>NC_133666.1:666486921-666786921 GCF_037893015.1 Macrotis lagotis
ACTGAATGAATGGTCCAATGATTGAATGAACAAATATGTCCTAAATGGGCCACTGAGGAGACACTGTGCCTATGCTCAGCTCTTCTCAGAACCTTGGCTGTGGTTACCCTGATTTAATGTATTACTCCCCAGGACTTGAAAATCAGCCTTTGCCTCTGGGAGCAGGGCTGGTGGCCTGCTGCCCAGACCCCTCCTCCCTGGGACTGAGGGCTACTCCTTCCCAAAAGCCATTTCCCTAAAGGGCCTAGGTCCTTCCACCCTGCTACTTTCCAGACTCATCTAGAAGGAGAATCGTCCGCAGGCCTGGCTTTTCTCCACTTTGTCCCAAATGGTGTAGATAGGGGACTTGTTAGAATGTTTCCCTGGCCATCTCTCTGAAGTTTTGATCTGATGTCTTTTTTCTTTCCCACTTACCTGGAGGGATGGGAAGGCCAGTAGCCCCATGTGACTGACATCCTTATTTTTCTCTCCTTCCTTTCCAGCGAGCAGAGCTACTGCAGAAATTGAGTGAAGTCCAGGCTTCGGAGGCAGAAATGCAGCTCCTGTATACCACTTCCAAATTAGGGACTGGCGAGCGAATGTACTGCAGCAAAAGGTGAGGTCCCCTCCAGCCTGGGCCTCCTCCCACCCTTTGGGGAGAGCCCCTTTGAAGCCAAGTGTGTGGGATGGCCAATTGAAAGCCACTTAGTCTGAGAGTTCTGTAACTCACCTTGCTGAGTTTGTTTGTAGATGCTGAAGGGGAGAACTCCCTGTGGGAATCCTGTTGGGAAGTGTGTGTCTATCTGTAATTGTGTCTGTGTGGGCATATGTTTGTATAGGGAGCCTTGCACTTATTTATGCTCATTTTACAGAAAGTAGGTATCAGAGATAGGATGCATTAATTGAGGAGTTAGTTTTTTCTGCAGATTAAGAAAAGCATCAGAGCTGTTAAAAAGAGTGCTGATGGGGTGACTAGGTGGCATAATGGGGGCAGCTAGGTGGCACAGTGGATTAGAGCACCTGCCCTGGAGTCAGGAGTACCTGAGTTCAAATGTGGCCTCAGACACTTAATAAATTACCTAGCTGTGTGGCCTTGGGCAAGCCACTTAACCCCATTATCTTGCAAAAATAAAAAACAAAACTAAAAACCTAAAAAAAAAGTGTGCTGACCTTGGACTGGGTCACACTTGGGTTTGAATTCTGCCAGTAACAGTTAACTAGCTGTGTGACCCTTCATCTTTTTTTTCCCTTTTTTTTTTTATGTTTTTGCAAGGCAAATGGGATTAAGTGGCTTGCCCAAGGTCACACAGTAATTATTAAGTGTCTTGAGACCGGATTTGAACCCAGGTACTCCTGACTCCAGGGCCGGTGCTTTATCCACTACGCCACCTAGCCGCCCGACCCTTCATCTTTCTATGTTCTCATGTGCCTCAGTGTCCACATATTTATCTTGTTTCCTTAAGGTTTGCAAAGCACGTTCCATGTGTTACCTTATTTTGAACCTTACAACAAGCTTGTGAGTAGGTGCTCTTCATTTTACAGAGAAGAAAGAGAGACCCAGTATCTGCCACTGAGTAGGAGCTAAATAAATGTTTTTTGATTAGAATAATAATGATAAGGGACAGCTAGGTGGCGTAGTGGATAAAGCACCGGCCCTGGAGTCAGGAGTACCTGGGTTCAAATCCGGTCTCAACAATTAATAATTACCTAGCTGTGTGGCCTTGGGCAAGTCACTTAACTCCATTTGCCTTGCAAAAAAGAATAATAATAATAGAGGTAGTAGCATTTGTGTGATGCTTTCAAGCTTACAATGTGTTTCATGAGTATTTCATTTGATCTTCACAGTAACCCAGTTGTGGATTATTCTCCCATTTTGCAGTTGAGAAAACTGAGGTAAACAGAGATTAAGTGAATTATTCAGCTAGTAAGTGTCTGAAATGAAAGAGGAACTCAGGTCTTCCTGACTTTAGGGCCAGTGCTCTCCACAACTGTGCCATTAACTCCTTTGTCCAGAGTTAGAGAGAGCCAGAATCTGGGGTCTGAGGCAGGATTCAGACCTAAGTTTCCTGACCCCCAAGCATCACAGCCTGTAACCAGGCAACAATCAATGTCAGTTTAATAGCAATTAATAGCAATAATTTACTTTTATCATTAATAATAATATGAATACATTGGATAATTTTATTATCATGAATAACATTAACTTGTTCTTGACTTCTACATAAATGCTATGTATGGGGATAAATGTAAACACACTTGTGGAGGATGTGAAGAAATAAACGAAAACTTCCTGAAGGGGTTTGCCATCCAGCCTTAGTTTCTTCATCTGTAAGATGAAATAGTTGAAAAACAAAACAAAACTCTGGGTTCCCTTCCAATTCTAAGTCTAATGTTCTGTGATCCCATGCCTTATCTTGGTGGGAGTGTGTACACCTGTGTGTGCACGTGCTTTGGTCCTACTCCATAGGGTCATCCTGGTCAAACAGCTGCAGAGTGCATCCCTACTTTTCATATTAGAGAATCACAGTATGTTGACCATACAGCTAGTATTGTTTGAACTTGAAGCAACTTTCTGACTCCCAAGTTCACCTGACTCTATCCCTTCATCCATGTGATTAATCTTCTTGCCCCTCCAGGAAGACAGAAGACACTGGACCTGGGGGTCCTGGAAAGATCAGTAGCCTCAGTGGTGCCCACAGAAAAAGACAAAGGCAGTCATCAGAAGAGGAAACTGAGTCCTCGAGTGAGGCTGAAACAGAGAGTGAGGCTGAGGACTTGGAATCCCTGGTACCACCTGTAGAGACGGCAGCTTTGGTGAAGCCTACAGAGCCCATCCCCAAGGATGAGAGCTCCCCCAACAGCATCCAGTCTGCCCCAATCCTGCCATCTCCTGCTCCTACTTCCCATGAGCCATCTACAAAGCCAGCTGTTTTCATCCCTGTGGACCGCTCTCCTGAGATCCAGGTTGGTCTCTGTTCATTTCCAGTTTCTGTTTTGGGAATGAATGCATTGGGTGAGATGATCTTGAAGGTCATTGTCAACCCTGATGCTGTTTTGAAACTATCTCAGTGATAGTTATGATGATGTTGTTTTATAAGGCACGTGACATTTTTCTTCCACTCTACAGGTTAGGTCTTGCTTGTCTACTTTTACAGATGAGGAAGCTGAGGCTGAGACTTTGTTTATGGCCAGCTCTCCCAAACAGGATTCAAACTTAAGTCTTTGTGACTTCCAGGTTCAGCTGGCTCTCCACTGGACCCCTAGCTGCCTGACATATTAAAGACCCTTAAATAAATAATTGTTGAAGTCAGCTAGGTGGCACAGTGGATAGAGCACCGGCCCTGGAGTCAGGAGGACCTGAGTTCCTTTTTCTTTTTTTCTTTTGAAAGGCAAATGGGGTTAAGTGGCTTGCCCAAGGCCACACAGCTAAGTAATTATTAAGTGTCTGAGGCCGGATTTGAACCCAGGTACTCCTGACTCCAGGGCTGGTGCTTTATCCACTGTGCCACCTAGCTGCCCCTAGGACCTGAGTTCCAGTCTGGCCTCAGACACTTAATAATTACCTACCTGTGTGACCTTGGGCAAGCCATTTAACTGTATTGCCTTGCAATAAATAAAATAATTGCTGACCAGACTTGGATGGCATTGGATCGAGAGCCATCGGAGCTATTCCTAAAGAACACACCTTGTCCCCCTGCCTAGAAACAAGAAAGCAGAGGTGTGTTTGGATTACCTTTTATAACCAAGAGTGATTGATTCTTCCTTTGAGTCCTCTGCTTGGTCAGTGCCCCATAGTCTACAAGAAGCCTTCCAGGGAAGGTTTTCCTGACCCAACTTTTCTTTCAACATAGTCACTATTTGTGCTGAAGAATTGGGGCCTTTTCCTAGGTAATGAGCTCCCAACAATATTGGCAAAAACTAATAATAATGTCATCAAGCATTTTAAAAGTACATTGAATTCCATAAAGTCTCTTACACAGGCCAGCTCCTTTTGGCCTTCTAATGTTACCCCATAATGTGGCCACCCCAGTATTTTTATTATCTCTGTTTTATCCCAAGGCAGTGAACTCAGAGATGAAGTAATTTTTTCATAGTATTCCAGCTAGTGAGTGTCAGAGCAGGATCCTAGAGTTTTAGATGTGAAAGGTACCTATTCCAACCCTTCCCTTGAAAATTGTCTCTGCTCCATCATACCCATTGAGTAGCCTCCATTCTTTGGGAGGCCCAGGAGCTCTTGAGGCACAGTCCATTCCACTTTGATATGTAATTACAATTGTTCAGTTTTTCTTAACATCAAACCTGGATCTATCTGCCTTTTGCAGCTTTCCTCTATCACTCTTGGTTCTTATCTCTGGGGCCAAATAGGAATCAACCAACATTTATTAAATATTTTCTTTATATATCACGCACTGTAGTAAGCTCTGGAGATAGAAAGGTCAAAAGATGGTCCTTGTTCTTAGGGGGAGATGATCTCTCTCTCTCTCTCTCTCTCTCTCTCTCTCTCTCTCTGTGATGATCAACAAGGAGAAGATCAAGATATATCTCCAATATTAGAATTTCAGATCCTTGAAAAAAGCTGTCCTATTTCCTCTGAGCCCTCTCTTCTCCATATTAACATCCCTAATACCTTCAAACTTTACACAGCTAAACCAGGTCCCCTTCGCCATGATGGTTGCCATTCTTGGGATACTCCAGCTTATCAATATCCTTTCTGAAATGGAGTGCCTAGAACTGAATACGCTACTCCAGATGTGAGCGTAAAGTAAAATTGGGCCATCACCTCCTGGAAACTAGACCTCCCCTGCCCCCTCCTTTTTGGGGGGGTTATTCTGCATTTTAATAGTCAAGACAATATAATTTCCTATCCACATACATACTAACACTGCAGCCTCTCAAAGGAGAATGTAAGGGGTCACGAAAAAAGTTGAGAAATCCAAATGAGCAATCTTCCAGCCGTTGGAGAGCTGGACAAAGTTTGGTCTTTGGATCTCAACCCATCAGCCTCCTTTTTCTTCCTTTTCTTAATTATTGCACAAATATAGACCACTACTTGTTCAGACATTCCCTAATTGATGTACATACCCTTAATGTCTGATTCTTTGCCACCATTTATAACTGCTATAAATATTTTTGTACAAATAAATCCTTTTCCCTTTTCTTTGTTCTCTGTGTTAGAGACCTAGTATTGGTATTGCTGAGTCAAAGGGTATGTGCAATTTTATAGCCCTGTGGACAGTTTCAAACTGTTCTCCAGAATGGTCAGTCCAGTTCCAGCTCCATTAGTCTATTTTTCTGTGATCTCTCTAACATTTATTTTCCTTTTCTGTCATTTTAGCTAATCTGATGGGTGTGAATTAGTATAGTATCTCAGAGTTGTTTTAATTTGCATTTCTCTGGTCAGTAATGATTTAGAACATTTTTTCATGTGACTATTGATATCTGATTTTTTTTTTCTGAAAACTGCCATTCGTGTCCTTTGGCCAATTATCCACTGGGGAATGGCTCTTATTTTTCTAAATTTTTCTTGTTCCACATATATTTGAATAGAAAAGTTAAGCCTTTATCAGAGAAACTTTTTGTAAAAAAAAAAAATCTTTCCCCCATTTTCCCACTTTTAATTATGACTATTGGTTTTATTTGTGCAAAATCTCTCAAATTTCATATAGTCAAAGTTATCTATTTTAATTCGTGTGATTGTCTCCATCTCTTGTTTGAACATAAACTCTTTTCCTATCCATAAATTTGACAGATATTTCTTTCCCCTAATTTACTGATGTTATTGCCTTTTGCATCTAAATCATTTCCCTAGAATGGGTTGAATTTGAATTTGATGGATACCCGGATTCCTTCCAATTCTCAAATTCTGTTATTCTCTCCAAATACTAAAGCCTATATTCTTGAATATCCTGAAGTAGGGGGGCTCATAGTTTTGCTTCATTTTGTGGGGGAGGGGGGAATGGTGGAAAAACTAAATTAAAAAAACTAAAGAAAGATAACATTTTTGCAACATAGATCTTATTTTCTCATTTACATGCATAATTTCAAAACAGTTCTCTCTAGCTATTTTTCTAGCATTCTATCCCTCAGATCAAGGAAGGTAGAGTCATTTATTTAACAGTGAAGGGTTTTATATAAGGAAACTGGACCTCAGAGAGGGGGAAATAAAGGATAAGAGGCAAGATTTTAACTCAGGTCCTCTGGTTCCTAGGCCAGTACCATGCTTTCTGCTTACCCAGTCTTAACCCTGCTTGCCCAGGGGTGTCTCTATTTACAGATTAAAGCATCTTTTCTCAATACAAAAGATTACCCTTTGATTTGTCAGCCCTCCAAACTCACATTCAGCAGTTTGCTATGTCTTTCATTTCTTAAAGTGGAGGCCTGCCTTTGCTGTTTGGGTCCTGGTTTGAGAAACTTCTGTTGGGACAGAATGTTTTCAGGGGCCTTGTCTCTGATACTGGCATCTTCTGGCCAGAGTAAAGACCTTTCCAGCCCTTACGTAGAAGAACACAATGTTTTCTGGGCCTCTGTTTCCTCATTTCTCAAATTAGGGGTTGACCCATTGGCTTCTAATGTTCTCCCTGGTATAAATACATGGTCCTATGACACTGAGGTACTTTGGTTTCCTTGTTTTCAAAGTGGGGAGTTGGGGGGTGTCTCTGAGGACCCTTCCAGCTCCAGGTCTTCTGAGCCCCTTAAATGTCTCTAGATTTTTTTTTTAGGTTTTTTTTTTTCAAGGCAATGGGGTTTAAGTGGCTTGCCCAAGGCAGCACAGCTAGGTAGTTATTAAGTGTCTGAGGCCGGATTTGAACTCAGGTACTCCTGACTCCAGGGCCAGTGCTCTATCTGCTACTCCACTTAGCCGCCCCAACGTTTGTAGATTTTGATGCTATTGTTTCTTTGACAGGAAGCCCGGCTCAAGCTCCCCATTCTCTCAGAAGAGCAAGTCATCATGGAGGCTGTTGCTGAAAACCCTATTGTCATTGTATGTGGGGAGACAGGGAGTGGAAAGACCACCCAGGTGCCCCAGTTTTTGTATGAAGCTGGGTATAGCAGGTATGTACCAGATGACACTTTCATAGGATGTATCCCTTAGAATCTGTTCCTAGAGGTGGCACAGTGTATGGAGCACTGGCCTTGGAGTCAGGAGAACCTCAGTTCAAATCTAGTCTCAAGAGGTGGCTAGGTGGCGATTACCTAGCTGTGTGGCCTTGGGCAAGCCACTTAACCCCCTTGCCTTGCAAAAAAAACTTAAAAAAAACAAAACAAAACAAATCTGGCCTTAAACACTAACCCATTGACTTGCCAAAAAAATAAAGAAAGGCTGTTCCCAGAGCTAGATTCTTTTGAAGTATTTCTTTTGTTGAACACACATTTGCACAAAGAGAATTTGCTCTTGAGTGGGACCCATGCATCCCATCTTTCTGGGTCCTTACTAGGGACAGTTCAGTGGATAAAATTTAAGCAGTGGAAAGAAGGGAACCATGGCCGTGGTGTCTGTTTGATACCTACTCCAAAGGAGGTTGGGTCTGGGCAACCTCAGCATTCACATTTGGTACCATCTTCCAGGACTCTTCCTGGTGAGGAGGGGTCAAAGGTTCTCAAGACTTGGGTGTGTGGATGGTTGGCTCAGATGGGTCCTACTTAGAAAGACTTATGGGGGGGGGGGTGGCTAGGTGGTACAGTGGATAGAACACCAGCCCTGGAATCAGGAGGACCTCAGTTCAAATCTGACCTGAGATGCTTAATAAATATCTAGCTGTGTGACCTTGGACAAGTCACTTAACACCATTGCCTTGCCAAAACCAAAAAAAAAATACTTAGAGGACAGACCTTGCCCTACAGTTGTGTCTTAAGAACACCAGCCAAGTTCAGAGAGGCTCATCTCCACAGGAGGCTTCCCAGGTAAGAAGTTTTCTGGCCACTCATATAGAAAGGTAAAAGTTAGGATAACCTATATCTATTCAGGGAAGGCTCTTTTGAACAAATCAAAGAAGCAAAATTCTCTAACAAAATTTGTGCCCTAGCTCAGAAATGGTATCATGTTGGGGGTGGAGAGGGACGGAGAGATTAGCACTTTACAATGATTATCTCATTTGATCCTCACCACAACCCTGCGAGATAGGTGCAATGATTATCATCCTGATTTTAAAGATAGGTAAACTGAGATGGGCAGAAGCAAAGTGACCTTCCCAGGGTTACCCAACTAGTAGGTGTCTAAGGCTGGATTTGAATTCCTGAGTCTAGCCCTGTTGCCCTCTGCACAATGGTGCCACCAATCGCCTCAGCTAGTACTGAGTTGCTATGTAATGAGGGGGGCTGTAGCTTTCATTAAGAGTAGAAGGTGAGCTCCTTGAGGAGTTTTTCTTTATATCCCTGTTACTTAGCACAGTATGAGATTCATAAATGAATGGTGTCCCTGTGACATGATTAGACAAAATGAAAGAAGAACCTTAAGTTTTGAAATAACTTTTTCTTGGTTTTTCATATTCTTTTCATTTCCCTCTATAGTCTTCTTCCCTGCCTTTCCCAGAGCATCTTATAATCCCTTATAATCATTTGTTTTTTTAAAAGAGGAAGAAAAAATAGGGGGCGGCTAGGTGGCATAGCGGATAAAGCACCGACCTTGGAGTCAGAAGTACCTGGGTTCAAATCTGGTCTCAGACACTTAATAATTACCTAGCTGTGTGGCCTTGGGCAAGCCACTTAACCCCATTTGCCTTGCAAAAACCTAAAAAAAGGGGGGGGGGCATTGTTGAGCTGAATCAGAGCCATCAACTTACAACTAAGTTTTTCCCTTTCACTGAGCAGCAACGGCCTCATCGGAATTACTGAGCCTCGCCGAGTGGCTGCTGTGGCCATGTCCCAGCGGGTGGCCAAGGAGATGAACCTTTCCCAAAGGTGAGAAATGAACTTGGATCTTTCCTGGTCCTACAAGGAGCATTGGGGTAGGGGGAGGTAAGAACCTGATTCTTTTGAATAAACTCCAGAGAAAAGTAGAGAGCTATTTCTAATTCATGTGGCATTAACACAACCTTCATTAGAGCTCTTCATGGGGCTCATCACTAAGCAGGCCCCCTGACAGGGGTCACAGAATTCCATAATCCAGCCTGCAGCATGCCAAGATGTCCCAGTATGGCAGCCATTAACTTTATTAATGAATTTTTTTTCTTAATAAAGCCATTAGCTTTATTAACTGAGGCAAATCAGCATGGAACAAGGAGGCATTAATCTCACTAGACACTCAAGCCACATGGTGAGGCTGGCAGATTTGGATCTAATGTCCTTTTAGAAAGGGCATTGTCGGGGTGGCTGGGTGGCGCAGTGGGTAAAGCACCGGCCCTGGAGTCAGGAGTACCTGGGTTCAAATCTGGTCTCAGACACTTAATAATTACTTAGCTGTGTGGCCTTGGGCAAGCCACTTAACCCCATTTGCCTTGCAAAAACCTAAAAAAAGGGGGGGCCATTGTTGAGCTATTGTCCCTCTAGAGAAGAGCATCCACCTGGTGAAGGGCCACATGCAGATTGGTGAAGAAGCTAGGAGTGTTTGGCCAAGAGAAGGGAAGGAAATGGGATGGTGGGAGGGGCTAAAGACTGTTTTGTAACACAGGGCTATGAGTTATGAAGTCAGAACCAAGGGAAAGAGTTCCAAGTATTTAGTTTGATACAAGGCAAAATCTTCCTAAAAAAAAAATCTACTTAGGAGAAGTAGATTCCACATCATTGGAGGACTTCAAGCAGAAGCCACTTCCCCGAATTCCAGTATTGATTGGGTCCTGAGGGGCCCGAGACCTCAGCTTAGAATCCTTATTACAACACATCCAGCAAGTGATGCTTCAGCCTCTGTTAGGAGATGCCCAGCAAGGAGGGAGCCTATGACAGTTAGTCTGTCACACTTCTGGACAGTTCTAGTTGTTTCTTCCCTTAGACCTAAAGGAAGGCCACCTGCCCTCAATGGGTAGACAGTCTACATATAGGGGGAGACATGGGACAAGCATGAGTGAAGCAAATGTTTTGTCTTTTTGTTTCGAAGAAGACTGACATCAGGGAGGTGAAGCCATGGCAAGTACATGAATTGGATCTGAGTGAGGGGTTACTGTGCTAAGTCACCAGCCTCACTTTCTCCTCCAGAGGCATCTGGGTCCTGTGGGTGAATACGAATCAGGACCCTTGGAGATGGCCCTGGATGTGTGGCAATCAGGGTTAAATGACTTGCCCAAGGTCACACAGCTAGTAAATGGTGAGTGTCTGAGGCTGGGTTCAAATTCTGTCATCTTGAATCGAAGGCCACTGTACCGCCTAGAGCGACGTAGCAATGAGACAAGCAGGGATTGTTAGGGGGTTCGCTAGCCTTCTTGGAGAGGATTTTTGAGTAAGACTCAGGGTTGCTGAGCTGCTTCCTTAGCTGTCATTTGAGCTAAAGAGCCTCTCTGGCTGTTGAGGAGACATGATTGCCCCATGGGATCTGTTGAATAGTGAGTATGTATGTTTCCCACACAGGGTGGTTTCCTACCAAATCCGATATGAAGGGAATGTGACAGAGGACACCCAAATCAAGTTCATGACGGATGGAGTCTTACTCCGTGAGATCCAGAAGGTAGGCCACTTGCCATCCATTCCATCTCATGATGTGAGAGATCATTTACCTTTCTAGAATGCTTTGAAGTTCACAGAATTCTTTTCCTAGTGTACATGTTAGCTCTTCCCAGTAGAATATAAGTTTCTAGAGGGCAAGGATATTTTATTTTTGTCTTTCTGCTGCCTGAACCAAAAGCAGTGCCCAGTACACAGTAGGCATTTAATAAATGCTTGTTAAATTGAATTAAATTGTTGAAGTTGAGCTATATGTAGGAAGGAGAAATAACTTGGGGGGGTTGGGGGAGAGATGTAGTGTATCCAAGAAGATGACTATTCATTATTGCCCGTTGAGATTGATTCTTTCAAAAAGAAGGTGGTACTCTTCTCACTTTAGATGGAATGTGTTTTTTCGGGGATCATGAGTGACCCAACAACTCCTAGCATAGTTGTATGGGTACAGAATTCTTTGTGGTAGGATTGTTCCTGGGGTTCTTGAACTTAGGTAGGTCTGGAGGCATGAATATGTACTTGGCTAAGATCCTTGTTGCATTCTCTATTCTGGGCATCAGAATTTCTGGGATGGCCTTCTTGCCATTGTATTGAATGGCTATCAGTATCCAGTCCTGTTCTCATCTTGGCCTTAGCCTGAACCGCCAGGGGCAGAACATGTAGGTCCTTCCACCTGGAGTCAAGACTGAGTTTAAATCTACTAGAGAAGAAAAAGGCAAAGCATTCCAGTCCTTTGCCTCTAGGCAAAGTGTTCTATCCACTGAGCTACCTGCCTCCAGGTTGTTGATTGATCAGCCAAGTCTGGCACTATGGCCTATGGCTGAGCTGGGGAGATGACGTCAGGGCCAGTGGGAGAAAGGCCTTCCTGCCCATAAATCTAATGTTCACTTGAAAATCTTGACTTCTGTTTTTTCTTTAGGATTTTTTGCTCTCTAAGTACAAAGTAATCATCATCGATGAAGCCCATGAGAGAAGTGTCTATACGGACATTCTGATTGGCCTCTTGTCTCGAATTGTGTCTCTTCGGGCAAAGGTATGAGAAGCAGGACAGAGCAGGGGAGAAGGTCCGAGTGGTCCTAGTGGCTTGAAACATAGCGACAGTGGTTGACATGGGGATGGTACTTCAGCATTCCCCCAGTACTTTGCCCACAGCATCCAAGTTTGGTTTGGTTTTTTAATGTAATATTTCATTGCTAAGCAGCATTGCATAGTGAATAGCGTTAGACCCAAGAGTGAAGAAGATCTCAGTTCATATGCTGCACAGATCATTCAACCTTCAGTCAAAAGTCATAGGTTCTTCAATTTGGAGCTGGAGAACATTAGAGGCTATGAGGTTTCCCCCTTCTATATTTTATAGGGGAAACCAAGGCCCAGTGGTTTAAGTGACTTAGCTGCTATCTGAGGCTGGATTTGAACCCAGCACCACCCTATTGGTTATATGCCAAGGAGTATTCAAGACAGAATTAGGACCCAGGCCTACTGACTCCCGGACAATTTTTTAAAAAGAATTAGCAATGCCTTTGGTCTTTCACACCAGACATTGCCTAGGATCAGCTCTCTCTTCTCCCTCTGAACCCTTCCCCCATTTGAACCTTTCTTTGTAACAAAGAAAAAACAGTTGAAATAAAACCGGCTGACAGTGTTTGCAACGTTCTTTTCCTGTAGATCTCCCCTCCCCCCCCACTCCCCAAGAAGATGGAAACATTTCAGTTAACATCTATGTTTGTTTAAAAACCAAAAAATCATATAAAATGTGTAGAGAAAATAAGAACCAAAGCCCCTCATAAAACTATCACTTGCTAAAAGTGGGGAAAATGTAGCCTTTCCCTAACTCATCAGGTTTGGGGTTTTTTTTTTTTTTCTGTTTCCTGGTGATGATGACTTACAGATGGAAAACACATTGAATATAGTCTTCATTCCCTGTTACCACGTTAGATATTTGTTGCTCTGCTTTCTCTCGAGTCCTCATTTTGCATCATCAGGGCCGTCTGTGGGCAGAGCCCTGCATTCCAGTCTCTGGGGAGATGATCTTTTATTACCCTCTCTTGACTCGATGATTAGTTGAAGGTGGAAGATAGCTCCCCCCCTCGAAGTATTCACAGTCCCCCAGTAGGCAGGCATCCTTGGGCCTGAACCCATGAAGCTTAGCCATTGCTAAGTAGTGAAGCTGCCTATCTCTGACCTGGCTAGATTCTCACTCATTCCCCTCATCCTCCCTGTTGCCTGAAGAAGGCAGGGGTCACTGAGCAGAGGAAGCCTTTTGTAGACATGCTGCCTCCTTGCTTTATAAGTTTTATTGTAAAGGAAGAAAACTGTTCTAGCTCACTCCTCCATAGCTACGTTGATGGGTGGGTGGGTGGGATCTCTGTGGAGATTTTGTTAAACCGTTTCTATTTTTGAAATATAAGTTTTTGTTTGTCTTTTGTTTTCATATTGACTTGAGTCCCTTCTCTCCCTTCTCTCTCTTTTCAACAAGGCCATTTCTTGTAACTAATAATTGAGAGACAGAGTGTTAGAGACACAGAGAAACAGAAGGTGTGTGTGGGTGGGGAGAGAGAGAGAGAGAGAGAGAGAGAGAGAGAGAGAGAGGTCCAGCACAACAGAAAGAGAAAGAGAGATTCAACAAATCCAATCAACTCATCAAAAAATTGTGGCACTCTATACAGTGTTCCACATCTGGGAGTGGGTCCTGCCCCTCTGCAGAGGAGCTGTGGGAATAAAAGCCATCTCTTCTTTGGGGCCAAGCTGGTTCTTTGTCATTTGCCCTTCCTGTTCTTGTTTTGTGCTTGTGGTTCTTGCCATGTCTGTTGCTGCTTTCCTGGTTCTGCCTCCTGGTACTTCACTTTTCTTCTCTTTATTCCTCATGAATGCAGAAAACACCTAGAGGGAAGTGATGGCCGCTAGTTGGAGAGGGCATCTTTCTCTTGGGGAAGTCCCAGGGACACCAGAACAGGACTGGGGGTGGAGGGGAAGGCATGAGGAATGTGGCAGTTGGTTGCATGGAAAGAATGTGGCCAAGGAAGAGAGTGCAGCCTAGCTGAGTGTGAGCTAGAGGCCCTATGAGTTCTCCCTAATCAGGATGGTGGGCTCCAGAATTCTCAAACTGGTCTAGAAGGCATGACAGTGGCTGCCCATCCAAGAGATGACTTCTGAGTGAAGGGCAGTAGCTGGGACAAAGCTAAGCCCCTGGCTGTCTGTTTCTTGAATCCTGGGTTCAAGTCTTGTCATTGACTCATACTGGCTGTGTGACACTGGAAAGTTACTTCACCTCTCTGTGCTCTCTAAGGCTATAAATTGAAAAAGAAATGCTGACTTCCTTTGATGGAGTTTTCTTGTCTAGGAGTTCCTCCCACCAGCCTTTTGTGAACCCATGAACAATTGCTGAGTCATCTTTCGAGGACCAGCATCCCAAAGCCAGACTGGGGGCCTGGCCCCTCTTGACTGTGGTGGGTCTGTGTCTCTGCAGAAACAGCAGCCCCTGAAACTGCTCATCATGTCAGCCACACTCCGCGTAGAGGACTTCACCCAGAACTCCCGGCTCTTCTCGGTGCCTCCCCCGGTCATAAAGGTAACCCTCCTCCCTGCTATGCCAGTAGGCATGGTAGGCTGCCCTGGGAAGGGGGAGGGGGACCCATGCAGGGGTTCCTGAGGAGCATGCCATGCTGACCCTCCAGGACTGTTGGAACTTTGATTTAGGGGTGTGACTGACCTTGAGCAAAACCCTTGGGCCTAAACTCTTCAGGTCTCAGCTTCTTCATCTGTACAATGAGGGAGTTTCCCTTGATGAGTTTTAGGGTCCTTTCAGGTCATCAGTCTGTTCCTGTGGCCTTTCCATGGTAGTGAATTGAAAGGCCAGAGAAGCATGCATTGGCCCAGGCCAGGCATCTTAGAGCTTGCCTCTTCTACCCTGGTCCTGTACCCCCAACAAGTGGCCATATAGCTTCTACTTGGAGACCTAGTACTGGGGGACTCGCTTCCTCCTAAGGCTACCTGTTCCACTTTGAAACAGCCGCAGTTGGCTTGGTGAGAACATGTTGTTCTGTGGCCTCAGTGTGCCCACTGATTGTTGTTGCTAGGTGGATGCCAGGCAGTTCCCTGTGACTGTCCACTTTAACAAGAGGACCCCGCTCCAGGACTATAGCGGCGAGTGTTTCCGGAAAGTCTGTAAGATCCACCGAATGTTACCTCCAGGTGAGGCAACCAGCCCCGTGGGTCCAACCTGGACAGTCTTCCTCATTTCTTTTGACACTCCTTCCATGCTTGAGAAGGGCCAGAGAGGCTGGTTTGGTCTGGTCTGCTTTGGTCACTGAGTAACTGTGGTGATGACAGTTCCCTCAAACACAAAATGCTTTTTCTCTGCACCTCACTTTTCTCCTCTGTAAAGTGAGGATGATGGCACGTACCCTTGTGCTTCATTGGGTAATTTCATAGAACCCCAGAGCTAGGAGGGAACCTTAAGGGTCTTTGACTGATCTATCCCAGAATAAAATTCCATTCTAAAAGCCTTAGTGAGGGGAATTATGCCCTCTGGTTTTGGACAGCATTGCTGTGATCAGCTTGGGTTTGCCTTTTATGCCCATTCCCTCTTGTGGCCCCTGGTTATGTCCTTTGGCCAAAAAGAGTAAATCTCATCCCTCTTCCACATGAAGCTTGCAGGTACATGAGCTGTCATGAGTTCCCCCCAGCCTTGCACTATTTCCTCTCCATCCTGAACACCCCCCCCCCATTCTTTCAGTCATGAAACTGTTGCGTAAAAGTGCTTTGGAAAGTCCTGAGCATCTACAGGCTTGGCATGTGGGTCCCCTTGCCTGGCACCAACCAAGCTCCCATCTTGTGGCCTTAGGATTTTGAGATCATTTGTGGCTCTTGGTCCTTTTTTCCTCAGGAGGTATTTTGGTGTTCCTGACGGGGCAAGCTGAGGTGCACTCACTCTGCCGAAGACTCCGGAAAGCCTTCCCATGCTACAGAGGCAGTGCCAGAGGTACACCAGCCACCACTGGGACACCTGAGCTCATTAAGTGAGCTAGGGGATGGGAGGAGAGAGCAGCTCTGCCACTTGTGTACCTCGGAGCATTGATGCAGGCTGGACCATAGGGCACAAGGTTTGTTCCCAGAGATATATTGGCTGCTTGTGTCTCTGGGGACACCACATTCAAGGCCGGGCAGGGGCCATATGTCTAAGTGAGGAATGTGCTAAGGAATTGAGCTCTAGCTCACTTTTTTTTTTGTTTCTTTGGTAGGACCAGAAGAAAAAGAGGATTCTGTGGAAGAGATGAGGAAATTCAAGAAGTCCCGAGGCAAGAAGGCCCCTGCTGTACGTGGGCAGCTCTGGAGGTGGTCAGGGTGGGACCCGGGCTTGCTCTGCAGCCTCAGTCACCATCAGAGGGTCTCTGGGGCTGTGCCTCCTTGGAGTACCCCTCTATCCCCAGCCTTAGATGTGCTTTAGGTAGCCCCTTCCCCAGAGGGCTGTGCCCATGCAGATCTTTCTGCAACAGAAAATCCAAGATCTATCCTAGGATTTTCTGCTCAACCTCGAGCAGGCGCCTTGACCTGTCCACAGCCTGGCCTTAACTGAGATATGCCTGGGTCTGCGCATGTAACCTTGGATCCCTTTGCTAATGTTCAGTCTAGGATTGCCACAGAAGCCAATGTACTTTGTCTAGCTCTTCCTCCATACCACTCACAGCTGTCGACGGGCCCCTTCCCTGATTGCCTCAGTTCATTTCACCAGCCAAGATGGTATATTAGAAGAAGCACATCTCTGTCCATGGAGGGTCCTTGGTTCAGCTCCTATCTCTGACCTTGTTTTAATCTCTTAGCTTTCATGGGCCTCAGTTTCTTCATCTGTAAAATGAGGGGAGGTTGGCCTGGATGGCCCCTGGGGCTCCAGCTCCAGATCTCTGATCCTGCTGAGGGCCTCCTCTGTGTTAAACATGAGAAATTCAAAGACACAACTGTAGTTAGCAAATACACACACAACTCCATGTCCTGCTCCCTTCCATAACCGGGACAGGACCCTTTTCCAAGCTTCACCTAGGCTTGCCCTGGAAGCCCCATTCCTAGGAGTGGCGATGATTTCTAGTATGTGGTGAAGATCAGATCAAAATGCTTTAAAAGCATCTGAAGTATCTAGGGCCTGTTCCCTTCAGAAATGGGCCAGTGAATATCTAGTGTAGAAGAAGTGCCCTTGGGCCCCACTAAGGGCCAGACTGCAGCAAACCATAGTGCTAATGGGGTCCGGTCAGACACTGAGAGCAAGCGGGAGCTCTGCAGCCTCTGCTGGTCAGAATGCTGGCTGAGGAGTGCCCTGGTGTCCCTGAGGTTGGAGCAGGAGCTGCCATCATGCCAGGCACTAACGAGAGAGCATTAATACTTAAGACTTGAAGAGGTGCTTCCAGTCTACCTTGCTACCTGTGCCAGAGCCTGGGCTTTTTGGTTAAGTAGGGGCCCAGGCCATCAGGACATTAGAAAGAGGTCTCTTCCTTCTGAGCCAATGCTGGGAAGTTCGGCTGAGTCTTCTCATGCCCTTAAAGCCTGTGGATTTGTTTTACCAGGAGGAGATGGTGGGGCCTGCTGTGTCAGAAGCAGGTACTGAGACTGAGAAGACCCAGACGGTCTAGGCTTTGGGGCTCTTGAGGCCAAGGCTTCTTGGCCTGGGTTCCACAAACATTTCTCAGGAAAGAACATTGCATTTTTCTTTTCATCTGTGGCTGTGTCCTGGTCCTTTTGGGCAGTGTCTGGTGACGCTCCTTCTCGGAACCATGGGCAGCAGAGTGATCCTATCTAGGATGCTAGGAAACTGGAAACCCAACTCCAGGTGTCTTGATTGGTGACGCAGGAAACCAACTATTTTGAAATACAATTATCAACATGGTTAAGAAAAAAGAGGTCACAGACCCAGGTTAAGAAGTCCTGCTCTTGGAGCAGCTGGGCAGCACAGTGGATAGAGCATCGATCGTGGAGTCAGGAGTATCTGAGTTCAAATCCTGCCTCAGACACTTAAATTACCTAGCTGTGTGGCCTTGGGCAAGCCACTTAACCCCATTTACCTTGCCAAAAACAAGTCCTTCTCCAAGAGTTCCCTTTGGCTTCAGTTATTTCACAGCTTTCTTCTGAGAAGGGCCCATGAGGCTTCATTAGACCAACAGGGCTCCTTATGGGTATCAATCTCTCTTTTTCCCCTTAGGCCTTGCCCAGAATTGACCTGGATAATTACTCGGTGATGCCTGTGGATGAAGGGGATGAGGATGGGGAGTCAGAAATGGATGAGGAAGAGGCTGTGGGGTCTGATCTCGACCTAGACCTGGGAGATGGGGAAGTTGGGGAAGGTAGGTCGACAGCGTTTTTTCTCTGGAATCACCCACAGCAATCCCCCTTCTCTGTCCTGGGACAGGCATTGCTCAGCTTTCAGAGGGAGATGGATTTTATCCTTCTCACATTTTTGTCTGATGGTTAAAGCTCCGGGCTTCTGGTCAGGCAGGAGCTGGGTTTGAATCTCACCACAGACACTTCCTAGCTATGTGACTTTAAGCCGACTACACAACCTCTCTGAGGGTCATTGTAAGGATGGTGGGAGATAAAGTCCACAAAGTACTTTGCAAACCTTCATGTCAGCTATTACTGTGGTGTAGTGGTTGGTGCTACTGGACCTGGACTCAGGAGAACCTGAGTTCAAATCCTGTCTCAACTGCTTATTAGATGCCTGGTCTTCGGTAAGTCACCTCAGTCATTTAGCTTGCCTTGCCTCAGTTTCCCTCATCTGTAAAATGAGACTGATTATAGACCTCCTGTTGTGAGGATTAAATGTTCTTTGCTGCCCTCTACATGCTAGCTGCCATTATTATGGTGCATTACGCTGGTAGAGCTTTCCATCCTCTGCCCCTCAGGGTCACCCTCCATTTAGATCTTTTAATGCCAGCATTGCCAGGAAGCATATGTGCTGACTGCTGAGCAAAGAGAAATAATCTGGGCCCTCCCCACCCAGCATACCTGGATAGATATCACTGTGTCTGGCTGCCTGGCCACTGGGCCCTAGCCAAGGCCTCCCCATAGGTGCCCTGGACAGAGAACTGCACCTTGCTATTCAAAGGCCATACTTGGGGGCCCCCAGGGCTCCTGCCCTTATTTCAGACACTTTATGGCTGTGTGACTGGGCAGCTTAGCTGCTCCTTCCCTTAGTTCCCTCATCTGTAAAAGGGAGATGATAAGCATTGGCCTCACAAGTTGTTTGGAAAGTGCCTGGCAAACTTACGGTGTTCTGTGAGCACTGGGTGATCAAATATTCATCTGCCCAACTTTACTGTTTTAGAGTTAGTAGTAACTAGCATTAGCATTTGTCATTAGTGCTAATAAAGAATAATGATCCTAATCATAATGATGATCATGTTAATGATATTTATCTGAGCAGTCTTTGGCCCAGTCACTGAGGGCTGGCAGGCAGGCATTCCACACCAGCTCCTTTGTTCTGACCTCAGCCTGTTTGTTTTCTGGGACAGACGAGAAGCCAGACGCCTCCCTCCCCCTTCACGTCTTGCCACTGTATTCACTGCTAGCTCCAGAGAAGCAAGCCCAGGTAAGACTGCCCACACCATGGGGCCATGGGCTGACCCGTTCCGGCCCCTGGTGCTCTGAGGATCACAGAGAGCTGAGGGCCAAGAGCCTCTCGTTTTGCCCCCTAGAAGCAGGACAGGAGCTGCCCTGAACCAGTATTACATGTTTGGCAGAAGTTAAGCCACACGCTAGATCTCAGCCCTGTGGGGGCCTCTTTTTAGAGATTGGACCCATAGAATCCCTGCCAGCATCTTCTGTGGGCATGGACCAATGGGGCATTTGTTTGACTGGGATACATTTATTTGTTACTAGGGTTTTGTTCTTCCTTTAATGAGAGGAGGTGGGATAAGTGCTTGTTAATTGGGGGTGGTGGGGTGGAGGGACAGTAGATTTGGGGTTAAATGACCTGAGCTTAATCCAGTTCTGCCCTTTCCTGTGTGTGGAACCATGGACTGCCTATTTTCCCTCCTGGCCTCAGTTTCCTTCTCTGTAAAATCAGAGACTTTGATTAGATGAAAGCCCTCATCTTGCTGTATCTCTATGAGTTCAACAAATGAGAAAAGGTAGCTTGGCTTTGAGGTCAGAACCAGAGCTGTGGGTGGCCATTGCTGGTGGTGAGGGTCACCTGGATCTATGCCTGGGCCACTTGCAATCTCCCAGCCAGCCAGGATGCCTTTTTGATAAAGTGCTTCCTCTGGGCCAAGCATGCCAGCTGCTGGGCATACAACTGAGTCAAAAGCCATACTTGCCTTTCCAGAGCCAACAGTCTACCAGGCCAGATAAACCAGGATGAAATGGAGATGGTCTCGGTGCAGCAGCCCCAGCATGGTGGGGCGGGGGGGGGGGGGGTTAGTGGAGCCTTAAAGGAGCTGGGCCAGTCTGGACAGACTCTGTGTTCTGGGACAGTGTCATCCTCTGAGCCTTCTCTCTTCTGGAAATGAGAGGTGAAGGGAGCTGCGTTTGACGCTCTTGGCAGGTTGTGCTGCAGCCCCCAGTTGGTTCTCTTTCATAGGGTCCCGGGATCTCAGCCTCCTAAAATGGAGGTCCCCTTCACACCCACAAGGCTTTGCTTTCTCCTTACTCAGGTGTTCAGACCCCCCCCAGAGGGACGCAGACTCTGCGTTGTAGCCACCAATGTGGCTGAGACATCCCTCACCATCCCTGGCATCAAATATGTGGTGGACTGTGGCAAGGTCAAGAAGAGGTTTTATGACAAAGTGACCGGCGTGTCTTCTTTCCGAGTAACGTGGGTGTCTCAGGCATCAGCTGATCAGCGGGCAGGGAGAGCCGGGAGGACGGAACCAGGCCACTGCTACAGGTAACAAGACTGCAGGAGAGTGACTGACCAGGAGTGGACGATAGTGGAAAGGGACTAAGAAGTGCCTCAGAAGATGTCAGATAGGGCATTAGAGTGGGAAAGAGCCCTGAGGACCGGAGTTGAAGTCCTGTGTCTTTCTCTGACAAACTGTGTGACCTTGAATGAGTCACTTACATTCTGCCTCTGGGCTCTCTAGGGCTTTCAAGGTCCTTCTAAGTCCTTGGGGGACTATTTTGGTCATTCCCAGGGAGGTCTTGGGGCACCTCCTTCTCTCTGACTTGGCTAACCTTGGCATAATCCACTAAAATGATTTTGACCCCAGAGTATAGATGTAGCCACTGAGGCAGACCCAGAGGTAAAGTCTCTTACCCAGGGTCCTGCAGCAAAGAAGTGGCTGAGATGGCGTAGGAATCCAAGGCTTCCTAACTCCCACAACCAGTTTTCATTTCCATTCAATGGAAAACAGCAAGAGGGAAAACATTTGGTTATTATTACATTTTATTATGATCCCGACAAATACAAATCAGCATGAACATTTCCATCTTCAAAGAAGAATAGGAGAGGTTTCTGTGTGAAACTAGGAATTTTGATCCTGGGTTTTTGTAACATAACAAAACAGCTTGGGCTTTTGTAAGTACATATCAAATTCAGCACAGTAGGAGTAACCCTACCTCTCCTCCCTGATGGGAGTCATCAAGGTTCCTCTCTCCTCCCTAAAGGAATAAGAAACAATAAATACAAGTCAAGTAAAAGATAATGTGGCGGGGCGGCTAGGTGGCGCAGTGGATAAAGCACCGGCCCTGGAGTCAGGAGTACCTGGGTTCAAATCCGGTCTCAGACACTTAATGATGGCCTAGCTGTGTGGCCTTGGGCAAGCCACTTAACCCTGTTTGCCTTGCCAAAATCTAAAAAAAAAAAAAAGATATTGTGGCTATTCTCCCCAAACTCCTTCTCTGTGGTAGTCTTGCCCAGTGGTTAAAGGGCTGTGTTTGGTCTCAAGACCCAGGTTTGAACCCCCCCCCAGTACTTACTGGCTGTGGAAGCCTCAGTTTCCCCATGTGCAATAATTCCCACAAACTTGCTATCCTTGGGGCAGGATTCCAGAATTCCTTGAAGCTTCTGGGTTCTGATCCTTGGGTCCCCCAAGCAGTGACTGGCATTTGCATCCCAGGAGGGTCTCAAGCAGCTGTTTGTCTTCCACAGGCTCTACTCGTCAGCTGTTTTCAGTGACTTTGAGACCTTTTCTCCTCCTGAGATCACCCGGAGACCCGTTGAGGATTTGGTTCTTCAGATGAAAGCTTTGAACATAGAAAAGGTGAGAGGGGGGAGGTCGGATGTGCATAGTGGGGTTGCAGGAGGGAAGGTGGAATTCCCCAAAACAAGAGAATGCACCACTCTCAGTTTACTGTTTGCTCTCCCTGACTATTTCCTGGAGGGAAGCAAGATTTCTTGGGGCTTCAGACAACTGTGGGCAAGACTCCTTGGTTAAAGGACGAGGGGGTGTGCTTTTCCCATCTAGAGATGACAGGGAGCTGGGGAATGTGGGCTGGGCCTCGGAGAGGGTCCGGGTTGTCCTAGGCATGGGTGTCAAGTTTTCCACATGGGTTCAAAAATGTATAAAATGAAACGGGTTTTCATTTCATTCTTTGTAGCTTTATCTGCAACCTTTACCCATCTGGTGCCAGATACATAATAGTGATTAATAACCTCTTGATTGGTTAATTCATTACTTAATGCTTACCTGAGATGCAGACACAAGTTTTCAGGAGACTGGTTTTGACTTGTTAGCAGGAAGAAGCTCATTCATAATTAGTGTTATCTCAGTTAAAGGGGACAGAGAGGAGAACCCAGGAGGAAAGGGTGATAGGCAGTGCCAAAGACTGCAGACAGATCCAGAGGGATGAGGGAGGACTGAGTCAAGACTGGCTGATTGGGCGATTAAGAGAGTACCACTATGGAGAGCTCTGTTACCTTTGAGAGGGTTCTGCTCCTTTTGGAGAGGGCTCCATTTCCGTTGGAGAGTTCTGTTACCTTTGGAGAGAACAGGATCAATTGTATGAGCAGAAGCCACAGGGCAGAGGGTTCCCACTGGTGGTGCGCCTCCCATTTTCCCAGCAGCACTGTCGGGCTGGCAGCCAGGGCTCAGCATCCTTGGCTCCAAGACACTCTTTCCCGTTTGGCATCCGTATTTCTTGATACTAGGTCTGCCAAGGTCATGTCAAGTCAGTGAGCAGCTGTAAGCACCTACTCTGAGCCAGACATTGCCAAGATCTGAGGGTGCTGACAAAAAACAGACATTACCCTCAAATTGCTCACAGGCTAATGGGGAAACACTTTGCAAACAGGTGCAAATGGAAGAACTTGGTGATGATCCCCGAGGAACCTTGAGTGGACCTTAGGATGCCCCCCATGGCGGGGCAGGTGAGGGGGATCCAGATCTCTGGCCTCTATACAGACTTTCTTTGTTTTCCAATTATACACAATAGTGTTTCTACCTATCATTTTTATAAAGTTTTGAATTTTATAATTTTTTCCCCCATCCTCCCTTCCTTCCCCCTACCCCCCTGACAGAAGGCAATCTGATAGTTTTTACATTGTTTCCATTGGGAGAAAAATCATATCCTTAAGGAAAAAAATATTAGAGATAGCAAAATTGTGTAGTAAATAAAACAATTTTTTTTTTAATTGAAGCTAATAGACTTTGGTCTCTGTTGAAACTTCACGGTTCTTTATCTGGATACAGATGGTATTCTCCATTGCAGAGAGACCCAAATTGTCCCTGATTGTTGCACTGATGGAATGAGCAAGTCCATCAAGATTGATCATCACCCGCCTGTTGCTGTTAAGAGTGTACAGTGTTTTTCTGGTTCTGCTCATCTCACTCAGCATCAGTTCATGCAAATCCATAGTGTTCCATGACATACATATACCACAATTTGTTCAGCCATTCCCCAACTGATGAACATTCACTTGATTTCCAATTCTTTGCCACCACAAACAGGATTGCTATAAATATTTTTGTACAAGTTTTTATCCCTACTTTAATTCTTAGCACTTTTTCTCACCCTCAACAAATTCTTTGCATAGGTTGTCAACTTCCCCTTTCCATCCCCTCCCCCCGTGGAGACCCTGGTCGCTGCAGAGGAGTTGTTGACGGCACTTGGCGCTCTGCGGGCGCCCTTGAAGACTGGACGGTAGGCTGGGCCTGGGTCTCCTGGGCCTCTGGTTTAGGAAGAGGTAGGGTTTGGGGGAGGGGGAGTTATCAGAGAAATGTGAGGGGGTGGGGTCCACTCCAGTTAAACTTTTGCCCACTCTCCTTATTCCACTTACCGAGTATCTCCAAATCAGATACACAGAGAACAAATCACAAGCTTAATAAAATCCAGTGACTGTGGTCAGCTGACTGGACTTGAATCAGAGTGACCTGTTCGAATTCCTTTTCCAATGCTTTCCTAGCCAGACAAGTCATTGAACCTCTGTCTCAGTTTCATTTTTTTATAATTTCAGTGGTCTCCAGCTTCCTTTCCAAACCTAAATCTGTGATCTGTGATGCTCCTTTCCCCTCCACTGTCTTCTTCTGCCCCCCTGAAGTCTGACCTCCCCATGGCATCATCCCTTCATTTTTCTCCCCAGGCTGAAACAGCTGCAGGGGGCAAAGCTGAGCTGTCCAATCAGCCCCCTGGGGAGAACGATGGCCACCTTTCCAGTGGCTCCCCGCTATGCCAAGATGCTGGCCCTCAGCCAGCAGCATGAGTGCCTGCCTTACATTATCACCATCGTGGCCGCCATGACGATCCGTGAACTGTTTGAGGAGTTAGACAGGTGGGTGAGTGGGCCTGGCACTGACGGTCTGGACACAGCAGCAATGCGGGAATTGGTGTGGCCTTGGCGAGCCAAATGAAGCATAGCTGGCGGGCTGGCCTTCCAGAGGAGAGATCTGGCTTTAACATGGCAAAAGGCTTCCCCGAAGAGCAGGGAGGAGGTGAGGTCTCCCTTCAGCAAAGCCTCCAAGGCCCCACATGCCCCCAGCATAGAAGGGTTTCTGAGCCCCTGTGCAGCCAATGCTGAGCGGAGGCAAGACTGGGGCTTGGGAACCCCAGTTCTCTTTCTGCTTCTGACTGTGTGTGGCCTCCATGGGGTCCCTCGACAGGAGTTCTTAAAGGATTTGGACTTGACCTTTCATAGGTGGAAAGCCCCTTCTCCTCTGCCACTTGCAGTCTTAGCCTGGGCAACTGAAGGGCCAGTGACTTGCCCAGGGTCACGCAGTCTGTCTGTGTGGAAGCCTGGACTTTGTGACCCCACAGCTCACTCTCTATTCACCCTTCGCTTCCTTTCTTCTCTGAGGCCTCATCCCTGAATTGACTTCTGCCCAGCAACCTTCCCAGGGTGACTATAGAGGTCAAATGAGCCAAGGCTTTGGAGGGCTGAGCCTCATCAATACTGCCAGAGGAAGTCTGGTATGAGGAGAACTCGAGGTTGGCCTGGGCCTTCTTTGGGTTGGGGAACCCAGAGTAGCAGCGATGGTGACAGTGAAACCCTCCAGGTCATCCAGTGAGGAGAGCTGGGGGCTCAAGTGCTTTAAGGTGTGCAGATCCCCTGACAACTAGGACCTCATTTGATCCTCACAGCAGCCCTGGGAGGTAGGGGCTGTTATTTATCATCCCCATTTTACACAAGAGAAAACAGGCGGGCAGAGGTGAGGTGACTTGTCCAGGGTCACATGGCTAGAAAGTATCTGAGGCCAGATTTAATTAACAGTTCTTTCTGACTCCAGGCCCAGGGCTTTATCCAGTGTACCTCCCAGCTACGTCCTAGGGTACCCCAGACCCCTTACCTCTGCTGCACCTGGAGTGTGCCATGGGGCTGGCAGGAGCCTTAGCCACAATTGAGGAAATGTAGACCTGAGCTCTGCCAAAGCTTTATTTGGGAGGGTTTTCCCTTACTAACTTTAGAAGTGGGGCAGGAAGCCAAAAGAGAAGCTGAGGGGCCCTGTCTGGTGGGAAGGAGCCCCGGGACCTCGGAAGCATACATGCCCAGATGGCTTTTTTTCCTCAACCCATTTTTGTGTGTTTGTGTCAGAGTGCAGCCTGGGGCTGCTCCAGGCCAGGGATTCTTAACTCGGGGCCATGAACTTACGTGTGAAAATGGTATTTCAGCCTAATTGGGCTCTTTGGTAAATCTTCTGTTTCTTACTTTACTCATTTAAATATGTGATTCTGCTCTGGCCCGTGGGGCTGCACCAGGATTCCCGGACACAAACACGCTGAAGAACTTTGCCCGGGAAGTACAGAACCTTCACAGCTGACCGCACTCCAACTTTCTAGGCTGGATTCCCATCCCTGCCCCTCACACAGGCTTCATGCCAGCCCAACGGGTCTCCTACTCCTCTTTACCCATTACCCGTTTCTGGGCCTGGAACTAGGCAGGGCACCATGCCCGGAAGACCTCCCTGCCACCCCTTGTCTGAGGCTGTTCTTAATCACTCCAGTTATTGGGGGCCCCTCCTGCTTCCCCTAAAAAGGACAATTCGTATCCTAAATGTAATTTATCTTTGAATATGCCACAAATCCTTTAGAAGGAAGGCCTCCTCTTTCTGGCTAGTGTGCAGTGGGTTCTTGGAGATCCCAGGGTCTGTGTGTCCTCTGACCGCTTGGGAGATGAATTCCCCACTAGCTATGCACCTTCAACATCTCTGAAGTCACTGAATCTGGGCGCCTCCCGGGCATGGCAGCGGTCACTCAGGAGACGGAACAGCACAGGGGTGGGCATTCCTGGCATGGGTGCAACAGGACAGAGGAGCTCATGAAGGGCCCTGTTGGTGGGAGTGCTCACCCCCTGAAAGGAAGTGCTTGTGATCCGGGGTGGGAGGCGCGCCTCCTGGTGATGGGAGCTCCTGGCGGTGCTGGGCAGGGAAGCCTAATCCACTGTGGGCTCTCACTGCCTTGGAGGCCCCCATCGGTGATGCTTGTGCTTGTGCACTCACAGGCCAGCCACCAGCGAGCAAGAACAGGCGCAGCTGAAGGGGAAGAAGGCGCGTGTGTCCCAGATGCAGAGGGTGTGGGCCGGCCAGGGCGCCTCGCTGAAGCTGGGAGACATGATGGTGCTGTTGGGTAGGTGTGCCCCTAGCCCTCCTCCTCATGTGTGAGTGGATGACGTCCAGCCTGGAGTGACCTCAGCCCTGCTGCTCCTTGTCCCATAGGTGCAGTGGGAGCCTGTGAGTACGCGGGCTGCACGCCCCAGTTCTGCGAAGCCAATGGGCTCCGGTATAAGGCCATGATGGAAGTCCGGAGGCTTCGGGGACAGCTGACCACCGCAGGTACCTCCCCGTGACCTGTCAGAGCCTTCAGGATCCCCTGCCCATCTGTTAGCCTCTCATAGAGCCTTTCATCTTCCCGTCCCCTTTCTCCATGTAGCTTTGCCACCGTTCCTCTTTCCAGTAGGTCAATACTGGAAGCTTTTGGGGCTTCCTTTGAATCCTGAAGTCTTGGGGGATGGGTTGTGAACAGCAGAAGAGGGACCTGCAGAGGCTTCCTAAGGTGCCCCTTGAAGTACAGAAGGGGAAACTGAGGCACAGAGGTCCAGGACTTGTCCAGAGTCACCCCTGTAGAGAAGGAAGGCGGCCTCTGGCACATGTCCTGTCCCTGACCTGTGGTGGCTGGGTAACCCTGGACTGGGCACTTGTAGAGGAGGCTCCAAAGTATGCCTGGACGAATTCTTCTCCCTGGGAACTCCTGAATGGGTGATGTCATAGCTGGGGCCCAGTCAGGAAGATCTGAGGTCAGATGTGGCCTGAGACACTCCCTGCTGCTGCCACTGCCACCAGTCTACCACCAACTGCCCTAATACTTCTCAATTTTTATCTTGTCTGATCCTCACGACAACCCTGGGATCATAATGGCTCCTCTGATCCCCGTTTTACAATTGAGGGAATTTGAGGCAGTCAGGGGGAAGTGACAGTCCCAGGGTCACCCAGGGAAGACTCTGTCCTGACTGAAGGGGTTGGGCTTAGTGCGTGTGGTTTGACACAAGGCAGGTGGTAGGACACCGAAGCGCCACCCCCACCCCAGTAGAATCCTGGCTCCTCGCTCTTTCTGTGCCTCAGGGGTCTCTTCCTCCTCACCTCCTCTCCAGTGACCTCCATCAGTGAACACGCCACAGGTCTCTTTGTGGATCCCAAAATGAAGCCCCCAAATGAAGAGCAGGTGAATTTTCTGCGGCAGATGGTGCTGGCTGGCTTGGGCGATCATGTCGCCAGGCGCATCCAGAGTGAGGAGCTCCTTGATGAAAAGTGGAAGAATGGCTACAAGGTAGGTGCCCGCCTCCTGCTGCCCTCTCCTTCACTGGTGAGGATGCTCTGGCTCAGCCGCCTCCCTGGCTCGTGTTGACATGGTGATAGGGATCACTTTCATGGCATTCCCTGGACCAGGTGGGTACTGTCTGAGGCAGGAAGGGGCCTGCTTGTCTCTTCACTTCTTTTCTATTGATTTTTGAAATTGATAATCAGCCGTTTGATTAAAAGCTTTAGTGCAGCCAACCAACCTCAACTGCTCTTTGCCTGTGTCAGATCTCCTGAAGTCTCCTAACCAGCATCTGGCCCCTGCTGTTTAAGGGTCTCCCAGAATCATTTGTCCATCCTGATTTTCTTTCCCTCCCACACCTGTAGTGAGTGCGGCCTCCCTTCTCATGGCTCTGTGGTGGGGGAGTCATTGTTCAGTGTCCATGACATCATGGCCAACTGTCCCCTCCCCTATATGTCCTCTTAACTCACCTTCATTCCTGAACAGCTCCCTCCCCAGTGAGCCTCCTGATGCTTGTAACGTAGAGTAAAATAACAGTAGCCACACTGGGGAAAGCAAACTGAGGAACAGGGTGACTACCCATAGCCTAACTGAGCTGAGTCAGGTGTTCTTCCTCTTTGAAGTGGCTGAGATGGGGGGGGGGCATTTGTTTGACTTGACTTACATGTTCATAACAAGAATCTTGTTTTTCTTTCTCATTTTGGTGTGGAGAGAGATTAGATTTTCAGTGACTGAAAAACAATCACAGTTTAATTCAAAAGAATTCTTAAAAAAAAATCAGCCCAGCCACCAACTTACACATCAGGAGTGTCCAACAGTGTATGCAGTACTATTTCCCCCTCCCCTTTTTTGAAAAAAATGGCAAACCTGTGAATTTTTTCTACCAAACTTGGTCCTTCTAAAAAATGTACCCACCATTTATTTAGCCATCCTGCTACTCTTGGGTGGTTTAAGTTGTCTCCAGTTATTGCCATGACAGTCTTGGAATAGAGAACTCTTTTTTTGGCTATGGTAGGACTTTCAGATATATTTTCCACAGAGGAATATTCTTTTTGTTACTTTTTCTAAAATACCAGCAGATTCTTTTCCCAAAAGATCCACTAGCAATGATATGGGTTTGTGTATATTGCATTATTTTTATCTCCACGTTTACTAGATGGGCCATTGGAGAGAGCAGGGACCTGAGTTCAAATCTAGCTTCAGACCCTTTCGAGTCAATTTCCTCATTAGTAAAATGGGGTGATCACAGCTCCTCTCTCCTGAGGTGGTTGGCAGCCAGAAGACCTGCCTTCCTCAACCCCCCTGCCCCCAGCCCCAGGGGCATGTCCACATGTCCACTAGGTAACTTCAGGGACTCCCTTCTGCATTAGATCATGATTATGGCAGTGTGTTGGCATAAAGGGCACAATCAGAGGTCTTACCTCCAGGGCTCAATTCACTTTGGTGGGTAACCTCCGATCTAGGAAAGTTCTCCATTCCCCCAGATCATAGTATTTAGAACTAAAATGAACTCCTTCATTTTACAGATGAAGACACTGTGGGCCAGGGAAGTTGGGTGAATGGCCTCCAGCCACTTGGGTAGGAAATAGCTGAGGCAAGATTCACCCTCATGTTCCTGATGGCCAACACAGCACTCTCTTCCCACTATAGCAGGGTCCAGACCTGGGCATGACCACCCTGTCCTCACTAGACCAGAGTCTCTCCTTCCAAACCTGCTGGGGTCAAGTGGACACATTGCTAGTTCTGTCCTGAGCAGGGACCTTCCCTGGAGCGGGCCAGGGGCAGAGAGATTTGGTGCCCATCCTCTTCCCCTCTTAGTGTGTCAGACTCTGTCCAGATCGTATGGGTGTGCGCCCATGAGCTCAGAGACACCGAGTGATTGGTGCAGGGTCACGCAGCCCTCTGGCCCTGAGCTGGAATGCTCTGGAATGGTGGATCAGGACTGAGGTTGCCTGACTTCAGAGACTGCTTTTGCCATTCGCCCTGGATGTACCCTTTGACCAAGTCACTCCCTTTCCCCTGTCCCGTTTCCTCACTAGTCAAAGGAGGGCCCTGGACTCTGTGATGTTTAAGGCTCCTCTGACCTCCCTTTTGAATCTGAGTCTGATGATTTTCTGTTCTTTTTTGTTCCGTGCCCACCCATCTCCCTGTAGACCCCTCTGCTGGATGATCCTGTCTTCATCCACCCCAGCTCCATCCTCTTCAGAGAGCTCCCTGAGTTTGTGGTCTATCAGGAGATTGTGGAGACCACCAAGATGTACATGAGAGGTAGGAGCTTGGGGACACCCCCTGCCTGAGGACTGGCTTGGAGTGCTGGGCAGAGGGAGTCGGGGTGGGAGGCTACTTCCCGCTGAGCGTCTGACCCCAGGTCTGAGCATCCTCCCATGGAGAGCTCTGGCCTGTGACTGGGTGACCCTGAGCCAGTCATTTCGTTTGTTTATGCATCAGTTTCCTCCTGGGTGAAGTGAGGGCCCAGGTCTTGGAGCCTTGGTCTGGCTTTCTAGGGCAGAGGGTGGCAGCCAAGAGAGCAGTGCCCCTCAGCAGGGCGGTCCTCCTGGTCTGCCTGGATGCCAGAAGCCTCCTGTGCCCCCTCTAGGTGTGTCTGCCATTGAAGCCCCATGGATCCCAGTCCTGCTGCCTCCTTACTGCCACTTTGAAAAGCCCCTCGAGGACCCTCCCCCATCCTACTGCTCCAAGACTGGCCGGATTGTGTGTCACCGGGCCAGCACCTTCTGTGAGTATAAATGGGGTTGTGAGGAGGATTGCTTGCAGGGCCCCTCTCGTGGCCGGGACCCTCCAGGCTCCCTTGCAGGTATGCACACCTGCCAACGGAGGCCTGCGCCTCTGTCCTTGCAGATCGTGTGGGCTGGCAGCTTCCCGCCGTGCAGGTGGACTACCCCGAGGGACTCGAGCGCTATAAATACTTTGCCAAGTTTTTCCTGGAAGGAGAGGTAAGCAGCCCCCTTTTTCTTTGGCAAGTGGGGGAAAGGTTTGGGATCTGGGGCCTGGGGATGACAAACCCCCTCACCAGACTCGTCTCCTTCCTCCCCATTCAGGTCTTTAAAAAACTCGCCTGTCACAGAAACTGCTTGTTGTCCAGCCCGAACATCATGCTGAAGACATGGGCCAAGTGAGTGGAGCCAAGCCAGGGGGGAAGCTGGGGAGCCAGCCAGCGCCCTGGAGCCCAGAGGAAGGGTGGGCCTCTCCCAGCAGGCGCAGCCCAGGCACCCTCATCTTCATTGTCTTCTTTTCCATTGGCCTTTCCTCCTTTTTCTCCTCTGCCCCAGACCTATCCAATAGCCCTTCAGACCTTGCTTAGTCTTGACTGAGGGATGTGGATGTGCCAGAGCCCACGCGTACTGAAGAGAGCTTTGGGCCTAGAGTCAAAAGACCTGAGCTTGAATCACATCTTATTAACAGTGTGATCTCAGGCAAGTCACCTAATCTCCTATAATTTGTTTGCCTTAATTTCCTCATCTGTGAAATGGGAGACTTAAAAGCCCCCAAGTCCTAGGACTATTTCAGTGTTAGTAAATGTGCTCCATTCACCAGACCCCTATGGAGCCTGCCCTCAACTGCAGAGGAATCAGAGTAAAGGGCCTGGCACTGAGGGTCTTGTGGCTAGATATGGGAAAATTCTGTGTGGCAGCACAAGCCTTCTGAGCAGCAAGACCCTCAGAGAGATGAGGTGCCAGAGGCCCAGAGATGGCAGTGATAGGTCAGAAATTCACAGGACCAGGATTTGAATTCAGAGCCTCCTGACGTCCAGGGTCAATGTGCTCTATGCCACATCCCCTAGCTGGGCTGCGGTGCCCCGCCAACATCTAGCGAGGGGACTAATGAATGACCCCATGCAGTCCCTCTTTCTTTGCGGTAGGGGTGGGCAGCATCCATTTCGGTTTGCCAGCAGCCCACACATCAGCTTCCCTATGATTTGTGCTCTCTGCTGGGCAGGGAGGGCAGAGCTTCTTGGGCCTGTGCACCTTGCCCTTTTTGACCCACCTCCACCTCTGCCACCCTTTCATCAGGGCCTGCTGGCTCGGGTCCTGGGGGGTGAGGACCACCAGGAGTCTCTTGGCCTGGGGCCAGGTCCTGGATTTGACCAGTGTTTGGGGGGCACTCTCACCCTTCAGGCTGCAGCCCAGGACGGAGAGTCTTCTGAAAGCCCTGGTTTCAAAGAAAGCCGATTGCCGAGTTGCTTTACTGGAGGCCTGGAAGCAGGAGCCCCAGTGTGAGTATTGGACCACCCAGGGACAGGGTCTGCATGGGAGCATCACCCGTCTCAACTTGGCTTATTTCTCCCCTTCAAAGAGAATCAGGGAGGTCACGAAAGAATGGGGCTGGACCTGGAGTCAGGAAGTCCTGAGTTCAAGTGCTGCCTCAGACACTTACTCAGGCAGCAGGATTCAGTGGGAAGAATCCTGGACTGGGGTCAGGAGATAGATGTTTGAATGTGGAGGGCCTAGAGTCAAAAGACCTGAATTTGAATCACCTCTTATTAGCAGTGTAATCTCAGGCAAGTGACCTAACCTGCCTTAATTTGCCTTAATTTCCTCATCTGTGAAATGGGAGGTTTAAAAGCCCCCAAGTCCTAGGACTATTTCAGTATTAGTAAGTGTGCTCCATTCACCAGACCCCTATGGAGCCTGCTGTGGGAACCCCTCACCCAGCCTCAGTGTCCTGCTCTGTGGCACATGAGGATAGTAAGAGCAGCCCCCTCCCAGGGTTGTGAGGGTCAAATGAGGGCAGCTGTGTGAAACACTTTACAAACCCGCATACCCTGTCAGTGCTGGCTCTTGTCCAGGTGGGTCAGAAGGGTCTTTTTCCTCCTGGGGATATGCACAATCCAGGGACCCTGTGAGAGTGACTGAAGAGGAAACTGAGGCTGAGAGTGGTTCATTGATGTGTCCTGGTCACACAGTGGTGCAGGTGGGCTTTGGACCTCTCTGCCCACCTTCACCAGACCTCTTGGGCCCCCTCCTGGCCTGGCAGGTACACCAGGGAACCCCAGGCAGCTGATACCTAAACTCCTTTTCAGATTTGCTGGCTGAATATTGCGAATGGCTCCCCCAGGCCGTGCACAACGAGGTCTCCAAACTTTGGCCTCCCTGCGGACCCTGAGCTTCCAGGAGCCCCACCTGCTCTCCTGGTTTTTCCTGTGGCACCGGACCTTTCCCTGGGCCAGGGTGACATGGGTTTGTCACTTCTCTGCCACCTGCCTCCCTGGGCTTCCTGTGGCTGGCCTCTTCTCCAGCCTGGTCCCTCCAGAAGTGCTGAGCCCCCCGTCGCCTCTAAGACAGATCCAGGCTCCTTTCCTGGGTCTTTCAGGACCTTCACCATTGCTTCCAGCCCAGCCTCTGTCCACTGCTGTGGCCACATTGACCCAGGTCTCTCCCCAAGAGTGACCCACTCTCTGATTTCTGCCGCCCCTCCCTGAGGACGGCAGCCACCCAGCTCTTGATCCTATCAAGACCCAGAGACCCTTCCTAATGCTCCATGCTTCCCCGGCCCCCTCCCCAGTTCACTGTAGATTTTGTATATAGTTTGTATTTACTGGACCCGTGAACATCTAGTGCAGGGACTACCTCACTTGTATACTTAGAGCTCCAGGGACTATTGCAGCGACTGTTTTGTGCTAAAACTTTGTCTTTTCATAATAAATTATTTAAAAATTGTGAACCTAAAAAACAGAATGAGCATTTGTGTCTCCATACCCTGACGAGACAGTATTCTTCCCCGCTCCTCTCCCCTTTCCCTCCTTTAAATCGACTCGACTGAGAGTCCCAGAGACATTTCACACTGTCTCCCTTGCACAGGTGGGCACTCTGCTCTTACAGCCACCAAAATACCCGCTCTCCCCCTTCCCTTGCACCCTGCCCCAGTCACTATGGCAGCAGGAATGAATACCAAGGACCACAAGATCCTTTTCTTAGTCTGACGTAGACATTGGTTGAAACAGTTCTATTTAATGTTATGGATCATGGGGTGTCTGCTCGTCTCAGGGAGGCCGGGGGTACGGGGGTACGGGGGTACGGGGGTGGGGTCAGCCGGGGCGGGGCTGGTTCTGCCAGCTCCGCTCTGTAAAAGCAGGGCACGGCCCGGCGGGCAGAGAGGGCAGAGTGGGCCCGGCGGGCAGAGCGGCCCGGCCCGGGGGCAGAGTGGGCAGAGTGGGCGCGGCGGGCAGAGCGGCCCGGCCCGGGGCCTGGCAGGAAGGCCTTGGGTCCTTACTGGGCCCCGGCGGCGGGGTGAAGGTGGCAGCGGCTGGGTGCAGCGGGCAGCCCGGGCCCGGGCCCGAGTTCCAGTCCGGCCGCGGCCTCGCCAGAACCAGAGGCCGTGGGGTGCCTTGGGGCTTGGGGGCGGCCCCACGAGGCGGCGTGGGCTTCTCTGCTCCGGAGCTCTTCAGATGCAGCTGCCCGTGTGTCCGGCCGAGCTGCCCCCACGCTCACGGACAGTCGCGGGGGCACCGAATGCAGGGGCTGGCCAAGGTGCTCCAGCCGGACTTGAACTCAGACCAGGCGGTAGAGGCGCCCCGCCCGGCCTGACCCGAGGGCTCCACTTGGCCAATCTGGGGGCGAGTGGCTGTGCTGGGCCGTGGCAGGCGGAGCCCCCCACCCCGCCTCCGCCGAGGGCGCCGGCTCCCCAAAATGAGGGTCCCGGCGGCGGGAGGAAAAGGCCGCTGGAGATGCCGGGGATTGAACCCGGGGCCTCATACATGCAAAGCATGCGCTCTACCACTGAGCTACATCCCCGGCCGCGAGCTGCCTGCGCGGGCCGCTATAGGGCGGCGGCGGCCCCGCCCCGCGCACGCTCCATGGGGCTTCCCGCGCGGGCGCCCAGGGCCCTTCCTCGTTAGTATAGTGGTGAGTATCCCCGCCTGTCACGCGGGAGACCGGGGTTCGATTCCCCGACGGGGAGGCCCCGCCCTTTTTTCCTCCTTGGCTCTAAGACCCGCCTCCGCCCGGCGCTTCCTGGCTCGGTTCCGCCTGGGGCCGGAGCCGCCCCGAGGCCACGTGGCGCGTGACCCCGAGCCGTGACCCCAGGGCGGAGGGCACGACCTGCGACCCGGGGCTGTAACGCCGTGGGGGGTGGGGCGGGGCGGGCCCACGCGGCCCCGAGTCTGTGCTCGGACGGGGGACCCCGAGGCCCGCCGCCCCCCGCCGCCCCCCGCCGCCCCCCGCCGCCCCCCGCCGCCCCTCCACTGCCGCCGCGGTGACGTGACGCCCGGGGGCCGGGGAGCCGGAACCGGCCCTGGGGGTCCCGGGGCCCGCCCCGCGCCCCCCGCCCTGTAGCCCCGGCGCGGCGGCGCCCACGGGGGCAGGCCCGGAGGGGGGGGGCCGGGGGGAGGGGCCGGGCGGCGCGCCGCAGCTAGTAGAGCGCCCGGGCGCGCGGCCCTGCAGCGGCCGAAATAGCTCAGTTGGGAGAGCGTTAGACTGAAGATCTAAAGGTCCCTGGTTCGATCCCGGGTTTCGGCAGCGCCGCCTTTTGGCCCCGGCCCCCCTTTTGTTCCGGGTCCGCGGGCGCCGTCTCGGCCCTTCCTCCTTCTCCCCCTCCCCCGCGCCCCCCGAGCCCCGGGCCCCGGCCCTGCCTCCCCCTCCCCCGCGCCCCCCAGGCCCCGGGCCCCGGCCCTGCCTCCCCCTCCCCCCGCGCCCCCCGGGCCCCGGCCCGGCCCTTCCTCCCCTTCCCCCCAGGCCCCGGCTCGCGGCGCACAGGAGGGGGCGGGGCGGGCGCCCTGCGCCCCCCCGGAGTCGGCACGGGGGAGGGGCGGGGAGCGCGGCCTGCCTTTAGAAGCGCCGGCGGCAGCCCCGCGCCCAGCCGCTCCTCGTTAGTATAGTGGTGAGTATCCCCGCCTGTCACGCGGGAGACCGGGGTTCGATTCCCCGACGGGGAGGCGCCAACCGCTTTTTAAGAACGTTGAAAAGATTTTAAAACGCTTAACGTAGAAAAGATTTTTTTAAATCTTCAAGATTTTATATTTAAAAGAAAATATTTCCCATTCGTATGAAAAGATGACTACATGGACGCCGCCTAAAAACTGAAGAAACGCCGCTTCTCGCGCTCCTTCAATAAATCACTTTTCCACTTTCCGCTTCAATAAATAGCCCTATTTATTATGATTTGGGTTGACCTTGAATATTTCTCATTTAAAAAACACTTTTTACTCGTATTAAAAGATTATGTTCTCTTAAATTAGTATTCCTCATAAGAATTAAGTGATTTGTAAAAATGCTGATTATTGTATTCTTAAACAGACTTCAATTACTTTTAACTGCACTCAAGTGGTGTTTTATCTTAGTTGCCTTCTCCCTCTCTGATCATCTCCCATCTCTTATACACATATAGCACATATTTACTCCAAAGAGCACATTAGCTCCCACCTAAAGTATGTATATGCATATTAGACATGTATTACCTATATTACCTCCCATCTATTACATATACCCATATACAATGTCAACTTCCATCTTTATTTACATATTAAATGTGTATCACATGCAATATACATACATGATAGTCCCTCCTACTATATATAACATGTATATTACCTACTATTTATTTTCAAATAAGAGCACTATATATAATTACATGATAAGAAGTGATGTATATGCATATCTGTATTCAAAGCAAATTATCTGCTATTTCTCCCATTAAAATGTGAACTCCTTAAGGACAGGCCTTTCTTTGTATACCCCTCCCCCATCCATACCACCCAATAAGCAAAAATTTATCCATTTATAAATATTTCTTGAGTGACTGCAACTCTATCTTCCTCACAATGGTTAACAGGCTTAAAATGATCCCATTGTAAATAGTGGCTGTATGCGTGTCCGTGTGCATGTGTGTGTGCGTGTGTCTGTGTTTGTGTCTGTGCCTGTCTGTGTGTTTGTGTGTGTGTGTCACAGGGTCACAGCAAGACAGAGACAGAAAATGAGAAAAAAAAGCAAAGAAAGAAAAAGAGACTTCAGGCAAGTTCCTTCATATCCTTGGACCTCAGTTTCCCTATTTGTCAAATGGAGGAATTGGACTAGATGGTCTCTTAAGTTTTCTCCTGGAAATCTATGTATGTAAAAGCACTTAGTAAATGTTAAGATTCAATGGAAATACTGTCCATGAGAGAGAAAAAGGAGGGAAGTCCCTTGAGGGAAGGGTCTTCTGCATGAGGATGTGAAGACAGGACTTGTATAGGATCACAGGGAGGTATAATATGAACATATTCTTCCTGGCTTAGAGAACTGCTCCCCACCTACCACACCACCCTCCCCGTTCTAACAGGGCCATAGCAGAAGCTTCATAAAGCTGTGTTTCATTGAAAGATAAGTGAAGCTGTATATGAAATAGTCCGATAGACTCCAAGGCTACTTTTGTCCCTCTGGACCACAAAATAGCTTCAATTCAGCAACTTCATCAATATGTGTCCAGGTGTTTCAAGAATAGTTGAATTTAGGGGTGGCTAGGTGGCACAGTGGATAGAACACCAGCCCTGGAGTCAGGAGGACCTGAGTTCAAATTCAGCCTCAGACACTTAATAATCACCTAGCTGTGTGGTCTTGGGCAAACCACTTAACCCCATTTGCCTTGCAAAAAAAAAACTAAAAAAAAAAAGTTGAGTAAAAAGAAACAACCCCCCCCACTTGAAATCTTGTAAAAAAAATGTGGAAATAACTATAATACATTACTTGTGATACATACTTAGGACAGATCAAGCCAGGTGATGAAATTCCAGAAAGGAACAATTACTTCCACCTGGAGGAGTCCAAGAGGGAAATACATGGTTGTTTTCTCAGAATGTAAATTCCATGAAGGTAGGGCCTTTTTCAGTTTTTCCTCCTTCTATCCCTAAACTGGTATAGTGCCTTACATATAGTAAATACTTTTAAGATAAATGACTACAGATGGATAGATGGATGGATGGATGGATGATGGATGGATGGAAAAGATGGTAGCCATACTAAGATTTAAAAGAAAAATTTCAAAAGCTAAAATGGGAATGTTGAACAGAATGTTCATGCCAGACTGTTTCAATCCAAGAGAATCCATTTTAGGACCTATTGTGTGTAAGATTTCATGTTGTCATTGAAATCACAAAGACACAATGCCTAACCTGAGTTGAGGTTAGTTATAAGAACATTATTCTTATGAGGAATCTTGTCTCAATGAGATTAAGGTTGTTTGTTAGGGGCAGTTTGCTTGCTGTATGACCTTGGGCAAGTCACTGAACCCCATTGCTTTAACAAAAAACAACCCCCCAATAAAAGGTTTTTTGCTCAAAGAGCTTGTCATTCAACAGGAAGTAATGGTCATACATGAATAATTAAAATAAGAAAAAAATAGAAGAATGAATGAAGAAACATTAAATGTTTGCTATGTTCCAACCTAACTATTGGAGACACAAACTCTAAAGTGGAAAAATTTTGCACCTAAAAAAATTCCCCTACGTTCTGGAGCAGCTAGATGGCACACTGGATAGAGCACTGGAGCCCTGCAGTCAGAAGTACCTGAGTTCAAATGTGATCTCAGACTCATAATTACTTAGCTGTGTGACCTTGGGCAAGTCACTTAATCCCACTGCCTTGCCAAAAAACAAAAAAAAACCCTACATTCCCACAGAAGGAAGAGAATACATAGGTAGAAGCCAAAATTCTAAAAGTGTGTAGAAGGTGACAAACACAAAAGGTGACTTCAAAAGCAGGAGGAACAAGGAACAAGGAAGAAATTGCCTGTCAGAGCCTTGGAGATTGAGTTCAAATAAAACAGATGACAGAAGAAGAAATGAATCTGATGACAATTTCAAAATTTTTGCACAAACAAAATGAGAAGATTAAATGATTTTGTATCATGACTTTGCTGATCCTATTTACAATTAATTGATTTTGTCTGTGAACTTAGTGAAAAAATGAATGTAGCTGGCCTGGATTGAGTTAAGCTTAGAAACCCATTTCTCCTGCTAATCGCTATTTTATTCTTGCTTCAAGGAAATATGTTATCCTTGTGGGGTTCAGGGGGACACCAGGGAGTCTGTTCTAGTATCTTTACACCACCCAACTGTCCTTAAAGACTTTTTACTTTCTTTCCAAAGTCCACTCTTTCTGTTTGACCTAGCAGATGGATTCAAACAATGAATTTTTTAGTCACAAAATGAAAGGCTAGAGTCTCATTTCCCAATTTAAAACCAATCATATTGTCTACCCACACCTCAACTCCGTAACCAATGGCATTATCCTCATTCCTATAATTCTGTCAACCTTGTAACCATTATATTTTTTTTTCCTGGTCTATGAAGTTCTGTTCTTTGCTTGTATCCACAAGCAAAACTGAGTCATTCTATTGGCAGGTAGTTTCCCCATTAATAAAATGCTATTTAGCTCAGAGGGAATGTTCCTTAGTCTACCTCTGTGGAATTTTACGCACAATAAAAATTTAGTTAAAATTTAAGTTAAAATTAGGAGAGAAACAGAAATGGGGGAAGAGGGAGAATTGTTATAGCAAGTTTCTCTAATAAAAGTCTCATTCCTCAATCAAAAATGATCAAAGGATATAAACAGGAAATTTCCCTTTTTATTTTCATTTTTAAATATTTTTATTTTTTCCAACTACATGCAACAGTAGTTTGCACCAATCATTTTTGAGAAGGTTTTGAGTCTTATTTTTCTTCCTTCTCCCTCTCCCCCAGAAAGCAATCTAATATAGACTTTGCATATGGAACTATACTAAACATAAATACATATTATGTTAAAAAAAGAATTAAATCCAAATTAAAGAAAAACAGGAAAAAAACATAACATGTAAGACAACTTTTGAAAATTGAAGATAGTAAGCTTTGGTCTGCATTTAAATTTCACCGTTCTCTGGATATGGATAGTATCTTCCATCACAAGTTCTTTAGGACTGTCTGGTTATTGTACTGCTAAATGGAACAGGTCCACCACAGTTGATCATTACCCCATGTTGTTGGTGTGCATAATGTTCTGGTTCTGCTCATTTCATTCAGCATCAGTTCATGTGTTTTCAGGTTTTCCTGAAATCCTGTCCCTCATGATTTCTTATAAAACAATAGTGTGCCATCATATATATATATATATATATCATAATTTGTTCAGCCAATCCCCAATTGTTGGGCATCCCCGTGATTTCCAATTCCTTGCCACCACAAAAAAGAGCTGCCATGAATATTTTTGTACATTTGGACTTTTTACCCTTTTTCATGATTTCTCTGGGATACAGATCCAGGAATGGTATTGCTGGGCATAATTCCAAATTGCTCCTCAGGTTGGATCAGTTCACTAACAATGCATTAGTGTCCCATAAACAGGCACAATTTTTTTTTTTAGTTTTTTTGCAAGGCAATGGGGTTAAGTGGCTTGCCCAAGGCCACACAACAAGGTAATTATTAAGTGTGGGAGGTCGGATTTGAACTCAGGTACTCCTGACTCCAGGGCCAGTGCTCTATCCATTGTGCCACCTGTCAGCTCCTACAGGCACAAAAATTTTGTTCTGTACCTAATTGGCAAAGTTGAAAAAAAAGAAAATTAATAATAGTTAACATTTATATAACTTTAAATTTTATAAAATGCTTTATATAAATTACCTCATTTAATTAATCAAAACAACCCTGAAAGGTAGGTGTTTTAATTTTCACTATTTTACACAGGAGGAAAGGGTTAAATTACTTGTCCTAGGGGCAGCTAGGTGGTGCAGTGGATAGAGCACAGACCCTGAAGCCAAGAGTACCTGAGTTCAAATCCGACCTCCCACACTTAATAATTACCTTGTTGTGTGGCCTTGGGCAAGCCACTTAACCCCATTTGCCTTGCAAAAAACATAAAATAAATAAATTACTGGTCCAGGATGATAAGGCTATGTAAATATTGTGGAACTCATATAGGCATATCCATGTTTGTTGGTGGAACAAACTGGCCAAAAAGTTCCTAAATTGTGCTTAGCCCTTTGAGCCAGCTAGAGCTATGTAAACCCACAAAGAGATTTAAAAAAAAAAGAGAAAAAGGACCAATATGTACAAAAATATCATCGTGACTTTTTTCATAATAGACCCAAACTAGAATTAAGGGGGGGGGAGTCCACCTCCCAAGAAACAGCTAAATAAGTTGTGATATATGAATAAAACACAGTAGTACTGTGCCATAAGAAATACTGAAAAATGACAGTTCCAGAAGAATCAGAAAAAGCCTCTATGAGCTGATGAAGTGAAGTGAGCAGAGAACTTGGAGAACAATGTATACACTGATAGTATTAGGAAAAAAATATCTTTAAGAGACTATTGAACTTTAGAATTTTGATCAATGACGATAAAACATGAGTCAAGAAATCGGAAAGTGAAACTTGCCACCCAATTCCTGCCAGTGAAGTGATGAACTTAAAAATGAGACAAATATTTTTTGATATGGCTAATGCAGGAATTTGTTTTGCTGCATTAGCCATGAGTTTTGTTATTTTTTAATTCCTTTGGGAGAGTAATAGAACAAGGGAGATAAATGGATATAATGATTAATATCTTTAAGTCTAGAGGTGATGAGAGGATGCAAAGAAGTTTAGTTGGGAGATCCATCCTCTAAAGACTGATCTTCATTCTAATACCCCTCAACCCAATCCTGATCCACTCACAGCCTTCCACTCCAAAGCTACCCAATCCTTCCACTGTGCTTCTGGAATGCCTACTTCATAGGAAACAAATTAGATTTCACCTTAAATGTTTTCCATTCCTGCTTCTTCCATCTTTTGGAAGTCACTAAGATCTGCCTCCCTCTGATGACAAGATCTCACATCTCTTTCTAGTACATTTTCATTTATTCCTTCCAACACATTAGTCAAGGTCAGGGCATTGGCATGCTCCTTTCTCCCCCCATGGCCACCTCTCCCTTTCCCCCCCATCCCTTAATAATCAAATATGCCCATGTCTTCCTCATCCTCAAAAAATCCTTGCTTTATCCACACATCCTCTTTTCTCTTCTGTTGTATTTTCATCCAGGTTATGCCTGCTGGGGGCCCCCCAAGGCTCTAGCCTGGACTCTCTTCTCTTTTCCCTCCATTCCATTTCATTCTCTCATAGTTTCAATGATCATCTCTGGGTAGATGAGTCTCAAGTCTTACTTCTTAGTTCTAACTTCTGCAGACCTCCACATCTGCATCTCAACTCCTTTGCAATTGCCTATCTCAAAATGGATATTCTTTAGGTCTCAAACTCAACATTTCCAAAACTGAGTGCATTCTTTTCCTCCCAAAACCTTCTTCTTTTTTCTAATTTTCTAATATTGAAGTACAACTATCCTCCCAGCTTCCCAGGCTCTCAAGTGATGTAGTATCTTTGACTCCTTACTATCTCTTATTGCCTCCATTCAATTATCAGTCAAAGCCATTTTGTTTTTCTTAGTATCTGCTGAATATACCCCTTCTCTCCTCTACACCTTACTCCAAAACTCTCAAAATAGGTGGCTAGTTGGTCTCCCTGTCCCAATTATCTTCTGTCTCTGATATGTCACTTATTAAATTCATTACACTAAAACACATATCTGACCATATCACTTTCCTATTCAGTCACCTTCACTGGATCCCTATTACATTTAGGACAGTATACAAAAATCCTCTGTTTGGCAGACTCTACCAACCTTTCCAGTCTTCTTACTCCTATCTCTGTACTCTGCAAGCTGAGTAATAGAACCCTCCTTTGTTGCTGTTGTACAGTTACTTCAGTTTTGTCTGGCTATGAACCCTTTTCAGGTTTTCTTGACAGGGATATTGGAATGGTTTGCCATTTCCTTCTCCAGCTCATTTTACAGGTGAGCAAACTGAAGCAAACCACATAACATGACTTGACCAGGGTCAAACAACAACCTCCTAGCTATTCCTCAAACAGATCCTTCCCATTTCCCAACTCTGTACATTTTCTCTGATTGTCCCACAAGCCAGGAATGATCTTCTTCATCTTTACCTCCTAGTTCCCAACTTTCTGGAAGAAGACATTCCTGATTATCCTTCATTTTCCTGCCTTCTTTCTGAGACCCCTTCAATTTATCTCTTCTCTATCTTGACTGCAATAGCTGAATAGATGAAAGGAAGATGAATTGCAATAAGATTGGGAAAATAGGAGGATTCCTGTATACTCTTCCAAGTCTTTGGGCCTGATGGCTCAGATTACATGGGTAAATAGCAATTGTTTCTGTTTTGGCCAGAAACCCTGAAGGTCTTTCCCTCCCAGACCAATTTTTTTTTTAAACTAGGTAACAGTCCATTCTTTGCCTCATTTCTTACCTAGCCTTAATCTCCAAATGCACATTGCCTAGACCAATTGAATTGAGACAGAAAAGGGCCTCAATTAAACCCAAATAATGAGCTTCCTTAGATCCTTCTAAGTATCCTTTTTGGTTCAGGTTCAGGAATTTTCACTGACCCTAAAGCCTTTAGTCTCCTGTGATTTTGTTATCAGCAAGGGGTTATCTTTACCCATCAACCTTTAGCAAGGGTCTGCTCAAGACAATCATTTATTCAAAAGTCCTTCTTACAAGCATGTTGTATAATTTAATTAGAAGTTCTGTCTCTTCTTGGCACCAACATCTAACCTCCAAATCTTATTCAAAAAGACAAATATTAATCTGAGATCATTTCTTCCCTCTTGTTCCTTCTTTTCCTACACAAAGATAAATAAGATGTCACTCCTCTTGGCTACTCTCCCTCCTCTCTAGTGAATAAACACCTCCTTTAACTAGGAGATAACCTACCTTCTTGTGAATTCATTCTCAGACCTTCTACACTGTTTTCTTCCACAATAAGACCTGTTAGAGACCTTAGCTTAAAAAGGCAAGGTCTGCATCCAGATCCATATCTGACCACTGGACCCTCATGGCTCCAGAGGAGAGAATGAGGCTGGTGACTTTGTACAATCCTGTCCCACTTAAATCCAGTTCACTTGCAAGTCCCTGATGTCATGATCCTCTTCGAGAATGAAGAGCAGACAACAATAAGTAATTTGTAAGGCTAGAGACCACAAGTGGTCTTGTCATTGCACTGTTCTTTCCCTGGAGGGAAAACTCCTTCCACTAGTGAAGGTCATCACTTCCTTTGCAATGTAGTCTTAAAAAGTTGTCTAAAGGACAAAAAAAGCTACTTTCTGGCCTAGGGAGAGAAAGGCTATAAAGTGTCCAACATAGGACTTGATAAGACCTTAGTGATTGGCTCTCTATCCATTCAATTTCACTGCCTCTCTAAATGGTATGGTTATTGAAAATGGTGGATGATACAAAAATAATTTCTCTTTGTCTTCTTGTAATCCTCTTCAGTGGAGGTTTATAGTGCTTAGCACAAATTAAGTAAAATTAAGTATAATTAAAATTTTATAATGCTGAATACAAATGAGTAAAATTCACTTTTAAACTGATCCCGTACATATCAAGCACTTTGCAGACCTTAAATATGTAATGTTACCTATAATTATTAATGATTTACTTATCCTATTATAATTGCCTTACATTTCCTGTGAATATATTTACTCAGGGGTAGGGAAGGAAAGAACCTTCTTCTGACCATTCTTCCTTTTAACCCTCCTTCTGCCTCAGTTTTCCTTTCTGCAAAATATGAATAAAAATAGCATCTAACTTCTAGGATTGTTGTGAGGATCAAAAGAGATAATATTTGTAAAACTCTTCACAGTGTCTAGCACTTAGTAAGGGCTTAATAAATGATTCCTCCCTTCCTCTCCTTGGGTTTAATTTTTACTTTCCATCACATCCTACCTATAATGTCCTAATGATTACCTCAATCAACCAGATAACAAGCATTTATTATGTTTTAGACGCTAAGCTAGATGCTGATCTATCCATGTTCTGATTGAATAACAAAACAATCAACAGGAAAAGAGAGCTAAATGAAAAGGAGGAAAAAAAGGAATCTGGGTCTCTCCTTAATTCAGTTTCTTGAAATCACAGAAAAGATTGGATGTACCATTCTTGTCACATTGTTTATAGATTCTTTTGTTTGCAAGTTTCTATTTTCTGGAGTACTTGAGGGATGAGAGAGAGAGAAGAGGAAGAAAGAAGGGAGGAAGGGAGGGAGGAAGAAAACTAAAGTTTGTCCTTCATTTCTGATATAGACCACAATATCAGGAGATGATGTCATACATAACAAGCACATGAATTGGATTGGAATGCCTGTGCTAAATCACCAGCCTCATTTTCTCCTCCAAAATCATCTGGGTCTAGTGGTCAAATATGAATCAGGACAACTGGAGATGACCCTGGATGTGAGGCAATCAGGGTTAAGTGACCTGCCCAAGGTCACACTGCTAGTAAGGGGCAAGTGTTTGAGACTCAAGGAGCTTGCCTTCTAACAAAAGAGCTTATGGCAACTAGTCTACAGGTTCCAGTCTTACCTTCACATAACTGCCACACCTGGGGATCTGGGTTGGCATCAGATCTGGATTAAAATCTTTGCTCTGCCACTTAGCCTGGGCCAGTCATATAAGATCAGCTTCTTTGTCTGTAAAATGAAGCAGTTGGACTAAAAGAGGTGTTCATAACTTTTTTTGGGGGGGGGTCATGGATCCCTTTGGCAATCTAGGAGATCTATGACTTCTTTCAAAGTAAAACTAAATGAAAGGAAATACTATATATTTCAGGCTGAAGTTATTAAAAAGAAAGTTGCCTTTTTTTTTCCTGCTCAAGTTCCCCTAGAGATCTACAGGGTCCGTGGACTTTGGGGCAGCTAGGTGGCACAGAGGATAGTGCACCGACCCTGGAGTCAGGAGTACCTGAGTTCAAATCCAGCCTCAGACACTTAATAATTACCTAGGTGTGTGGCCTTGGGCAAGCCACTTAACCCCATTTGCCTTGTAAAAAAAAAAAACTAAAAAAAAAAAGAATCTTCGGAATTGATGGGGGTGAAGAGACCTTCCGGATGGGTAACCTTCATGCTTCCAAAAGGAGGCATCAGGGTAAGATGTCTGGGGAAAAGTGATTATAAAAATTCATTTACTTCTAAAGATGACATTGTTCTGATTTTATCCAGGCTTGTAATACCACAGGCCCCTTCTAGAAGCTCCTAGATCAGTCAAAAGAAATCAATCTAAGAACCCAATCTAGAGATACTACATGTATTTTCCCTCAGTGTCATTTAATGTGAGCGAAAGAATATAAATGGATGTGACACTTTAAGGTTGTCTTATTATTCACGAAACATTAAAACACCAAAAGCAAGGGTAGCATGGAGCACTGGAAGGAGAGAAATCAGAAGATCTGGGTTCAAAGTGCTTCTATCACTTATGTGAGTTACTCACAAATGAGTGACTCAAGTCACTTAAATATGTCTCTTTCCTTATCTGGAAAATAAGGTGGCTGGGTTAGATGGCCCTAGGATCCTATCTGCTTTTAAATCTATGATCATTGAAAGATCGGGGAAATTACTAGCAAGGGTTATTTAAGATGAAAAGGCATATTTAGGTCATCTATGTACCCGTAAAGGGTATACCCATCTCCCTGAAATAACATGTGTATCAAAGTTTATCTCTGGCTGAATTTTTCTACCACTTAAGCATTTTTAATAGTCCCTTCTTGTCTGGGCAGGGTCTTTTAACCTTACCTCCAAAATTTGTTTATTTTTTAATATTTTGAAGATTATTTAATATAACTGACTTCCATGTAATCCTATAGCTTTTTTTATGCATTTAAAAACACTTATCTTTATTCTGAGGGGGTAAAAACCAGAAACTGAGGTTCAATAAATACCAAAATATACATAGGGGTAGCAAAGAACAGGAAATGAAGTGGGTTCTCTCATCAATTGTGAAAGGACTGAACAAATTCATAAAGGAAATGATGCAATATAATAAGGAGTAAGAAATGATGAAAAGGAAGAATTTGGGAAATTTTGTAGGAAGGTATGCATGATGAACTAAGCAGATTGAAATAAAAGATATGCACAATGACTGTATCAATGGAGATGGAAAAGATGACTAAAAGGAAACAGATCATATACCAGGATCACAAGTGATAGATGATTGGGGACTATAGTGTAAAGACAAAAGTTAATAGCATGTTTTTTAAAAAATATGTAAATAACCAGAAAACTGTAGTTTTCTTCCTCCCTCCCTCCCTCCCTTCTTTCTTTCTCTTCTCTCTCTCAAGTACTCGAGAAAATAGAAACTTGCAAACAAAAGAATCCACAGACAATGTGACAAGAATGATACATCCAATCTTTTCTGTGATTTCAAGAAACTGAATTAAGGAGAGACCCAGATTCCTTTTTTTTTCCTCCTTTTCATTTAGCTCTCTTTTCCTGTTGATCGTTTTGTTATTCAATCAGAACACAGATAGATCAAGCATCTCATCCTTTTTAGGGATTTCTCTTGGAAGCCAGTGGAGGAGGCTGGGGATGTAGCTCAGTGGTAGAGCGCATGCTTTGCATGTATGAGGCCCCGGGTTCAATCCCCGGCATCTCCAAGTGTCCTTTTTGTTCCCTTAAACAGCTCTTTTGGAGTTTGTATTTTTCCTGTCGTGTTCTAATAACCGAATCCCCTCCCTGTACAGGTACAATTACATCTCCTCAAATGTCACAAGTGATTCTGTTTGCAAAACTTTAAGGAGCCCATTGTTTTCCTGACTCTCTGTAGCCATTCCAAATATCATAAAAACAACACTTCTATTTTTTTTTAATTTATTTTTATTAAAGATATTATTTGAGTTTTACATTTTTCCCCCAATCTTGCTTCCCCCCCCCCCCCCCAGAAAGCTCTGTCAGTCTTTACTTTGTTTCAACACTTCTATTTTCAACAATTTTTGGCTATTCTAGAATACAACTTCTGGTTATTTTCCAGTACCAGATAGGGGTTTTCCATCTTTTCTGTGTCCAGGGTGATGGGGTAGAGCCCCACATTTATTAAAAGAATCAAACAAAAGACACAGTTTTCAAAATATTTTACACTAGATCACAGACCTAGGTTAAGGACTCCTATCTATAGCAGAGCATAACCCTAACCATAGTCTAATGCTACCCCCAAACACTTCTCATCTAGTCCCCCTCACAGTCTGTCTTATTTGAGAAATTGGTCCCCTCTGGCTTAGACAGAAAACTTTTGGAGGTCATGGATAGGACTTCCTCATCTTGGGACCCTCTGCAGCACTGACACACGTAGCCTGCACTAGTTAAGTCATTCAAAAGTTTGCTTTAAATGAACAAAGGTCCAAGCCACAATAATGGCACTAAATGTGTAGCCAAAAAGTAAAAAGTAAAAAAAGAATAAAAAAATTTAAAAAGTAGAAAGTTCAAATTTACGAGTTCATTTGAAATATCTTCCTTCCTTTAAAATTGTTTTATATTTGTTTTTATTTCTATCTTTTGCATTTAAACAACCCTTTATTCAGAAGGTATATTTTCATTCAGCTAGCCACCCTTAATAATAACAGCAGCAATGCAACAAAAAAGGGGAGAAGGGAGGGAAATAATTCATCAATTATTTGACAGACATTGAGCCTGAGTATATGTAGCTTCTACACTCATAATTCCTCACCTCTGCAGAGAAGCAAGGCACCTACATTTTGAAATAACTTCCCAATCTGATCCTGACAAAATGCAGCCATTTTCTGATTCCACTGCGTGTGGCACACCCCCAAATGCTAGTGAGTGACTCAGATTTTAATCTAAATTGTGTAAAATTATTTCAAGCACTAAGCAAACCTACTCGATCTTTCTTTAGTTCTTTTTTTTAAACTCTTCTTGTTTAAGTCAAAAGATATCCATAAAAACAAATTTAAAGTTTCCAAATGGATTGAAAGAAGATGTTTAAAATGGATCAAGTTAATAACATGAAGAGCAGAGTTGAGGTTATTTAATGTCTTGGGGCTATTTATTGGTTGAGTTTCTGCAATGTGTTTATCAACAAGTCAATCCAGAAGCATATTTTTGTGCTAAGGGCTGAGGATACAAAAGAAAGACAAAAACTATGCCTGCCTTCAAGGAGCTGCCAGTCTAATGGAGGAGAGACTATACAAACAACTATGTACAAGTAAGATAGAAACAGGATACAGTGGAAATAATAATAATTAACATTTTTATTCTGCTTGGGACAGCTAGGGGTTGCAATGGCTAGAGCATTAGATTGGGAGCCAAGGAAGACCTGAGTTCAAATCCTATCTCAGACACCAGCAAGTACCCATTTACCTCTGTTTCCTCATTTGTAAAATGAAACAGAGAAGTGGCAAACCACTCCAGTATCTGTGCTAAGAGAATTAAGAGCTGATTGCTTCTCTAAGGCTTTACAAGTATTCCCTTTTGAGGGAAGGCATTAGAATTGAGAGGGAGTTGGAAGGACTTCTTGAAGGGGTTTCATTTGACTGGTTTTGTAAGAATATGCTTCTTTGAAAGGAAAGGCCTAATTATTGGAAGTCATAGGTAATTGTTCAGACTTCAGGAATGTTCAATAGTAATGACAGTGAAACCCTGGGTTCCAGGGATTTTCCTTTGGCTGCAAAGAAATCTTCCCCTCATCATTATGCACCAGGAGAAAGAGGACACTTGTAGAAGCCTTTATTCTGAGATTGTTCAGGGTGGGAAAAACCCTTCCTTAGAAAAGGGGTGAATGTGCAATTAATTCTTTGCAACTGGCAACTTAATTAAGCCAAGCTAGGCAGGGATAAACAACAAAGGAGCCCCTTTGCCTGGTGGATTAGCTGCAGGGCCTCCTCCTTACATCTTTTATGATCAAACCACTTAGAAGACCAGGAGGTGCCCCTGCCCTTCAAACCTAGCCTTCCAGGCACCTCCCTTTCTCTTTCCTTTGCAAGCATCCTTTGTTGGCTCAGCCCAGAGCCACCAGGATTTTCCTGAAGCTGAATTATTCCATAAACAACAGATGCAAACTAAAATGGGGTATAACTCTTCAGGGTGATTATGTTCTCTGCAGGGAGGAGGAGGAAAGAAAGGGAGAAAAGCTGGGATAGAAAGCTCTCTTCCCTCCTACTCCCTAACTCCTTTGTGAGCAGGGGGAGCTGGTGCATGCGCTCACTTCCCTACCAATCAAGATGTTGTTGCTGGGCCCTGCTCCGTCTTCCACTGGCTTGTGGCCTCCTCTCCTACCACCAGCTCTGGAGCTGCTCCACTTCACCCTTGTCTTCTGTGCATGCAAAGGAAGGATTATCTGAGAGGGCATTGGGGGGAATCGAATTTGTCACTCTCAGGGGTCTAGCCAAGGATAAGGATGAGGCTCCTTAGGGCATCTGCTGCTGAGGCCAGTTTGGAAAGTGAGGCATAAGAGAACCACTCTCCCTTTCCTGATCATTGCCCTTCTTTCCTAGAATGTCCCCCTTCCCTAGGCCCTTGGCCTTGAGGCAAATCCTCCAGAATACTGGATACTTTCCCTGGAGTTCTAGGTCTTAATTTGAACTCATCATCAACTCAAGATCTTCATTTAAAGAAAATATATTTTTATTGATGTATTTAGTTTTTGTATCCTTCCCTCAAAAAAAAAATCAAACCAATTTATATATATTTAAAAATCTGAAAGGACAGGCAATGTTCCACCCTCTCCAATACTGGCAAAAGATCTACCTGGGGAAGAACTTCCCTTCCCCCTTACCCCATCTCCTAAATCTGGGTCACCACCAGCCCCTGCTTCTCTCCAAATAGCTGTTTTTCTCTCCTACTCTTTCAACACTTGTGACCTAACTGTGATTAGGGTACATTAATCATCAGCCTTACAGCACACAAACAAAAAAACAAAAGCAGGGTGTGGTTTTCACATGAAACTAGGTCAGTCAGAAAGAAATTGTGGCTTGTTCTCATCCTGTGCTTAAACAGAAAACCTACATTGTACTACATTTTCACTTTCAATAATGTGGGTGTTAGTGTTGTCCTAAAAGATTGTAATAAATAAAGTTTCAAATATGTGAATATTTCTATCAAAAAACACCAGAAAGGGAAGTATTTTTCTGACTGCAGAGATTTATAATATATATGATAGAAAATAAATTTATAAAGTTTCCAATAAAAATGTATATAATTAATGATTTTTATAAAATATAATCACCATAAGTTAATTTATATAAATGTGGAGTTTATGAATTGTAAATTAAATCTAGAAGATATTTAAACAAATATATACATATATATGTAAAGGGAATTTTCTTTCTTGTTATGTTTCTGTAGATTTGACTTTCAGCCAGTCACTGGGCTTGTTTCTTTAGCTTTAAGTTAAGGGCATTGGATTTACATGACCCAAAAGATTTTTCCAACTCCAAATTCCAATTTAGATTGTATAACTTAAAGAGTCAACTCAGCTGAGGAGCCGACATATAGCAATGTAGATTGTTAGGAAAGGGAATCATGGTGATTATAAGGAAATAATCAACTAACTAGTTATAACTCTTTTCCTTTTCTCAAGTGGAACCCTTAACCCACTGTCCCAGTAGAAATCATTTTGATCTTGTGATATGATTTGTCAACAATTTCGTCTATGGCAGGTTTTCATCAAATGACACCATAAATAAATACCTGGTTGACATCATAAAACAACCTGGCCTCTTGGGAGGGAGTCCTGAACTAAGTCAAATTTCAATGGTATTTATTTTTAATGTTCTCTGAGTTTTTAAATCTGAAAATTGGAAGGGGAAAAAAAACCTAATAGAAGTTTTAGGAGTAAAGAGTAATTCAGAGGGAAAAGATTGAATTTGCTCAGTTTGTTTTTAAAAGGAATTAGGAACCTCTGCTTTCCTTTCCTGTACTTGGTGTATATTTTTGCAATAGTTTATGCTTATGTCAATTATACAGGATCCTTAGGAAGATAGAAGAGACCATTTTGCTTTATAATTCTCTTAATCAGTACTATTCACTGAGGCAAAAATAGGGAAATCTGTGGGGTTTGCCTGAGTCCATGGATCTGAAGTCCTCCAAGTATTCCTATAGTGGACTTGAAGGTGGTTGAGGAGAAAGAGGTCCAGGAGCCCTAGTGTCTTCTAATAAGATCCACAACATCCAAAGACTTTAGGCTTTATCATCTGCACCTGGAAAACCAAATGTATAAAAATATTTGAATGCTCATTGTCCAGACTAGTATAGGATGTTGGACACAGTAGAGGTCACCCATGGTGGACCAGAGGTGAATAGAAGGAAGCTGCTTTGGGGAAAGGGCAAAGTTGTCTTAACGATTCCTAGCTTGTCCCTGGAACAAAGGTCCACGGTTTAATACCAGCATTTCATTATTCTGATGCCAAATGGGTTTGAATGCCCAGATTCCTTGAACAGTGAAAGGTGAGGACTGCACAAAGGGAGAGATGGGCAGCGTGGCCCGCATTATAAACTGGGATGACTTCGCAGAAGTTATGGCAAGAGATGCCCTGGATGTGTAGGGGAGGGTGAGGGATGGGCAGGCCTAGAAGGCCCAGGCCCGGCCCAGAAGGCCCAGGGCAGGCCCAGGGCAGGCCCAGGCGGCCCAGGCCCAGGCCCCGAAGGCCCAGGGCAGGCCCAGAAGGCCCAGGCCCAGAAGGCCCAGGGCAGGCCCAGGAGGCCCAGGGCAGGCCCAGGGCAGGCCCAGGCCCAGGCCCAGGCCCAGGAGGCCCAGGGCAGGCCCAGGAGGCCCAGGGCAGGCCCAGGGCAGGCCCAGGAGGCCCAGGGCAGGCCCAGGAGGCCCAGGGCAGGCCCAGGGCAGGCCCAGAAGGCCCAGGAGGCCCAGAAGGCCCAGGGCAGGCCCAGAAGGCCCAGGAGGCCCAGGGCCCTCGGGAGGACGCCGCGGCCGGCCCGGGCGGGGGGCGTGGGGGCCACGCCGAGGTCCCGGGTGGGACGGTGCTTCTGTTTTCTGCCCAAAACGAGCTGAGCCGCGGCTGGACGGGCCTCGGGGAGGGGCCCCTAGGTCCGGGGTTACAAGGGGCCTCGGGCTCCTCGGCTCCATCCTTTGTTGTGCGGACGAGGCCGATGCCCCCCCGGGCCCCCCGGGCCCCCCGCCCCCCGGGGCCACTTCGCCCCCCCTTAGGGTCGGGGAGGCCGTGACGGACTCGCCTTCGGGCCGGCCGACGCCGGGAACAAACGGGCATTGCTGGGGGGCTGGCCAGCGGGGCCCCCGCCTGAGGGGCACGGGGGAGCCGGGGGACCCCCAAACGGCTTTGTGCTCTTTATGAGGAGGTTGGTGAGCGCGGGGCCCGGAGCCAGCCCCCCGCTTCTGGGGGACGCCGAGGCCCGGGCCAGGGGGGCCACGGGCGGGGGCGGGGTCCGTTCCGCGAGGCCACGCCGGGTTTTGGCGCCGGCCCCGCCCCTCGCCCCGCCCCCCACGTCCGGCGCCGTCGGAGCACTGCCGCCGAACGTCGCGAATCCTTCCGCCGACGCGCCGACCCCTCCCCCGCCCGGGCGGCCCCCCCTTTCCCTCAGACCCGCACGGGAGGAAGTTTGGAAGAGGAAGTCACCAGCTCGAGTACGGGCCGGGGCGGCGCGGGTGGGGGCGGGGCGGGGCGCCGGCGTGGCGCAAAGAGTCCCTTCTCGGCGTTTCCGCGGAGGGATCTCCGGCAGCCGCGCCGCGCTCGGCCCCTATATAAGGGCGCGCCGGGTGTGGCGCAGCCAGATCCGCCGAGAACAGGAGTCGGCTCGTTGTTCAGTGTGTGTCGCCGTCGCCGCCGCTTGGTGAGGGGGCGGGTTCGCCCCGCGGTGCGGGCCCGGGGCGGCCGGGGGGTGGGGCTGCGGGGCCGCGGGGCCGGCGGGCTTAGGGGGCTTAGCGCCCGCCCGAGGCGGCGGTTTGTTCTGGGGGGGCGGGGCTCCCAGGAAGGGGGGAGAGAGAGAGAGAAGCCCGCAAGATGGCGGCCTGCGGCGGCCTCTGACGAGACGAGCCCGCGAGCGCGGGAGGCCCGGGCTCGGGAGCGAGAGGGCGCCGGGGGCCTCGGCGTGAGTGGGCCGCTGAGGCTGGGGGGGAGCGCGGTGGGGGCGGGGGCGCGTGGCGCTTTCATCCGGGGCCTGGGGGAGAGGAAGGAAGCGCGCCCCCTGCAGCGGAGGGGAGGCTTCGCAGAGCCGCGGGGGGCGGGGCCCGGGGCGGACCGGAAGTGAAGTAAGACGCGCAGCGTCGGGGGGGGTGAGGTCGGGAGGAAGTCGGCGTGCGTGGCGCGTCAGGGGGCGGGGCAGAGCCCCTCTGTCCGCGCATCACGTGACGTCCGGCCCCTCCCCTTCTGTTTTCTCATCCGGCAGTGAGGGGCGCTAGGCCGCCTACCTCGACATGGGCTTTCTTTTGCCAGTCAAGGGGCACCTTCGGGTGGGGGCCGTGGTGGATCCTGCAGGACTTAAGTCAGGAGAAGGGACAGGGGCCCTGGAGTAAAAGGCGTAAGTCTTGGGGGTTTAACTAGCATTTACACATTAGAAGGATCCAGCTTATTTTTCTCTCTCAGAAAGCAAAGAAATTAGTGATGGTGGGATAGACTTTCAAATTTAATCGTTTTAATATTAGTAATATTAAATAATTAGTAATATTTTTGCAGTGTCGTGTTTAAAAGAAATTTTAACTTGTTTTTTATGTAAGAAGGCACAAGTTCTATGTATGGATTACATCTTCACCTAAATAGGGTCGAGAAAAAAAAACTTTAAATTTAGAAATGAAATCTTACTATTGAATATCAATTGTTTCTCACCATGTTTAAATTTTTAATTTTTTGTTTTTTTGAAAGGCAATGGGGTTAAGTGGCTTGCCCAAGACCACACAGCTAGGTTATTATTATGTGCCTAAGACCACATTTGAATTCAGGACCTGTTGACTCCAGGGCCAGTGCTTTATTCACTGTGCCACCTGGCTGCCCCTTTAATTTTTAATGTTTGTTTTCTGCCTATGAATGTGTAGGAATCCTAAGGTTGATTAAATTCCTCTTTTCTCACACTTAATCTGAACTATCTTGACTAAATGGTAGAGATTTTTTTTTTTTGCAAGCAGATGGACTTAAATGGCTTGCCCAAGGCCACAGCTAGTAATTATTAAGTGTCTGAGGTCGGATTTGAACTCAGGTACTTACTCCTGACTCCAGGGCCAGTGCTTTATCCACTGTACCACCTAGCCATCCTTAAATGGTAGAAACTTAAGTGTTTGGCTTTTTTTCCCTCAAATTTTCAAGGTTTATAAAGGAACTAAATTGCTTTACAAGAACGATTACAGCATTTTTTAAAAAATATTCTTTTTCTTTATATTTTACTAGACAATGCAGATCTTTGTGAAGACCTTGACGGGCAAGACCATCACCCTTGAAGTCGAGCCCAGTGACACCATTGAGAATGTCAAGGCAAAGATCCAGGATAAAGAGGGCATCCCCCCAGACCAGCAGAGGTTGATCTTTGCCGGAAAGCAGCTGGAGGATGGTCGCACCCTGTCTGACTACAACATCCAGAAAGAATCCACCCTGCACTTGGTCCTTCGTCTCAGAGGTGGGATGCAGATTTTCGTGAAGACCTTGACGGGCAAGACTATCACCCTTGAAGTCGAACCCAGTGATACCATTGAGAATGTCAAGGCAAAGATCCAGGACAAAGAAGGCATCCCCCCAGACCAGCAGAGGTTGATCTTTGCTGGAAAGCAGCTGGAGGATGGTCGCACCCTGTCTGACTACAACATCCAGAAAGAATCCACCCTGCACTTGGTCCTTCGTCTCAGAGGTGGGATGCAGATTTTCGTGAAGACCTTGACTGGCAAGACCATCACCCTTGAAGTCGAGCCCAGTGATACCATTGAGAATGTCAAGGCAAAGATCCAGGATAAAGAGGGCATCCCCCCAGACCAGCAGAGGTTGATCTTTGCCGGAAAGCAGCTGGAGGATGGTCGCACCCTGTCTGACTACAACATCCAGAAAGAATCCACCCTGCACTTGGTCCTTCGTCTCAGAGGTGGGATGCAGATTTTCGTGAAGACCTTGACGGGCAAGACCATCACCCTTGAAGTCGAACCCAGTGATACCATTGAGAATGTCAAGGCAAAGATCCAGGACAAAGAGGGCATCCCCCCAGACCAGCAGAGGTTGATCTTTGCTGGAAAGCAGCTGGAAGATGGTCGTACCCTGTCTGACTACAACATCCAGAAGGAATCCACCCTGCACTTGGTCCTTCGTCTCAGAGGTGGGATGCAGATTTTCGTGAAGACCTTGACGGGCAAGACCATCACCCTTGAAGTCGAGCCCAGTGATACCATTGAGAATGTCAAGGCAAAGATCCAGGACAAAGAGGGCATCCCCCCAGACCAGCAGAGGTTGATCTTTGCTGGAAAGCAGCTGGAGGATGGTCGCACCCTGTCTGACTACAACATCCAGAAAGAATCCACCCTGCACTTGGTCCTTCGTCTCAGAGGTGGGATGCAGATTTTCGTGAAGACCTTGACTGGCAAGACCATCACCCTTGAAGTCGAGCCCAGTGATACCATTGAGAATGTCAAGGCAAAGATCCAGGATAAAGAGGGCATCCCCCCAGACCAGCAGAGGTTGATCTTTGCTGGAAAGCAGCTGGAGGATGGTCGCACCCTGTCTGACTACAACATCCAGAAAGAATCCACCCTGCACTTGGTCCTTCGTCTCAGAGGTGGGATGCAGATTTTCGTGAAGACCTTGACTGGCAAGACCATCACCCTTGAAGTCGAGCCCAGTGATACCATTGAGAATGTCAAGGCAAAGATCCAGGATAAAGAGGGCATCCCCCCAGACCAGCAGAGGTTGATCTTTGCTGGAAAGCAGCTGGAGGATGGTCGCACTCTGTCTGACTACAACATCCAGAAAGAATCCACCCTGCACTTGGTCCTTCGTCTCAGAGGTGGGATGCAGATTTTCGTGAAGACCTTGACTGGCAAGACCATCACCCTTGAAGTCGAGCCCAGTGATACCATTGAGAATGTCAAGGCAAAGATCCAGGACAAAGAAGGCATCCCCCCAGACCAGCAGAGGTTGATCTTTGCTGGAAAGCAGCTGGAGGATGGTCGCACTCTGTCTGACTACAACATCCAGAAAGAATCCACCCTGCACTTGGTCCTTCGTCTCAGAGGTGGGATGCAGATTTTCGTGAAGACCTTGACTGGCAAGACCATCACCCTTGAAGTCGAGCCCAGTGATACCATTGAGAATGTCAAGGCAAAGATCCAGGACAAAGAAGGTATCCCCCCAGACCAGCAGAGGTTGATCTTTGCCGGAAAGCAGCTGGAAGATGGTCGTACCCTGTCTGACTACAACATCCAGAAGGAATCCACCCTGCACTTGGTCCTGCGCTTGAGGGGAGGTGTCTAAATTCCCTCAAGTTTCTTTCAAGCTTTTGAGTAATTTCACTGCACTTTTCTTTCAATAAAGTTGTTGCATTCCCAAATGCTTGTTTTTCTTTTTGTCATTTTGGTTTTGCTTGTTTAAAATAAAATCTCAAAATAATGGGATGTTTTCAGATAAGTATTTTAGTGTTTGAATGACAAGCAGTGAAGATTAATCACCTTGAAGAAAATAAACTTTTGGAAGCATGCTGGTCTGTAATATCAAGTGGTTAAAATGGTTTATTCTCTATTAGATGCTGAAATGCTATGATTTTTCATTTGTTTAGAGGTAAGCTAGAGAAAAACTAGCATCTTGAAATGCAGGCTTTTCTTAGAAGTAATTTTTTTCCTTTTAAAAGATTTTATTTTGAGTTTTACTGTAAAATTTTTCCCCCTAATCTTGCTTCACCCCCCCCCCCCACGAGAAGGTAATTTGTCAGGTCTTTACGTTATTTCCATGGTATACATCCAACCAAATTGAATGTGATGAGAGATCATCATAAAAGTATAAGATAGTAAATTACATAGCAGGTTTTTTTCTTAGTTTTTTTTTTTAAGGTTTTTGGAAGGCAAATGGGGTTAAGTGGCTTGCCGAAGGCCACACAACTAGGTAATTAAGTGTCTTGAGGGCCCAGTGCTCTATCCACTTTGACATCTAGCTGCCCCATGACATTCTATTTTTTATGTAGAATTGCACAGAAGTGAGAACTTCAATTTTATACTGTTAACTGCCTTAACCAGTTAGGACAGTGGAAAACTAAGGGGGAACGGTACTATGGCCAACTGATAAAAGCATTTGAGGTAATTTATAAACCACCTGTGCTGCAAATGAATTGGAAATTACATAAACAAATTAGGGGAAGAAAGCAAGGACAATATTTAAAAGAAAGATTTGAATCTAGATTTGTGGCGTATGGTTTTAAAAGGTACCTAAATTTTAAACAGGAGCAGGTGGTCCAACTGTATAATGAGGGGTTGATAAGGATTTTTCCTAAATCCAATCAGGTCTTAGTGAAATAAATTTTTTTTAAGGTTTTTGCAAGGCAAATGGGGTTAAATGGCTTGCCCAAGGCCACACAGTTAATAAGTGTCTTGAGACGGAATTTGAACCCAGTACTCCTGACTCCAGGGTCGGTGCTTTATCCACTAAGCCACCCAGCCGGCCCCATGAAATAACCTTAAAACAACCTAAGATTGGCCTATGTGGTTTGCATTGTCATTAGCACTGTGTCTTGTAACTTCACTACAATCAAATTTTTATAAAGGGAAGCGAAACACTTGAGGTTGGTTTTCCAAGTTTAATTAGGAGTACAATTAACCAAATAGTTTTCATCATGCATTTTACTTGTTAAAAGTGAATAGCTTTTTACATGTTATAAATAGTAGCTAGTTAAGGTTTTCTTTAATTTCATTATCCAAAAACTACATCCTGTGGTTGGAGTGGGTTTCAAAATATCAAAACAGTGATTAGCGGTGCCTTGTCCCATTTTAATTCCCATTTTCATTAGTTTAATATACCTTTAGGGATTCAGTGATGGTCTCTAGATTAATACATGGCAGACCTCACAAGTGCCAGGAGAGGGAGCTAGTGTAATAGACTGGTTTCATTTTCCAATTTCCATGAATGGGATTGAACTGAATGAAGCCTATATTGATAGTTGGTTATAAGTTTTTCTATTTCAAATAGATGTTGCTTATATTGTTTACTTATAGGAATTACTTGGAAGACATTTAAAAAAATTTATTTCTAGGTCTCGTAATCTTGAAAAGTATATGTGGCTCATGAAAGTATCATTCAAATATACTGCTCTGTACAGTGGGCCTTTGTGCTAGTTATTGAAGGGAATGCAATGGCCCTTGCCTATTTTTAGTGTGTACATGGTAAGTGAATAAAACTGCAGTAATTATTTGCATTATACTTGATATAGATGAGTTAAAAGCCACTGTGGTGTAATACCTGATCAGGAAATTATTTTAAAAAATTGGGCTTATTAGGGAAGGTTTCCTGGAAGAGATTTAATTTGAATTAAGCTTTAATGAGCAAGATTTGAGGAGGCTTTTTTATCTCCTGTGTTTTTGTTCACAGCTATACTGCACTGGCAGATTTAATGCTGTGTCCTTCAGAGCCTGACATGGGACTTTGTGACAAAATTATTTTTAATTTGGAGAATGAACTTTAACAAAGTGTTAGATGGCTACATTGGGGCTTACAAGTGATTTGGAAGATTTTTAGATACTTTTAGTCTGATTCTTATGTAAAATGAGCTTTTCTGTGATGTCAACTTGCATGAAATTTTTAACAAAAGACAATGATTACTGTTAAAATGGATGTAACATTCTGTTTCCTTAGTCCGTCTCCCAAATAATATTACTTCATAAGAACTAATTACAATTGTATAAGTTTGATTTCTAGTGGGGGATTTTTTGATTTTTTTTTTGCATTTGTGTATGTTTAGGTTCTTTATGTTCCTGTTTCTTTACTGCCCCCCAAAAGGGTTACTCTGTATGTTTCTGTTGAATATGGACTTGTTTTGGCTTGCCTTCTTTGTCCTGAAATAAGTATGAGCAATTATTTTTGCAAAATCCTAAATTGTTTTTCACATTTAGACCATTTTACAGCTATTCATGATGGTGATCATTAGAACTGCTTATCTTATTTTTCTTCCTGCTTATCTTTTTTTATCAGACAAAATTCATTTTGTGTAAGTCATGGTATTTTTTTTCCTTTTCTCAAAGGACATTTAGCTTGACAGGATTTCTTATTTGTGCAAGTTGACTGAAAAATGTGGGTAGTCTGACACAGTTGTCAAATCAGTCCCTACATTTATCAGTCAAGGCCTAAATCATCTTTTTGGAACATCGTGACCAGTATATTTTGAATAGATCTGTTTTTTTTTCTTACTATATTAGATATGTAATAGCTTAGAAAAAATTCAAATGATTCTTGACATTTTATAGGTAAAGGAAGTAAATGCCCAAAAATTGGAGCTGTAAGAACAAATGAGATTTGCTTAAAGAGTAGGTAAAATTTTTTATTGAATCATATCTAAAGAATACCGAAGGAAAGAAAATTTTTAGAAAGTCTTGACTGCTATCAGACATTTGAGATTTGATGACCTTAAACAAATACAATTTATTTTCTGCTTTCCCTTAGAGCAGTTCCACATCTAATATCTCATTCTTAAAACATGCAAGAGGGGCAAAAATTCTAAGTTTGCTGTTGAAGGAAAGGGCCTAGATGAAAATGACTTAAAAATTCATGTGTTTACTGCTGCAAGCTTTATCAGGTGCTTTAACCACTATATCACAATATTGTTAGGCCTTCTGTGGAAACTTAATGAGCACCAATGTACTTTTAACTTGTACTAAGGGATATTTATTTACTCGTTGAGTGGGAACTTAACAGGTTGAGTTTTATATTTGGGGTGTCTAGCTGGCTCCCAACAGCAAATTGCCTTTGGTAAATTTTTTGAAGGTACAATCAAAAAAATCTTAAAGCACAACTACTCTTTGTGCACAGTATCTTGTACGATATGAGTCATGCAGTACTGTTTTTTGGAGGCAGGCTTTGGCATTGTCTTACAAGTCTCCTTTTAGATGAGAATTTGGCAACGGGAATAGTCTGGATAGTCAAGAAAACCTGACTTGGAGCCTGGCCCTCTGACAGTGTGAGTCCAAGAGACTTCTATTCTCAGTGTATTTGTAAAATGGAATACTTCCCAGGTTTGTGTTGAGGCTCCAAGTAGGTAATAAATGTAAGCCTGGCAAGCTTTAAAAGGCAGGCCTTATGTGAATGTTTGCTCTTCTGTCACTGCTTAGTTGTGCTGTAAAATGCCTTGAATTTTAGATCTTTGCATTGAAGACAGGGAAGCTGTTAATTTTATCTAGGAGGAGCTTTGCTTGTCATCTGAATTATCAGTATTTCAAGGATGAGATGCACCATTTGTCCATTATCTTTGTATAGTTATATAAATCAGTCTTGCGTTGAAATGACATTGCCTATGAAAAATTAACCTGTGTTCAACCCTTTCTCTGTCATATAATAATGATAACTGACATTTAAGGAGCACTTATTTTGAGCCAGGTATCTCACTTTATTCTCACAATGTTCTGAGAGAAGGATTATTACTATCCCCATTTTACAGTTGGGGAAACTGAGGCAAATAGGTTAAATGGTTTACTCAATCACATATCTAGTAAATGAGCTCAAATTTATTTTTTTTGGTTTTCACAAGGCAGTGGGGCTAAGTGACTTGCCCAAGGTCTGAGGCCAAGCCCTCCTGACTCTCCAGGACTGGTGCTGTATTTTCTGTGCCATCTACCTGCCCCCTGAACTCAAATTTGAGACCAGTACTCTATTATACCACCATGTTATCACCTACAGAATAATAGGTAAGTTAATCTCTTTGAGCCTCAGTTTCCTTATTTGTAAAATGAGAGGGTTGTCTTTGATAGCTTCTAAATAACTTTCAGTCTTAAATTTGTGGTCTTGATTGCTTCTCTGAGATTGCAAGAAATCTTTCTATTTCTAGAAAGACTAAAGATGCTTTATGTTCTGTGTGCCTGACTAGTATTGGCAATCAAATCTTGTTGATTCAGCAAGGGACACTCCCACAGATCCAGTGGGTAGTACTGTGAAAGGATTCAGGTGAATCAGGCTTTGGACTTTGATAAGAGCAACCCCTTTTGTTGATGACCTTTGCAGGCTCTTCATCTCTCGACCATGGGTCATTTGCTGATGCTCCGTTTTCCAAGGGAGTTTAGGAGGTGTAGTCTTTAGAAGCGAAGTACTATCTTTGAGCCAGGTGAACATATATAGGAGGTTGTCTTAATATCCTTACAGGTGTGATTGATCCAGAAAGAACCCTAATAGCATTTGATCTCCCTTCATGTTTCTTTTAAAAGGGGGAAATGGAAATCTAAATTTTTTTTCTTTTAAAAATCAACTTCTTTGGAAAGAGGAAGTAAATTCCATCTTCAAGATGTATAATTTTTCCTCACTGGATTGAAAACAAATTTTTAAATCTTTAGACTTGTATATAACCCCAGGGAGCATTCTATATCACATTTCAAGTGAAATAAAAATTGGACTTTTTCCCCCCTTTCTGGTACTTTGCCCTCCCAGAGGGAGTCTTAATGTTTGTTTGATTGCTTCACCTGTAGTTTGTATTGTATTATTGCTAATGATTAGCTACCCTAACTAAAAAGAGTGAAAGGTGAAGTTGTCCTGAAGTACTCTGATAAACTTGTTCTCCAGTGACACTGTATCATTTAGGTAATTTACTTGGCATTTTTTGTAATTGGTTTATTGCCGGAACATATAGCTGTTCATTAAATTCTATGTAATCCTCAAAGATTGAGGGACAAATGACTTTATGAGACCATTTCATGTGCTGCCTATGGGTTCTTTGAGTCATAGTTCTGTACTCTTAAAGTAGGTTTTAATATTAGCTGAAGAGAGGCTGATAGGCTGAGCCAAGGTGATTGATTTGAAATATAGGCAGCTTTTTTTTTTTGTGGATGGGGTGGCTTCTACAGAGGAAAACCCTGGATTTATAGTTGAGAAACTAGCTGCTCTACAACCTACTGTTGGACTTGATCAATTCATTTTACTTCAACAGGTTTCAGTTTCTTCATGTGAAGCAAGAGAATTGTAAGTTCCCTAACAACTTAGATAGGATCTCATGATTAACTCTAGGCATGCCATGTTACCCTAGGGGGAGCATGTGGATGGTACAACATAGTCTTGGGAAAAATGATTTCGAACAAATGACATTGATAGTGATCAGTTATTGGGGTTACTTTTGTAAATGAAGAGGGATGTTTTTTATTTTGTTTTTCTTAGTTTTTCCTGAATGAAAAACCTCTGGAATAAACTACTTGGTGTATTCTGAGCTGTTAATGCTTTGAGCAAGGAGAGTCATAGACACTGGACTTTGGGGTTCTCAGTTGGGTATAATAGGAAAAGAGGAAAGAAACCAGGTATCAAGCAATTTGTTCTCAGCCCTCTGTGAAGTATTTCACAAACATCTCATTTTTATCCTCACAACCCTGGGAGGTAAGGCTTTTGTTGTCCTCATTTTGCAAATGTGGAAACTGAGGCAGGCAGCAGTTAAGCGACTTAAGTGCCTAGGTTTCAGTTAGTAAATCTCTGAGGTTAGATTTGGATTCAAGTCTTAGCCTCTAGGTACAGTGCCATGATGAGACCCCTGCTTGATTGTATTAGATAATGGAGAGGGAAGAAGATGGTTGTAGTATGACATACTGGGGAGCCTGGGCCAGATGGAGATGCTCTCAACAAATTAGGGACATGGGAAGAAGTGAGGTTTGGCCTAAGGGGGAGAATTGACTGTGTTAAGTTTGATATGATATTAAGAAATTCATCAGGCACTTAGGAGATCAGGGCTATTAATATGGATTTAGGAATCTGCATAGGGTTTTAACTCATGGTTGATCACACTACAGAAATTTTGCTCAGAGCAGAGTTTAGGAGGAAAGCATATCCCTGCTTTGGAGATGGATAATAAACTGTCTAAGGAGAACCCTTGAGGGAGCAGGCTTTTTTCCTGTCCTAGAGAGCAAGCTGCTTATACTGCAAATTTTGGATCTGTATTAAAAATATTAGTGTTTTGGAAAACTTTAAAAATTAATAGGCTAAAATGACTTGGATCGAGAATTTTGTTTAAGTTCTCTTTGAAATTCTTGATAGAAAATATAGATTCAGGTTTTTTCAAACATTAAAATTGAGAAAATTGGATTATATATATTGGAAAAGGTAAGATGGTGTACAGTCTTTTTGTATTTTATTATATGGATTTGCAATCTTAAAGCTCAGCAGAATTGAGAACCAGAAAGAAGGACCCCCCCCAAAAAAAGACTTTTGAGCAGACAAAATTCAGATCTTGACTTCCCTTTGCAGTTTTTAAAAATTTTAAGTAGTTTGGTCTCTGCCTTTTGTTTTTACATCACATCTCTGTCTCAATGTGTTCTTCCATTTTTCTCCCTTATTAAACTCTGTAATAGGCAGAAAAAAAAGTTGAGTAAAACCAGCCAACACATTGACTTTCTCTTTCACTTTGTATTGTATAATAGTTTACACCCATAGTTAAAATCAGCAGTGAATAGAGGGAAGGTTCATTTTCTTATCTCTCCTCCTAGGCCAAGCTTGGGAGTCTGGTTTTCTACCCTGTAGAAGAATATTTGAAAGAAGAAGCCGGGCTGCTGAAGATGGACAAGCTGATAGTATCCAGAAGTGATAAATGTCAGCTTGATAAGAAGGCTAGACAAAAAGGCCCCCCCCCCCAAAAAAAAACCCATAAAAAACAACAAAAACCAAGAACTCAAAAGTACATGTTTTGGAATTATTTTATGTAGGGGAAAAAGCTGCACTCTTAAACAGTTGGTGAGGGTATTACCATTATAACAGTATAATAATAGTCCTTGATAGTAATCACTATCCCAAGGAAAGCATATATTGCTTATTAGTTTTTTAAATCAAAGTTATAAAATGCTGTATCTTCCAAACAAAAAACTGACAAGATTTCTTTGAATGATAGCATATACAATTGTTATCTTTGGGACAAATATTGGTCACCGAGTTTATCTGTCTTCATCTACAGTGCTGTAGTTATGTATGTTATGGTTCTGTACACTTTGCATGAATTTCTTCAAATACTCCTAGTTTTCTTTCATCCATTGACTCCTTTCTTGACACAACAATCTATTACATTTATGTGCTATAATTTATTTAATCATTTCCCCATTTGGACACTTTTTAAACTCCCATTTCTTTGATATGACAGGCTGCTTTTATTAATTTTTTTGTGCATGTGAATTCCTTTTTTATGTCTTTGGGGGCATGTATAATTAGTATAAATTGGGTTAAGGAATGTGCATGATTTAATGACCTTGAGAGTGTATTTCCAAATTGATTTCCAAATGGGTGAACGAATTCATACCTTTATCAATAACTCATCTCTCTATAAGACAGAAACTAAAATGAATGACTAGACTTGTTCTCTCACAGCCTTCACCAGTTGTCACTTTATTTGTCATTCTTGCCAATCTGATTGATGGAAGGTGGAGCCTCAGAATTGCTTTAATTTGCGTTTCTCTATTAGTGATTTGGGAAATTTTTCCATGTGGCTATTCATGATTTGAATTTCTTCCTTTGAGAATTGTTCATATTATTTGATCATTTATCAATTGGAATCTTAATTTTCTATTTTTAAATCAGTTTCCTAAATATCTTGGGTATTGCATCTTTATGAAAAATTTGACTGGGAAAAAACTTTTTTTCTACCTTCCAACTTTAAATACATTGATTTTGTTTGGGCAAAATAGAGAATGCTTTGGATTTTTATCCAAAACAATTAACATAAAATGTTTGGACTTTTCCCCAAGAGTTATTGACAGGAGGTTTTGTTTTTTTCTCCTAGACTACTATAGATTAACTTCAAACTCTGAATATTAGTTTTCATTGAGAAGGATATTTGAAACTGCTATGCAAATAGTTTACTAAACTTAAGTTGTAGGGTAATGAAGTTTGAGTTCTCATTTACTTTTATTGAATTGACTATATCTTTTCATCAGTACTCTAATCTCAGTTCCCTTCCCCCCCAAATTTAGAAAATATGTACAGAAAAAAGCATTTATATACTGTGCAGTTTTTGTCCTATAAATTCTAGTTTTTTCTTAACTTATTGAATACAAGTGCAGTGCTTGGTCTGCCAACTTGTTAACCTTTATTCTCATAAGCCTACTTTTATTTAAAATGATCATTTTCTTCCTTGATGTGTCTTCTGTCACAGGGATGTCATCATTGGTAGTACTACAGACCACTTAAATTATCTCTTCATTGCCTCTCAATTTTGATGCTTTGAAGATTGTATCCTATGATTCAGTCTTGTAACATCACTAGGGAAAGATGCATTGATAGAATAGCATTCTAGGCTGTTTTTGTTGTTGCTGTTGTTATTTTGGGATTTTTGTTTCATTCCAACCTTTTGGGCAGGTGAAAGCTGACCTAAAGACCCTTGATAACTTCTACCCACTTTTTTATTTTTTTTTTAAAGATTGTGATTAGTAGAGGAAAGACTGGATTATTATAAGAGACCCTTTCTACTCTTATCAATTTCTGGACTAACTTGTTTCTTAAACTTTATATAGCTTTAAATTTACAATTTTGTAATAAATTATATCTGTTCTGGGAAAGTGGGACCCCTTAGAAAGTTACTTTCAAATACAGTTAAATCAGTGCAGGCAATTCTTTTGGGAAGGCTGTATGACAATGTTACTAGCTGAGAACTTTGGGGACTACCCTAGAGGTCGGACTTTCAAGGACAAAAGGACTCTAATCCATAAGGGAAGAAGGGTTCTTTATGACCCTGGCACCATTAAGCCCAACAGTAGCCAATCACATAGTAGGCTGATCATGCTGATTTGATATCTGACAGTGACTAGATCTTTCATTGATGAAAATGAAGGGTTTAACTTTTCTACCCTGGCCCAACAAACTGAAAAAAAAAAGCAAAATATTCATGAGGCAGGTGGCATATTTACTTAACTGAGCTAAGCTGAAGGCCGTTGAGTTGGATTGATGGTCAACTAAGGAATTGGTATTGATCGTTCTTAGATTTAGAGATGGAAAGGAACATAGAAGGCGTCTTGTCCCATTTGATAGATTATGGAATCTTTGAGGCTCAGAAGTGATGTGGCTTACCTAGTGACAATCATGGAATTTGAAACTAAGTCCTCTGACTCCAAAACAAGTTCTCTGCTGATTCTAGATTATAACTAAAAATCCCCTGTTGTGATTTAGAAGTGGGAGACACTTTAGAGATCATCTGGTCAAGGGTTCTTAACCTTTTTTTTTTGTGTCACAGATCCCTTCTCAGAATTATGTTTTCAGACAATTTAAGGAAATATTAAATTAAAAAAAAATCTCATGGGGTGGCTAGGTGGTGCAGTGGATAAAGCACCGGCCCTGGAGTCAGGAGTACCTGGGTTCAAATCCGGTCTCAGACACTAGATCATTACCTAATTACCTAGCTGTGTGGCCTTGGGCAAGCCACTTAACTCCATTTGCCTTGCAAAATCCTAAAAAAAAAATTCTCATAAAGATTTATGAGCCCCCCTGAAATTTTTCAAGGGATCTGTGGATCCTAGATTAAGAATCCCTGATTTACAGGATTGATCACTTTGTGATAGGTACCTTGCTGAGTACTGGGGGAGTAGGTTGTGGGGGAAGATACCAAGAAAGTAAAAAAGGCTGTTCCTGCCCACAAGAAGCTTACAATCTAATGGGAGGAAGAGCAAGAAAACAACTATGAAAAAACTGGGAAATAATCAACAAAGGGAAGGCATTAGAAGAAATAAGAGAATTCCTGTAGAATAGGAGGGAGGAACCTCTGACCTGTCAGTCTTATAAGGTCCATGAAGTCATTTGGTACTGCCATGGCAACTGCAGGCAGAACTTGAAATTCACTGAATCTAGGAACTTTTTAGGGTTAGGATTTTTAAATTGATAATTTTCTATGGCCTGTGAATGATATAAATATCCAAATAACCCTTGGCAGAAAAGTGGGTTTCCACCCCTGGAGGTGAACTTTTAGATTTTTTTTAGTTTTTTTCCAAGGCAAATGGGGTTAAGTGGCTTGCCCAAGGCCACACAGCTAGGTAATTATTAAGTGTCCGAGGCTGGATTTGAACTCAGGTCTTCCTGACTCCAGGGCCAGTGCTCTATCCACTGCACTACCTAGCCGCCCTTTTAGGGAGATCTTAAAGGAATCCATGATAACTAGGACAAGGACATGGAAGACAGGCTGTGAAAGTGAAATCTGGGGGTGGCTAGGTGGCCCAGTGGATAGAGCACTGGCCCTGGAGTCAGGAATACCTGAGTTCAAATCCGACCTTGGACACTTAATTACCTAGCCGTGTGGCCTTGAGCAAGCCACTTAACCCCATTGGCCTTGAAAAATCTAAAAAAAAAGTTTGAAATCTGGAGATCGTATGTAATAAAGAGCAGAGGCCAATATCATTTGCAGTACAGGGGATGGGTGTTATGTGTGAAAAGTGCAGAAAGATTCTGAGGGTGTGAGGGCAGGTTCTGAAGAGCTTAGAACTCTAAATGGGATTTTATAATTGATTCTGGAGCTGATAACAGTTACTGGTTTATTGAGTTGGGGGGTGAGAGTAAAGTGGGTACAAAGGAAGATCACTGTGTCAACTGAGTGGGAGGATGATATGGGGAAGGCCTGAAGTAGACACACTCGGCAGCAGTTATTACACTTATCCAGGTGTGAAATAATGAATGCCTGACCTGGCACAGGTTCTGTCAGTGTCAGAGGACAGAAGAAGAGATATGAAGGTATGATTGATGGGCCTTGGCAACAGATTGATTATGAGGAGGGAGAGAATGTGAGATTGAGAATGAAGGGTAGATTGGGAACCTGGGTGATTAGGATAGTGGGGGCCCTTGGCACTAATTAAGAACATTGGGAAGAGGTTTTTTTTTTTTGGAAAAGATAATGAGTTCCATTTTGGACATGTCTATGTGTGGGTTATCTAGTTTGAGATGACTAATTCAGGCATTCAGATATTTCAGTCCTGAAGGTTAGGAGAGAGGTTAGGGCTGGATAAGGAAATCCAAGACTCATCTGCATATGATGTAAATCTGGAAAGTTGATGAGATCACTAAAATAGTATAGAAATCTAGGACAGAAACCTGGGGGGATGGGACACCACTTCCTTTTCCCTTCTCCCATTGCCCCTGACTTTGTCTGAGACATGCCCCAAGTCTCTTCTGGGTTTGAAAGGACCTTCAGAGGTTACCTAAACTCAAACCCTACCCAATCCTGTAGAAGAGGAAATTCCTTTTTGAGTTGGAATTCAGGGTAGCTGGTAACTCATCCAAGGTTCCATTGCTAAGAGTCTCCGACTTTTGTGAAACTGAAGTGCTTTCTAAAGCATCCTTGACCCATGGCCACCTGGCTAGCTGGTTCTGTCTAAAGACCATATGGGAGATCGTAGAGTTCATGGTCCCAGCAGAAGAGTGTGGGGTGGTTTGTGAATGAGTCTAGGGTATAATCTCCAAGCTCTCTTATTCCAGCACTACAGGGATGTAATTGGGATTTACCTGTTCTACCTCATTTGTGACTTTCCCCATCCTGAATTTAGCACCTCCCAACCTGAAGAATTTTAACCCTCTTAGACTTGTCCAAACAGCAGTTCTTTTCCATTCCCTCATGACTGGGATCAATCATTCCCTTCTTTCTCTGTAGGTGCTTTGAAGACATAGAGCTGAGAGGAGACCTCTGTGACCATTTAGTCCAAACCCCATTTTTCAGATAAGCAAACTGAGCTCCAGGAGCAAAGACTTAGATCTGGAAGAGCTCCCTGGGCCATTTATTCTGGGGCTTCATGAGGAAAATGAAACAAGTGGGTGATAGAACTTTACCAAGACAACACAATAAGGACCAAAAGTGGAATTTGAACCCATGTCCTCTGTGGAACCAGTACACTTTGCCATGAATGGTGCTACTATAGAGAGAAAGAGAGCTAAAAACCTGTTGGGTCAGGGAATTCTGATTCTGGCTCTTGGTACTCAGGTAGAGAGAAGTAACATCCATGGACAATATTTCCACTGAGGGGAGGGTGGTATCTCTAGGTGGGAAGAGACAGGGAGCCACTTCACAAGGTGCTAGGAGATCTCTGACTCCAGATATCAGTTGGTGACTTGGCTTCCTGAATGACTCTTTCTCTTAGAAAGTATGTAGTTTGTATTATACTGGCTGGAAAAACTCAGAATTCTCGAAGCTGGGGAAGAAATGAGTCAGTCTTGACCATAGCTGCCTTGTGTGGCTTTGATGTCCAACCTCTGACTTTAGTATTTGAATATTACTTTATGCACATGATCTCTGTCAAACACATTGCAATCATGGGACTCCTTTGGTGCAAAAATGTACTTTAAAATGAGGAATAGATTGAAGGAATGACAAAACTTGGGTTTGGAGGACCTGTTATCTCTGAGGTTGGTGATGGTGAAAAAGAAAAATAAATTTATGTGATAATTTCATTATATATTTAAAAGCAAAAGCAAGTTGCACCTAATAGATGTGCAATTTTATATGCAATATCTTTTTTTATTATATTATGAAGATATGTTTTATTCCATAAATTAAAAATAAAATTAATTTTTAAGAATTTAAAATGATCATTTGTTTTACATTATGTTCATTTCTTAATAGGCTTCCTCTTCCTACCCTTTTCCACTCAATCATCTCTTTTTAGCAAGGAATAAAAGAGAGTGGGGAGGGCAGTTCAGCAAAATTAACCAGTCTGTCAGCCAAGTGTATACCTTTGTGAAGAAGAGAGGGAAATACATCCTCATAGCTAGCTCATCTTTGTGTGGAGCCTCACCTGGTCCCTGTGGCCCCTTCCTCCGATGGGTCAGCTCCTTCCAGAACTTCCATTTTAAGGAAAGTGACCAGACCAGTGATGTCTTCATTCCTGCCCATTGGTCATTATAATAATACTCTATTTTAAAGTTTTTTCATTCATCTTAGAGCAGGAATTTTATGTAGTGTTTATATATATATATATATATATATATTTTTAAATGAACAAAATTGTATTTTCTCTAAACTTTACAAAATCCACCAAATTTTTTCACTAATTTATCATAAGGATTTCAGCCCCCCACCAGGAAAGGAGAAGAGCAAGGTCACACAGGGAGGAACCCACTTGGCATGTGACTTGGGGTGACCAACTGGAAGCTGTTTTCACTAATTATTTTGGCTAACATAATTTTTACCACTTTTGTTTATCACAAACAATGCTCAATGAATGAACATTGTTATCCATGTCCTTTACTGCTTCTGGTAATCTCCTTGAGATACAGCCTCAATAAGGTTGGTTTTGAGAATTCTAAAAGTTGGTTGGGCAAGAACTCTTAGCAGCTTTCTAATTCAACTTATACACCAGACAAACCATCATCTAACCTTTACTTAAACACCACCCAAGAGGGGAACTCATGACCTTCCACAGCAAACCATTTCACCTTGGGATAGCTCAAATTGTTAACATATTTCTTCTCATGACAAAGTATAAATTTGTTTTGAATTTCCCCCATTCATTGCTCCTGATTTTGTCTTCTGGGGTCAAAGAGAACAAGTCAGATGTCTCTCCTATGTGATAGACCCTTAATACTTGAAGGCTTATTTTTTAGGTGGGGTAGTTGGGTGGTGAGATACCTGAAGTTCAGACTAGTTGTGTGACCCTGGGCAAGTCACTGACATGTTTACCTCATTTTCCCCATCTGTAAAATGAGTTGGAGAAATAAATGGCAAACTATTTGCTATCTTTGCCAAGGAAATCCCAAATGGAGGAATGGAGATTTAGACATGACTGAACAAAACTTTTCAGGTCTCTCACTGTCTATTTCCCTTCCTCCTTCCCCCACTTAGTTCTCTAGAATTCTAAAACTTGACCTAAAGGCAGTTCTTGACTTGAATCCTTTTTATGCTCTCTTCCAAATTTTATTTTGTTTTTTTTCCTGTTTGCTTAGAGCCTCTTTTAAATCTCTGAAGGAAATGGAAGAAGAGGGGGTGATGATCTTCAATTTCAGGGATTAGAGAAAGCATACGATAGTGGACCCCCATAACAAGAGAGGCTCCTCACTGGAAAGGGTGGAGTTATTCAGGAAGAGAACTGTAAGCAGCAGAATGGTCTTAGGGGTCATTAACCAATTTTCAAACCCCAAATTACATTATCAACACCTGGTTTTGTACTGGGTGACATCTCTTCTGGATGCTGGCAGACCTGGTGACCTTTCCTGAGTCATGTTTCAACTTCAATCCTGGGAGAATATAGTGAGAGTTGTTTTAGCTTTGGAAAAATTATCAAGTCCTTCCATTTTCACGTTTATTAAGAAAGAAGAATTCTTCACACTCAATTTGGATCAATGTACAACATGGAAACAAAATAAAGATGGATAGATTGCTTTCCATGGGAGGGGTGGGGGGAGGGAAGTAAGATTGGGAGAAAAATTGTGAAACTCAAAACTCAAATAAAACCTTTACAAATTTAAAAAAATAAAAAGAATTCTGTTACCTAGGAAGACTTCTTGGTAACTCAGTTCCTGTTTTGAGGGACACTGAAAAGCAGTTATACTTTTGTCCTGGAAAATAGTTCTGGGTATAAGGTTCATCCCATTTCAGATAGGGAACCCATCGGAAAGGTAGGGATATTTTATCCTCATCAAAGTGACTAAAGGTATATTAGTGGCCCAAGCCAGAGAAAACTTCCATGTATGTGTGTGTATTAAGGGTAATATTTATTTAGTTTTTACTATCCATTTATAATTTTCTGGCCTAGGACCTTCTGAGTGTGCCAAGAGTGTGGGTTTGAGGAAGGTCTTCTTAGTAGGGATCTTCGTGGTAAGAACCATCTTTTTCAAGAAAAAAGAGAAATTCTAAATATTAAATAATTACATAAGTTGAGAATTGGGACTTCAGTGGTCTTCTGCCCTAATTCATATGGAAAAAGAATTAGTCAATATGTAGTTATTAAAGAATTGTCTCTCTTATCACTGTGGGTACTGTAGGTAGGGATGGGTCAGTGATTTCATTGGTAAGGAAACTCCCTTTATCAATGTCACTATAGTGATTTATGGTCATATATTTGAGCAAAAATTATCTAGATGAATAATTTATCATACTTACCTAGACTTCATATTTGACAGATGGTGTTGTTCAGTCGTATCTAATTCTCCATGAGCCCCTTTGGGCTTTTCTTTTTAAAGATACTAGAGTATCTTTCCTTCTCCAGCTCATTTTACAGATGAGAAAACTGGGGCAAATAAGATGAAATGACTTGTATCTGAGGTCAGAACCCAGCAGCCTCTTCCTGGGGACATAGAGGCAAAAACCTGCCATACTCACTGGTCTAGAGGAGCTTACATTCTGTGGAAGAAACAAGATATACACACAAAGGAGCAAATGCAGAAATGATTGTTCTAGGGCGTGTAGGGTACTACCATGCTGGGAATGAGGAAAGGTCTCTTGTAGAACACCTGATCTGAGCTTGGAAGGAAGTGAGAGGAGGAGGTCAAGACCGCTGGTAAGCTAATTCAGTGCTTCATGGGCTACTAGGCTGAATAAAGATATTCTCTCTTGGGAATTTTCAGGGGACCTTTCATTGAAGCAACTCTGACAGTAGACAAGGATACTGAGAATCAGTGGACTGGGGCATCCCAAAGCCCCATGTGAAATCAGTTTGCAATCCTTGTGGGTGTCTCCTGGGAGAAGCGCATAGTGGCCATGGCAAAGAGTGGGACTACTGGATGACAGCCAAAGTCTTTGGCCATTTCTTTGGACAGGAAAGCCTGTAGGCCTCTTGCTAAGGATGCTCCTTCTTTCTTTCTTTCTTTCTTTCTTTTTTTAAATGTATTTATTTATTTTGAATTTTATAATTTTTCCCCTAATCTTGCTTCCCTCTCCCAACCCCCCCACAGAAGATAGTCTGTTAGTTTTTACATTGTTAACATGATATACATTGATCTAAGTTGAATGTGTTGAGAGAAAAATCATATCCTTGAGGAAAAAAATAGAATATTAGAAATAGCAAAATTATGTAGGATATAAGACAACTTTTTTTTTTTAAATTAAGGGTAATAGTCTTTGGTCTTTATTTAAAAACTCCACAATTCTTTCTCTGGATACAGATGGCATTCTCCATTGCAGAGAGCCTAAAATTGTCCCTGACTGTTGCACTGATGCAATGAGCCAGTTCATCAAGGTTGATCATTGCCCCCATGTTGCTGTTAGGGTGTACAGTGTTTTTCTGGTTCTGCTCATCTCACTCAGCATCAGTTCATGCAAATTCTTCCAGGCTTCCCTGAATTCCCTCCTGGTTTCTAATAGAACAATAGTGTTCCATGACATACATATACCACAATTTGCTAAGCCATTCCCCAATTGATGGACATTCACTTAATTTCCAATTCTTTGCTACCACAAACAGGGCTGCTATGAATATTTTTGTACAAGTGATGTTTTTACTGTTTTTCATCATCTCTTCAGGGTATAGACCCAGTAGTGGTATTGATGGATCAAAAGGTATACATATTTTTGTTGCCCTTTGAGCATAATTCCAAATTGCTCTCCAGAAAGGTTGGATGAGCTCACAGCTCCACCAACAATGCATTAGTGTCCCAGATTTCCTACATCCCTTCCAACATTGATCATTGTCCTTTCAGGTCATATTGTCCAGCCTGAGAGGTGTGAGGTGGTACCTCAGAGATGCTTTAATTTGCATTTCTCTAATAAATAGTGATTTAGAGCAATTTTTCATATGACTTTGTATATCCTTTGACCATTTGTCAGTTGAGAAATGGCTTGATTTTTAAAAAATTTGACTCAGTTATCTGTATATCTTAGAAATGAGTCCTTTGTCGAAAGTACTAGTTGTGGGGCGGCTAGGTGGCAAAGTGGATAGAGCACCTGCCCTGCAGTCAGGAGAACCTGATTTCAAATTTGACCTCAGACACTTAATAATGACCTAGCTGTGTGGCCTTGGGCAAGCCACTTAACCCCATTACCTTGCAAAAACTAAAAAAAAAGTACCTTTTTGTAAAAATTGTTTCCCAAAATCAAAATTATCTAGTTTGTTTTTAATGATGTTTCCCATCTCTTCCTTGGTCATAAACTGTTTCCCTTTCCATAGATCTGACAGGTAAACTGTTCCTTAACCTCCTAGTTTGCTTATAATATTGTCTTTTATGTCTGAATCCTGTATCCATTTTGATCTTATCTTGGTATAGGGTGTGAGGTGTTGGTCTAATCCAAGTTTCTGCTATAGTAACTTCCAATTTCCCCAGAGTTTTTATCCCAATAGCTGGACTCTTTGGGTTTATCAAACAGCAGATCACTATAATCATTTCCTGCCATTGCACCTAGTCTGTTCCACTGAATCACCATTCTGTTTCTTCACCAATACCAGACAGTTTCGATAATTGATGCTTTATAATATAATTTTAGATCTGGTAAAGCTAAGCCACCTTCTTTTGCACTTTTTTCATTAAATTCCTGGAAATTCTCGACTTTTTATTGTTCCATATGAATTTACTTACAACTCATTAAAATAATTTTTTGGAATTTTGATTGGTAGGGGCTAAGGATGCTTCTGAAGGCTGATCTTGCATTTTTAAAAACTCAATCTTTCCCCCAAAACACCTCAATATTTTGCAGTAGCCTACTGAACTCATTTAAATTACAGAATTAAAAAAATTTAAATTATAGAATTTTAAAAAATTTTAGATTTAAAAAATTATAGAAATTAAAAAAATTTTAATTAAAAAATTCTTTCCATCAATGCTAAAGGTAGCTAGATAACTCAGTAGCTAGAGCTCTAGGCCTGCAGTCAGGAAGACCTGATTTCAAATCTGTCCTCAGACACTTACTAAACTGTGTGATCCTGGGCAAGTCATTTAGCCTGTTTCCTCTCCCATAAAATGGGAATGATAATAATAATAATAATAATAATAATAATAATAATAATAATAATAATAATAATAATAATAATAATAATGATGATGATGGTAATGATAATAATAATAAACTACTTCCTAGAATTGTTGTGAGAATCAAATAAGGTAAAATAGTGATATCTACCTCCCAGAAATGTTGTAAAGATCAAATAATATAAAATGAGTTAAAGTGCTGGTGCATATTAAGAGCTATAGTTCATCAATATGAATTGTAGTATGAACAGTACTCTGCAATTATCACAAAGCTGGTGTATGGAGCATAGATCTTTTTTTTTTTTTTTTGCAAGGCAATGGGGTTAAAGTAACTTGCCCAAGACCACACAGCTAGGTCATTATTAAGTGTCTGAGGCCAGATTTGAACTCAGGTACTCCTGACTCTAGGGCTGGTGCTCTATCCACTGGGCCACCTAGCTGCCCCAGCATAGGTCTTTCTGGTGCTATCTTAGGTTGCCAATTGAATTATGAGATATTTTCAAAGAATTGTGTTTCAGTGAATTATCAACTTCACTCACTCTGCTTGATGGCTCCATCACTCTCTTAGCCTCTGTTATCCCCCAAATCTTTTTACACTTTGTCTCTGTCCATTATTTCTCATTGTTTCCACTGCTACCATCCTTGTTCATATCTTATGTCACATAGTCATGGTTTATTGATATTGTCTAATTATGCTTCGTAAATTAGTAATGTAATTTCCTAGAATTCTGACAGAGTTAGAATTGAAGAGACTTTAGAGGTCATCTAGCCCAATCCTTTCATTTTACAGATGGGGAAATTAAGGCTCAAGGAGTTGTCTTTTGCCCAAGGTCACCCAGGTGTTAATAACTATTACTTTGTGATTTACTTTTGAATATATGTGATAAGTCTCGTCTCCTCACCTTCAGCTTCTTCAGGCCATCTTGTGTCTCACCTAAAGTCTTTTTCCTAAGACCCATATATACCCTCTACTCTCATGTTCAGAACCATTCAGCAGTAACTTACCTAGGGCAGATAGGTGGCACAGTGGATAGAGCACCAGCCCTGGAGTCAAGAGCACCTGAGTTTAAATACAATACTCAGATACTTGACATTTACTAGCTGTGTGACCTTGGGCAAGTCACTTCACTCTGACTGCCTTGCATCCAGGCTCATTTTTAGTCATCATGACCCATATCTGGTCACTGGACCTGGATGACTCTAGAGTAGAAAGTGAGGCAGGTGACTTAGACAGCCCTCCTTACTCAAATTAAATTCATATGCATGTCTTGGCATCACCCCTCTGACATCATGGTCTTTGAGAATGAAAAACAAGCAAAAATGTTTATACAGGGTTTAAAGGTTTATAAGACACTTCCATCACCACAACCTGGTATATTAGGTCCATTTTACTGATGAAGAAACTGAGGCTTATAATAAGTAAATTGTCAGAGCTGAGAGTCTCCAACAATCCCCTGACCCAAAGTAGAAACAGATGTTGGATTTGGAGTCATAAGTGCTTTCCTGTTTCCTTCCTAGATAACTATTCAGATCCTGCCCACTTTCAAGGTCTGGATCATGCCTCTCCAAGGTCTTTGGGGTATATCTCATTAATTTTCAAGAGCTTTAAAACCAAAAGGCTTGAGAACCCATTATCTAGACTAGCAAATCACAGGCCCAGTTCTTATTCAACATCTTATTTTATTTTGTTAAATAAATATTTGTTTTCCAATTATATACATTAGTAGAAACTATTCATCTTTATAAGGTTTTGAATTTTACAATTTTTCCCTCCCCCCCCCCCCCACAGAAGGCAGTCTGATAATCTTTACATTGTTTCCAGTGCTATACATTGATTAAAATTGAATGTGTTGAGAGGAAAAATCATATCCTTGAGGAAAAAAATAAAATATTAGAAAAAGCAAAACTATGTGGGACATGAGACAACTTTTTTTTTTTGTAAAATTAAGGGTAATAGTCTTTGGTCTTTGTTTAAACTCCATAATTCTTTCTCTGGATACAGATGACACTCTCCTTTGGCAGACAGCCCCAAATTGTCCCTGATTGTTGCACTGATGGAATGATCAAGTCCATCCAGGTTGATCATCACCCCCATGTTGCTGTTAGGGTGTGCAGTGTTTTTCTGGTTCTGTTCATCTCACTCAGCATCAGTTCATGCAAATTCTTCCAGACTTCCCTGAATTCCCTTCCCTCCTGGTTTCTAATAGAACAATAGTGTTCCATGACATACATATACCACAGTTTGTTCAGCCATTCCCCAATTGATGGACATCCCTGCGTGTTCCAATTCTTTGAGCTGCTTTGAATATTTTTGTACAAGTGATGTTTTTACCCTTTTTATGATCTCTTCAGGATATAGACCCAGTAGAGGTATTGCTAGTCTAACATCTTATTTTCAAGTACCTATGGTAACTTTTAGTCAGTAAGAGAATGAATTGTTAAGAACAGAATGAACTTTTGGTTGCAAAGTCCAAAGAATGAAGCTTGTCCATTCAAACAGGATATGTTGAATAGGGATATGCATTTTTTGCTTTCTCTTTTCCCCACTTCCCCCACCTTTAGGAACAAGATATTGGTGGAAGGAACTCAGAAAAGGTCTAGGAACTCTACCTGGTTCAAAGATAATTGTGAGAGAACGCACATAGGCAGGAATCTGTTTCAGCCAGCCTTTATTAACCCATAAAAGCTCAAGAAAAGAAGGGGTTTAAGACAGTTGATTAGCTGTGGGGAAAAGGCAATCACTTATAAAGATATCAGACCTTAGTCAGGTATCCATAAGCTAAGGAATTTTCTGTTTATGAAGTTTTCAAGGATGGAGTTTGAGAAGAAGGGAGAGGAAGCTAGGGGCCTTAGAGATAATGGTGCAAGGTTATGCTCTGTCTGGAAAGACTGTCTTCCAAACTGAGGTCAGTTTACAAAAACATGCTTATGTTTACAATTCTCTGCCTGTAAAATGGAAAAATAAAAGTCCACATTTTCACGGAGAAGAGAATTTCTTTAGTGACTTCATTTACTGGAACACACTGTTGGTACATAAGTCTGGAGAGTATTTGATGATGGGGAACACAAATACACATGATTTGTGTGTATGTGGCAGGGAGAATTACTCTTCTTCCTTTTTTAGACAAAAAAAGGTATCAAAAAACTCAACTCCTCATTCTTCCTTCCTTAACAACTTCTGAGCTGGGGTTTATTTGTTGATTTTTTTCTGAGGATGCCCATGGAGGGCTTTCCATCCCCTAAAGTATACTTTAACCTCAAGAACTTTCAAGATCAAGACCCCCAAGCTCATTCTAGGCCAAGCTGCTATCTCCAGTCATCCTGATCCATATCTGGTCCTTGGACTCGGATGACTCTGAAAGAGAAAATGAGACTGGTGACTTAACACAACACACACACACACACACACACACACACACACACTCACTCACACACACACTCAAATCCAATTCACATGCTTGTCTTGGCAACACTTCCCTGGTGTCATGGTCTTAATGAAGGCTAAACCATTATTAGTCCAAGTCACTAATTTTAAACAGTGTCCTAGAGAGATTGAACTGCTCAGTCATATACTATAGATAGTAAGTAGCAGATGTCTCATTTTAATCCAAGACCTGTGACACTGCCTCACAAATGATAATTCTTGCTATTATTGTTTCCTCCATCATATTTTCTCCTCGTTCTAGTCTTTGAGTTGGAGTCTGAAATCCCACCTCAAAAACTTCCTAGCTAGCTGATGTGACCCTGGGCAATTCATTTTACCTCTTCCTCAGTTTTATCATTTACAAAATGAGGATGATAATAACCCCCCAGGTTGTTGTGAGGGTCTAATGAGTTAATAGCTGTAAATTGCTTAGCATAGTACTGGAATATAGTAGGTGTTTTGTAAATGTTAACTATCATTATTATTTTTATCTGTAAAATGGGAACAAGAATAGCATCTCTCTCCCAGGGTTGTTCAAATAAAGTTCAAATGAGATAATATATGCTTTGCAAATCTTAGTGTCCTATGAATATTAGCTGTTTTTATTATTTCACTCACTTCTTTGCTTCCTTTTATTTTTCCTTATTTCCTCCATTCTGTCTCCTTTCTCTAGCTTACTTCTCTCCTAATTTTCTTCATTTTTTCCTCTTCCAATCTTCTTCCTTCCTTTTGTTTTTTTTCTTCTTTCCCCCCTAAAATATAAAAGCATTTTTTTTCATTCATTAGGTTACCTTGAATGCAAAAACCTAATTCTCTTCAGAGGAAACTGGCTGACCTGAATGTCAAAAATCCTTTGATTTTTGTTTTTCTTTTCCCTCTTTTAAGGGACAAATACACAGTTGCTCAACAGTCTGGATTTGGCTTTCAGCCCCACTCTCTTAGGTAAACAAAATTATACCTGGACCTTAGAAAAACTGTTGGAAATGAACATAAGACCCCATCAAGGATGGAATAGAGGTTTAAATGAAATATGCAGTGTAATTGGAGAATAAATGAATAAAGAAAAAAAAGGAAAAAAAAATGGGGTGGCTAGGTGGTGTAGTGGATAAAGCACCGGCCCTGGAGTCAGGAGTACCTGGGTTCAAATCCGGTCTCAGACACTTAATGATTACCTAGCTGTGTGGCCTTGGGCAAGCCACTTAACCCCATTTGCCTTGCAAAAACCTAAAAAAAAAAATAAAAAAGGAAAAAAATTATATATGCATTGTAACTGGAAAATAAATGAATAAATCAGAAAAAAGGAAACATGAAATTTGATTGAAATTAAAAACAAATAAGAAAAAAGAAGTGAAACATGATTGTAATTGGAAAACAAATAAGAAAAAAAGGAAAAATAAATGAAATATACATTGTAATTGGAAAAGAAATACATGAGGAAAACATAAGCCATGCAGTATAATTAGAAAAATGAATAAACAGAAAAAATGAAAATGCATTGTAATTGGGAAATAAATGAATAAATAAGGAGAAAAAAGGAAAAATGAAACTTAATTGTAATTGAATAATACATAAGGGGAAAAAAGGAAAACAAAATAAATGAAACATGCATTGTAATTGGAAAAAATAAATAAAGGAAAAAATAAATGAAACATTCCTAGGTCAAGATAATACTTCTAAACTCATGCCAATGAAAGAACCTTAAGTGGGACCCCATTCTCATGAATTCTTTTTTTCTAAGTGCAAAGTCCTGTCTTAAGAAGATAGATAGATAAATAGATACTGCATGATGAGGATGATGATGATGATGTTTGCTCTCAAAAAGAAATGATGCCATGAATTGGATTTAAGTGAGGGAGAGCTGTGCAGTTATCAGTCTCACTTTCCCCTCCAGAGCCCTCTGGGTCTAGTGGCCAGATATGAATCGGGATGACTAGAGATGGCCCTGGATAGAGGGGCTAAGGGATTTGCCCAAGATCACACAGCTACTAAGTGTCTGAGGTTGAATTTGAATCCAGGTCCTCCTGACTTTAGAGCTAGTGCTCTACTCACTTCACCATCTAGCTGTCCTAAGAAGCTAACTGCTTTAAAAGAAAATCCCATAAGAAGTTTTTCTGTGAGCTTCCTTTTGGATTGCTTTAAATCTTTTCCCAAATCACATCACAGAGTGAAGCTAAAGCTGAAGGAATAGATTTGGCAGATGAGGGTTAGAACAAGGAGATCTACAGGCAGCTATCCCTTAGACCACACAGTCAGTTGGCAGGGCCAAGACTGGAGGCTAGACCTCTCATCCTAAACCAACACCCCCTCCTCCCCTCAGTTTATGCCGCTAGGGGGCCCTCCTCATTTGCATTTGCCCAGGGCTGCCCTCCCTGAGCAATCTCAAACCCGAGACAAGTCGCCTCTTCTCCCAGGGTGGGAAAGCAATGTCTACTTCCTCAGATTGCGGGTGGGGGTAGCAGAATCCTGCCTAGTTTCTAGTTTCTGGCTTCTTCCCTTATTGGAATCAAAACAAAACAAAACAAAGCACACACCCCAAAATCCCCAGCTCATCCACCCCTGGATCAGCCTGAATAAACCGGAGAGGATTTAGACAGGAGGTGAGCTGGGTCACTGGTCTTAGCTTCCCTCTTTCCTTGTGATCTTGGACAAGGAGCTTCACTTTCTATGCCTATTTTCTCTTCTGTAAATATGGGGAATAATCTGACTCTTGCCTCTTTCTCTGAGCTTTTGGGAGATCATGGAGGGCATTTCTATAACACTTTATATCTCATTTGGTCCTTTAGCACCCAAGATTACATATCTGGTGTCGGAAGCCCTCATTGAATTCATCAATATAGACCTGGCAGGGGCCTTGGAGATCATGGAGTCCAATCTCATTTTACAACTGAAGAAACTGAGGCAGACAAAGGTTAAGTGATGTAGTCAGGGCTATACAGCTCCTCCAGGAAGTCATCAAGTGCAGCTAGTTTAAAGAGATAGCTGATTGAATTAATAGAGTCATACATTTAAAGGGGCCAGCTGAATGGTGCCCTGAAATCAGACCTGAGTTCAAATTTGACCTCCGACACAGATTAGATGTGTGACCTGGGTAAATCACTTTGCCCTGTTTGCCTCAGTTTCCTCATCTGTAAAATGAACTGAAGAAGGAAATAGCAAACTACTCCAGCTTTTTTGCCAAGAGAACCCCAGAAGGGATCACAGAGAGTGGGACACGACTGAACAAGATTTAGCTTGGGAAGAGATCTTGGGGGTCAAGGAGGCCAACCCCTCATTTCCCAGATGAGGGACTGAGGGCCCCTAGGGCAATTGTCTTGGTCAGGGTTATAGGGCTAGTCTTCAGAGTTCCTCAAACAGAAAATGAGAAAAATTTAGGTCGTACATTTATTAGACTTGTTAATAATATTTGTCCTTTGTTCTTGAAGAAGACCACAACAGGGAGGTGATGCCATGACAAGCATGTGAATTGGATTTGAGTGTGTGTGTGTGTGTGTGTGTGTGTGTGTGTTGGCTAAGTCCCCAGTCACACTTTCTCCCCCAGAATCACCCGGATCCAGGGGTCAGATATGGATCAGGATGCCTGGGGATGACCCTGGATGCCAGGCAATCAGGGTCAGTGACTTGCCCAAGGTCACACAGCAAGAAACGTCTGAGACTGGATTCAAACTCCTGACTCCAAGGCCAGTGCGTTTTGTTTAGTCTATTGGTTATTAAGTATCTGATGTAGGTTTGAACCCAGGTTTTCTGGATACTTTGTTGAAAAGAATTGATTCAACTCCAGGGACGACCTCGGCCCCGACATTAGTGGTCCTGGAGCCTCTCTGCCGGCAGTGGAGAGCATTCCTCCCCCTCCTCCTCTCCTCCCCATCTTCCTCCCCTCCTCCTCCCTCTCCCCTCTTCCTCCTCCTCCCCCTCCTCCTCCCCTCCTCTTCCCTCTCCCCCTCTTCCTCCCCTCCTCCTCACCCTCCTCCTCCCCTCCTCTTCCCTCTCCCCCTCTTCCCTCCTCCTCACCCTCCTCCTCCCCTCCTCCTCTTCCTCCCCTCCTCCTCCTCCCCTCTCCCTCCTCCTCCTCCCCTCCTCCTCTCCTCCTCCTCCCTCTCCCCCTCTTCCTCCCCTCCTCCTCTCCTCTTCCTCCTCCTCCCCTCTCCCTCCTCCTCCTCCCCCTCCCCTCTCCCTCCTCCTCCCTCTCCCCCTCTTCCTCCCCTCCTCCTCTCCTCTTCCTCCTCCTCTCCCTCCTCCTCCTCTCCCTCCCCCTCCGCGGCTCTCAGGGGCGGGGCCGGCCTCGGGAGAGGGGGCGGAGCCGGGCGGGGCGATGGGCGGGGCGGGGGCGTGGCCTCCCGGGCGGGGGGTGGGGCACGGACATAAGCCGGCGCGGGCGGCGGGCTTGACTCTGCCCGCGGCTCCGCTCGGCTCCTCTCCGCTCCCCGCGGCCGTGCCAGCCTTCGCAGCCGTGCCAGCCTTCGCAGCCGAGCGCGTCGGGGCGCCCCGGGCCGGCCATGGCGCCGAAGCTGGGGGGCTGCAGGACCACGGCGGCCCTGGGGCTGGCGGGGCTGCTGTGCATGGTGCTGGGCGTCGTCATGAGCCTGGTGCTGCCCCAGCTGCTGCGGGACCAGATCCTCCAGGTGCGTAGGGGCCGGGGGCCTCCCCTGCGGGCCAGGAGCCCCGGAGCCCCAGAACCCCGAGCCCCAGAACCCCGGCGCCCCAGAACCCCGAAGCCCCAGAACCCCGGCGCCCCGCTCGTGTTGGAGCTGGCGGGCAGACAGACGGGGCGGGGGTGACCTCCCGGACGCGCCCCGACCTCGGGGCTCCCGGGGCTCCCCGGCCGCCCTTCCACACCCCCACCCGCCCCTGCTGCCGGGGCGCCCGGGAGCCGGGGCGAGACTCATCCGGCTCAGGGGGGAGCCTCGGTGCATCCCCGGAGGGGCCTGGGGCCGCCTGCTCCCCCCCATCCGAGAGCCACCAGCTGAGCCCCAGTCCTCTGCTCCGCCGGGGGGCTGGAGGGTCTCAAAGAGGGGCTTCCTCAGATCAAAAGGAAAGGGGAGGGTCCGGAGCCCCGTGTAAGCTGGAGGCATCCCTTGGGGAAGGGGCTTGGAGAAGTCAGCGAGTCCACAGAGGTCCTGGCACTGCCCCGCCGAGGCCGGGAGGCTCCTGGAGAGGGCAGATGCCCCCAGAGAAGCCGGCATGACCGGGGCCAAAGTTTGCTGCCGCCCTTCCCGGCTCGTTGGCCTCAGAACCCGCTGCTTTTGTTTGCCTGGATGTTGCCTGCTTGGCATCTCATTAATTAGCCTCAGCCTGGAGTGGCCGCCGCTCTTTTTTCTTCCTCTGTGTGCCATTCTTCCCCGGGCTCAGTTGGAATCCAGAATAATCCTTTGCATTCCTGGGTCCCCCAATGTAGGTCCCTGATGAGTAAATACCGCTTGCAGGCTGCAAGATAACCAGCCCTTTGTAGAACAGTTCTCAGCCTCTGAGCCTTTCCTTCCATTAGAGGTCCAAACCTTTTTTAAAGTCGCTCTTCTGGGGCTAAAAAGACCAAAGGGCAGACACACGCGTAAATACAATGGCATTCTGGGGAGACGGAACCTTAACACCCAGGAGGTTGACAGAAGGGGTTTAGGAGTGACCCCCTGAGCTGAGCCTTGAGGGAAAATCAGAATTGTAAGTGGCAGAGATGAGGGGAACCAGCTCCCATTCCATACCGGTGAAATGGTTTGTTTAAACAGAATAGAAAGCAAAGGGAGGGAAGGACAGGTAGACAGGGCTTTTAAGATTTCAAGGGTCTTGGAGTTAAGAGGCCCTGAATTCAAATCCTGCTTCAGACACTTGACTACTAGCTGTGTTACTCTGAGCAAGTCACTTTAACCCCAATGGCCTCAACAAGCAAAAAATGCACGTATCTATGTTTGCTTACATGTATGCGTCTATGTACCCACACACATGTATGTGTAAATATATGTATGAATAGATATATATATATATATATATATATATCCATTATATATTTCAAGGTAAATCTATCTCTTCCCTCTCCATAGTTGCTGAGAAAAGTAAGGCCTATATCCTCAGTGAGAAGCTTTGATCATCTTACAGATGTCAACGGTTTATACCTGCCTTTGACGTGGAGCTCTATGAAATGCTGAGATGTAAATCAACTTGGGGAGATAATCACAAAATATACCTCCCTCCAAATCAGGGAGATGGTCAGTCTGAAGCAGCTGAGTTTTGATGGGACCCTCGGCATTCCCATAGGCCACCCGGAGGTGATATCTCTTGATGTCTGAATAGTACAGATGAGGGTAGAGATGTGTAGGGAGGTGACTTTGTCTAGGGTGGGGAGCCCCAAAGAAGCAGAATCAGCCCATTCTCTTGATGACTAGTCCAGAGCATATTGGTGCCTCTTGGAGAAACTCAATGGATAGAGAGCTTTGGAGACCAAGAAGTAAACATTGGCCAGGATGTCCTAGAAGGGAAGGGTGGCCCAGTCGATCACTGGTCTCTCATGTTCCCAGTGCTCCAGGCAATTGTAAGATTTTTGAATTGTAGAGGTTGGGTCACTAATTATAAAGTTATATATGCTAACTTTTAAAAAAGCATTTCAAAAAAAATAACAAACTCCCAAGACCGCAACAATTCTGCCATTTACTTTGTAACTAGATGATTACGATATTGTAGGTGACTACAATTGGAAAACAGGTATAGAGTATGATTTGCCCAGGGTCAAAGGGAGCCAAGATTTGGATCCAAGTCTTCTCTTCTCCACAATACCAAATACGATGATTTACTTCAGATTTGTCGTCTGTAGAATGAGGGGGAATTGGGATTTCAGGATGGTTCCTTTCAACTTTAAATGTTGTTGCTCAGTCATTTCAGTTGTATCTAACTCTTTGTGACCCATTTGATGTTTTCTTGGCAGAGATAATGAAGTGGTTTGTCATGTCTTTCTCCAACTTATTTTATAGATGAGGAAACTGAGGCAATCAGAGTGAAATGACTTGCCCAGGGTCCCTCAGCTAGTAAATGTCGGAGGCCAAATTTGAACTCAGGAAGATGAGTCTTCCTGACTCCAGGCTGGGTGCTCTACCCATTCAACTTTAAATAGATGATTTTATAATCCTAAGACCCCACCCTTTCCTTTCTTTCACCCTTATTCACAGTATGAACCATTCAGCAGTTACTATTCATATGATAGCAGAGAGAAAACATCTTTGGATACTTGTTTACAATAGGCATTTAATAAATATTATACATTTGAGCCTGGAGTCTGTTCCCTCTGAATGACTCAGTTCAGTGGCATAGCAGACTTCTTTGTTATGACTTAAGAAAAGAATGTGTTAATAATGCCTTTTAAAAAATCATATGTGATATATGTCCCTTTCTTGAAGGGGCTGTTTTCTGTCAAAAAAAAAAATAATCCAAAAAAAATCCAGGAAGTGACCCTCTCTATACCTGTATGTGATATTCTGCTCCAGTGGTTCTACTTTGAGGAGGGAAGAAAGCTTATTGTCTTTTCTCTGGGACCTTTATTAGTTTTTCATTTACTCAAGAGTTCAGATTATCTTTACTGACTTTTCTTTATCTACATGGTTACAGTCATTGTATGTATATTGCCTTTTTAGTTTCAGTCAATCAATCATAAAAATTTATTGAATTAGGGGTGGCTAGGTGGCGTAGTGGATAAAGCACTGGCCTTGGAGTCAGGAGTACCTGGGTTCAAATCCGGTCTCAGACACTTAATAATTACCTAGCTGTGTGGCTTTGGGCAAGCCACTTAACCCCGTTTGCCTTGCAAAAAAACCTAAAAATAAATTTATTGAATTAAAAACTCAATTTATTAATAATAAACTCAATTTATGGAGCATCTTACTATGTGACCAGGTGGGATAGCTGAGTGAATCAATGCTAGAGTGCCAATCCCAGAGTCAGGAAAACTCAATCCTAATGAGGTCACAAAGAATCCCACATATCTGAAAAATGTATAAACACATGGGTCAGACACTGTGTTAAGCCTTGGAGTGTGTGTGTGGGGCGAGAATACTAAAAGAGATTTAAAAAAAAAAGTTCCTGGGGCAGCTAGGTGGTATAGTGGATAGAGCACTGGCCCTGGAATCAGGAGGACCTGAGTTCAAATTCGGACTCAGACACTTAATAATCACCTAGCTGTGTGGCCTTGGGCAAGCCACTTAACCCCATTTGCCTCACAAAAAAACCCCCAAAAAACAAAAAACAAAACACTTAAAAAAAAAGGTCCTTACTTCAAGGAGTTTATGATCTAATGGGAGATTCAATATTTAGACAAATATATATATATATATATATATATATATATATATATATATATATATATATATAGACTGCATTAGTTCAGGCAGATCTTCATAATCACTTTTCAACTGCTTCTGGATATCCCATTCTATGGTTTTTAAAGTCATTTCTCAATCAGTGGTCATTTGTTTGATTTCATTTATTTGCTATCACAGAGTATAACTATGAATATTTTTTACCTTTCTTTCCACGACTTCCTTGAGGTAAATGTGAGTCTAATTTTTATTTTTTGCTTTATTTTGTTTTTATTTTCTTTCTTTTAAAATATTTTTTAATTTATGCAATAAAGCAAACATTGCCTTAGCACAGTATAATAGAAAAGATGATTACACATGAAACTGCAAATCTGCTATATACAATTTGTATGGGTGATTTTTATAAAGCCCATTTAGTGGTTTTCAACTTATAGTCAGAGAGCCCAGATTTCAATTTTTCCTCTCTTTGATTTAGGGGCTATCCCATAACCTTTCTAGGACTCTGTTTCCCCAACTGTAAAATGAAGAGTATCCCCCTGTTGACCTCAAAGTTCCTTTTTCATTACTGTGTTTTTGATGTGACCACTTTCCCTCCCCCATGGCAATGGGGTACCCTTGGAAACTGATAAGACCTTGGTGATAGGGAAAGACTTGGATGTAGCCAAGGTCTTTGGCTTAGGAGGCTGCCTCTGCGTCAATCATGCCACAGATCTCCTTGACTTTTCCTTTTTTTCCTAAATATCTCCTAAGTTTTGTAATCTAAATGATTGAGAGTACTAATGAGTGATGACGCTATGATCTGGTTTTTTAGTTTTGTGTTTGCTTCATGTTTTCTTCTGAAAATCTGGGGTTGGGTAGTGGTGGTGGAATGGGGGGGGCAAAGGGGGACACCACTGTGGCAAGATTTTTTTTTCTCCTCCTATCCAAGTGCACTGGTAGTGATACCAGACTGGGACTTCTCAAGAAGCTATGTATTTCTGAAGAAATTCATAACTTTCTTGCTAGCCTAGCATGTGTTCTCTTGTCAATAATACGGACCCTATTGATAACAGATTATGATGTCAGCTTAAACATATTGGAATCATAGAATTTCCTTTTGGGATGAGAGATTTGGGGACATTCAGTGAGAGAATAGATTTTGACTGTGCTTTGAAAATTATAAAGCCTTGTTACACAGATGAGATGGTAATTTGGGTTTTATTTTTAGTTATTGGACAAGAATTTCCAATTTGAAATGTCAAAGTGTGTAGATAGCCTAAATAGTGCTCTTTGCTCTGCTACTGTAGAAATGATGTTTGTCTTTGATTCTTAAGTTTTTTTTTTTCAAGGCAAATGGGGTTAAAGTGGCTTGCCCAAGACCACACAGCTAGGCAATTATCAAAGTGTCTGAGACTGGATTTGAACCCAGGTACTCCTGACTCCAGGGCCAGTGTTTTATCCACTGTGCTACCTAACCACCCTTGTCTTTGGTTCTTGAAGAAGACCATGATATCAGGGAGGTGATGCCACAATAAGCAAGTAAATTGGATTGGGGGGGGGGGGTGTTGTGCTATGTCACTAGCCTCAGTTTCTCCTCCAGAGCCATCTGGATCCAGGACTGAATCAGGATGACTGGAGATAGCCCTGGATTCAAGGCAGTCAGGGTTAAGTGACTTGCCCAAAGTCACATAGCTAGTAAGAGTCAAGTGTCTAAAGCTATAGAAATGGAAAGAAGTTGAAGGAAGCAAAGAAACAAGCATCTATTAAGTGCTTACTGTTTTTCAGGCTAAGATAGTAGCTGTGTGAAGTCTTTATTTATAGCAAGCTACAAAAACAGTCAATTATCCCTGTTTGCCTCAGTTTCCTCATCTATGAAATGAACTGGAGAAGGAAATGGCAAACTACTCTAGTATCTCTGCCAGCAGAACTCCCCCCCAAAAGGGGTTACTGAACAATAGCGACCTATGTAAATACTTTATAATATTATCACATTTGCTCCTCATAACAGTCTTGTGATGTAGCTACTGTTATTTTCTCCATTTTATAGACTTGCCTAGAGTCACTGGTTAGCATCTGAGACTGAATTTGAACTCAGGTCTTCTGATTCAAGTCCTTTCATCTATTCACTATAACTCCTAGCTGATGAGGGGCCCAAGGACTGGGGATCATTTTTATATTTTGCTTTTGTGGCTTGCTCTAAGTAAAGACTTCATTGTCAGCTGATGACCCAACTGATGGTCCCCATTGGGTGGGAATTTGGAAAAGTCTCACAGCATGTGCATCAGTTCAGTATCATTAACTTCAGCTTCCAAGTTGATGCTGCCATAGGATCATAGGTCTATTTATTTATTTTTTTAAGTTTGGTTTTTTTTTTTTTTGCAAGGCAATGGGGTTAAGTGGCTTGCCAAGGGCCACACAGCTAGGTAATTATTAAGTGTCAAAGGCCGGACTTGAACTCAAATACTCCTGACTCCAAGGCCGGTGCTCTATCCACTGCGCCACCTAGCCGCCCCACATAGGTCTAGTTAAACATTTTTTAAGTGCGTGAAAAATATCCCTACTGACAATCTAATTTAAGATGGTATAAAACACCATCTAAGTATGAGTCACTTCAGGAAATGTGGCACACAAAGACAAAGAGGAAAACATTTTCCAGCCCCCCCCAAAAAGACTGCCATTCTACTGGTATATAAGCTTTAGTAAGTATGGGGATACATGTTTACCAGGTTAATGTGGGGCAGGTGCAGTAAGTCCCATCAAGGAAGATGTTTTTAACCTGGGGTTATTTTAGGGTTATATTTAAGTTATTTAATCTGTGAATTTATGTGGAGAAAAAATAGCAAAGTCTTAGTTGTATTGAAAATGATTAAAACTTCTAGCTGTACTTCTGATTGATCTCTTTTGAGCCTAGAGAGTGGGTGCCATTATTATTTCCATTTTGCAGATAAAGAAATTGAAGTTGAGACTGGTTAAATGACTTACCCAGGGTCATGTAGCTAATAAGGGTCTAAGGTGAGATCTGAATTCCCATCTTCCTGTTTTCAAATTGACTTCTGGTCAGTAGTTTCATATCCTTGTTGGCTTGTTGGGTTTTTTTGACCAAAACCAGACCATTGTTTTTGTTAATGTCGAGTTGTGTTTTGGTTGTATCTGATTCTTCGTGACTTCATTTGGGGTTCTATTGACAAAGATGCTAGAGTAGTTTCTATTTCCTCGGGTGTCTTAGAGTCAAGCATCCCCATTCTGTAGCTGGAAAAACTGAAACTCCAAGCTTTTTTTTTCTCATTGGGGGTAACTTTGTATGTCTTTTATGTCCCTTATCAGAATGTAAGTCCCTTGAGGGCAGGAATTGTTTTTGTCTTAGCATTCCTGACCCTTAGCACAGCTTGTAATTCATTAATAAATGGGTGGTGACTAATTGATTAGGTGATTGGTCCAGGGTCACACAGGGTCACACAGTGAGTCAGAATTGGAGAGGCAGGATTTGAACCCAAATCTTTGTTGACTTCTGTTACATCAACCATTTCGGGCTTCTTGGTTCTTTTTCCAGAAAGGGGTTCCTTTCTTCTTGCTTTCATGATGTGCTTTTAAAAATTTCTCCCACAGTGAACTTCTTCCTGTGACAGAAATGGGAGAGGAAGTGAGAAAAGCTTTGAGGAAGTTTCTAAAGGATATAGTTTCTGTATGTTTATTTGTTTCTTCCCCTGCCCTCCCATCTGGCCTTGGCAGGATCTTCCACAGTGACCCCTGCAGTTATTCTGTCCTAACCCACTCTGCTGGCTCGATGAATCTCAAATCAACTTGCATCTCCCTTTTTTCTGCTGAAAGTAGAGGACTTTTGGTCCATCCAGATACTTCCTTATTCCCTCTTTTTCACTTTAAACTAGTGTCCAACAATGCAAGATCTCATTGTTTTGGGGACCTTTTGGAGCTCAGAACAAAGAGCTAGAAGGGACTGAGGAGCCTAAATAGCTAAACTCCTCATTTTTACAAATGAAGAAACTGAGTTATTTTTCTCTAGCTGCTGCTCTTTAAAGCTAGGTCTGGACTTGATTTTTCTCTAGGAAAGGATATGACTAGGTAATCAAATCAAAGAAGAAAACATTCTTCGAGCATCTACCTTATCAGGCATAATGACTCCCAAATGTCAGTTCAGACTCTTCATGACCCCATTTGGGGTTTTCTTGGCAGAGACACTGGAGTGGTTTCACTGTTTCCTTCTTCAACTCATCTTACAGATAAAGAAACTGAGACAAACAGAGTTGGGTGACTTGCCCAAACTCACACAGCTAGAAAGTGTCTAAAGGCCATATTTGAACTCATGAAGATGAGTCTTTCTGTTTCCAAGTCCAATACTTTATCTTCTGCACCACCTGGTAGAAGGGTTGTAATGATCTTGTTTCATTGATAGAAGGACCTTGAGATCTACCAATGTAGATAGGTACCTGGTCTCTGACTTTAAGCTTCAGGAGATGAATGATTCCTTGAGAAGAGGGTTCACTGAACATTGTTGTAAAACAACCAGTTGTCAGAAGCAAAAGACCATGCCTCAGGTCTTTTTGAGGCTAGCTCTCTCTGAATATGATAATGATGATGATGATGATGATAATAGGGCTCCTAGATCTAGAATCTTAAAGGGACTTCAGAGGTCTCATTGCCCCTCATTTTACTGATGAGTGCAATAAAATGACTTGACCAAGATTACCCATGTAGGTCAAATCCCCTTAGACAAGTTCAGAAACTGCCCGAGTTATGATTGGTCTCTCCAAAGCTAGAGTAAAATAATGCTAGTTAAATAAGCACTATCACTGGTTCTGAGAAGGACATCAGTTATTTATCCAGAGCCTTCCAACCCTGTAGGGAGTGGTCACCAAATTTGTATGTTCTCTAGTGATTAGCACTTGGTATAAGTTCCTCAATGAATTAGACTCTTAAGATGAAAACTTTTAACTGTGGCTCATACCTACAGGTTTTACTTTCAGATTGTTTCTTGAAACTTGGTCTTTTGAACATCTAATGATTTCCCAAGATGCAATGATTGTCAAAGCACGTTCTTTTTTTATTCTTTCTTTAATATTTCTGAGTTTGTGATTTTTTTTTTGGTTCTATATAGGTATCTCCTTTAGGAATGTAGCTCTTTATACATTTATGTATAATGTATCTTAATTATATATTTATGATTTATATCATATAGCATTTTATGGCTTATAAAGCCCAATGAGATGTGAAAAGCCCTTGACAAAAGACTGAGGATATGACCTTGATGCTAGAAGGTACTCTGGAGGACAACTAGTCCAAGCCTCTAATTTTGCAAATGAAACTGAGAACATAACCCTGAGGGAGGATAAAGAGCTTGCCCAAAATTAGTCCATTCTCTTGCATAGACATGGTCCTTTTCTTTCTTTCTTTGTGGAATCATTACCAAGTTCCCTTTTTGTTCCTGATGGATGGGTATCCCAGTTAGGCTCCTGGGGTCCATACTCCTGAGTCTACATCTGATGGCTTCTGAGGGATCTCTATCTCTGACATTCATCATCTTCCGTTGGTATCTCTCCAATCCCAGTGCAGACACTTCCACTCATTCATCTCTGGTATGACCTTTGATTCTCCCAAACTTGCAATACCATCAGAGAAGAAAGAAACCAAAAAGACAGAAACAACTTCTGTGAGCTTCTAGCCACCTTGATCAGATGGAAGACAAGACCACTGCTCCTTCCCTACTTCACTCTCTTTTTTTGAAGTTTTTGCAAGGCATTGGGGTTAAGTGGCTTGGCCAAGGCCACACAGCTAGGTCATTATTATGTGTCTGAGGCTGGATTTGAACTCAGGTCCTCCTGACTCCAGGGCCGGTGCTCTATCCACTGCACCACCTAGCTGCCCCCCTACTTCACTCTTAGGAGCAGCTCCCAGTAGTCCTGCCTCACTTGAAGTTGCAAAGTAAAGACAGGGGAATGGTTTCATATTTTGCATTCCTACTCAGCTCCTTCTTCTTTAGTAGTTTTGAATTATTAGTTTTTCTAGATCAACAGTCAACTGGAAAAAATATATCCTTAAACAGTACAAACCCCTGAGTCACAAATGGCAGGGAATGGGCACCCCAAAATTCTATGAAAGGAAACGGAGCATACTGCTCCTTTCTCCAATGTCATCCACCCTCCTGGCTGAACTTGCTTGAGTGAGCTATTTTTGCATTCTGGGTCTCCATCCTCATCTGGAAAATGAAGGGATAACTTTGTGGTGCAGTGGGCTACAGTAGAGTCTGGTTTGGAGTTAGAAAACCTTAGTTCCAGCCCTGTTTCCCCACTTGGTTACCATCACCTCTCTAGAGTTCAATTTCCTCCTCTAATATAATGAGGAAATTGGTTTAAATCGAGGTCAGAGAAATATGACCCGTGGTCCTCATGAGCTGAGAACGATTTTTACTGTTCTTTTGAATATTTACCATAAACTGTATGGTCATGTATCATAAAATACCATTCTTAATTCAAAGGTCACACAAAAATAGGCAGTAGACCAGATCTGACCTTCGGACCATAGTTTATTGACCTCTGACTTAGATGATTTCTATTAGTCTTTCCATATTTTAACCATATGTGATTTAACTGGGAAAGAACACTCATTAGCGAGGATTGGAAGAACCTTATTTGTCCTTTACCTTCAAAAGTTTCTTTTCCCTGTATCCCCCTTTTACTTCTAGGGAAAGTAATTTCCCTAATTTTCATGGACTCCTTTGGCAACAGTCTGGTGAAGTCTGTGAATCTTTTCTCAAAATCATGTTTTTGTATGCATGAAATACATTGGATTACAAAGGGAACCAACTTTACAGAAATACAGTTATTAAAGTATTTTAAAAAACATTTCATGGAGCCCAGGTTCCCCATAGTCTCTATGCTTTAGGATAAAATGCAACCTCCTCAGCTGGCATTTTAAGTTCTTCCCATCTGGATCCAGTCTATCTCTTCAGTGTTTTATTATATATTCTTTCCTTTTGTATTTTCTGTTTTCTAAAATGGCCTAAAGCCTGTTCTGAAATTCATCTCTGTCACGTGTATCTGGAAGACAGCGCACACCTTCCTTATCTCTGCTTTGCTCGCCTGCTTTTAGGCTTTTCACTTTCCATCGGCAAGTTATTCTTTATTTACTTATGTAACTTGGGTTTCAGGTCTGCTACATGTATGGTGGAGAGAATGACTCCATGGCTGAATTCCCAACACTTTCAGATATAGGCTTGGGCAACCCTTTCTCCCTTAAGTTTCATGAACCTAAAAAAATCATTTCCTTAGGCCATCAATATTTAGTTTATATAATTCTATACATAATTCTTTATATAATTCTCTACCCCTCTCTTTCTCTCAGATAAGACCAACTCATCCAGTCTTATAACCTTTCTATGCCTTCTTTGGATAGGAATTAAAATCTCCCTTGGAGAGGGAAGGACAAAATTGCAGATTTGTCTGTTAATGATTTCCTGGGGTTACCTACCTTTTAGGGAACCCATATATATATATATATGTATATATATATATATATACATATATACATATATATATGTATATATGTATATATATATATATATATACATATATACATATATATAACATACAACACTGACCCTTACCTTCAGACTTGCTGTATCCCCTAATAGACCTTTTAAGATAGGAACTAGTTTTGCTTCTTTAAGTTACAGTGGACAGACAGTGGCCCTTGACCCACAGAGCTAAGAATGATTTTATTTTTGCATTAAAAAAAATCAATGCTGGTATAGATTATACCAGATTTGACCCTGGGGCCAGAGTTTGTTGATTTTAAACTTTGTATTTCTAACTCTTAGTCTAGTTCCTTGCACACAAGATTGGTGTTTAATAAATCTTGGTTGTTTTGAACTGAATTCAAAGTAATGGGGAAGATGGTGTTGAGTCCCAAGTTTGTCTTGTGATCTGTCTTTCCCATTTCTAGTTTTTTTGGACCCAAGGGTGTTTAAATTGTAGACCTTTAAGCACAACTCCTCCTTCTTCCTTCTTCCTCCCCACCCTCCCAACCTTTGATGGTGGGCCAACCTACTGTTTTCTTGGACTCTTTCTGAGTTGTACCTTGTTTGTGGTGTCTGGTACGTCAGCATCACAGTGGACTAGTAGAATGTTATTGGATTCAGACTGAGGTCTGGGTGTCAGGTCATCCTTCCCAGCCCTTTGATTGGCAGAGCAAAAGACTAGCATTTTTTTTAGAATATAATTAAATTTCATTTCTTGTGATTTGTTTTTCCTTCTTCTTAAGTTATCTAACTTCCTATTCCTCCCACCTCAGGACTTCACATTTATTCCTTCCAAGTTACCAAGCCTAGTTTTGGCTACTGTTAAATAACTTCAGTTTATTTTTAGTGTCTGAATCTGGTTTACTTTGGTCCTCTTCCCCCGCACCCCCCCAGCCTGCACAACTCTTTGGCTGCTTTGTGTCCTATATATACATATATGAGTCTATTTGTATTTACCTTTTTTATAGACTAGGGTGGGAACCCACAGTGTCTCAAAGGAACTTTTCTATTTATTCCTCTGTGAGAGCGGGAGTTCCATCCCATCTCAATTAATGTGATCACTGTAAGAGCTTGATGAAGTTATAAATGTGTAAATAAGATGATCTTTTTCATTGGTTCGTAATCTTTTTCACAGTCTGAAAAAATTATGGACCCTTTCCCACAATACAATTTTTAAATGAATAAAATAAAATACCTAGGTTTATAAAGAAAATTGATTACATATAATATACCTTAAAATTTAAAGGTTATCAAAATTTAAAAACAAGTTCATTGACTTAAGGTTAAGAACTCCAGGTCTATCCCCAGGATTAGGTATGATTGAATAAATGAAACAGTTGATTGGTTAACCAGCTGGGATCTTTATTTAGGTTGTTGCAAGGTAATGGGGTTAAGTGACTTACCCAAGGTCACACAGCTAGGTAATTATTAAATGTCTGAGGCTGGATTTGAACTCAGGTCCTCTTGACTCTAGGACCAGTGCTCTATCCACTGCACCACCTAGCTGTCTCCCTGTAGTTATAAATGACTGGAGAAATTTCAACAGTGGGCCAGTGGCTGGTGAACTCCCAATTCAGGCTTCCCTCAGAGGGAATTGCTCCTGTGAGGAAGAAGAGTTTCTATTTTTTTTTTCCTGGGTTCTCCCTTCCCCTCGCCTACCATTGACCAGTTCATTGAAATAAAGATTCAGAAGGAGAAAGCAAGGAGAGATGTCCAGAGAACAAATGAAGACATAGAAAAATAGAGATATCTATTTACCAGACAGAGGAAGACCCTTGAAGGATCTTGACCTTTTGCAATGGACTTTGTTAGTAATGAAGAGTTAGGAGTTTATTTCTCTTTTGGCCATAAGTGAACCATTCTGGTTTCACTGCTGTTGTCTGTTAAAGCTCACTCTTACCCTGGAGTCTGAATGTAATTGTGGGAGAGTGGACCTCAAACAAAATATTAACTATTATTACTCTACTCTCTTCATAAATGCTTAAAAAATAAGTCATCATGATTGATATAATTAATAGTATGGGTTATAACATCAATAGACTTAAGCTCCTTGAGGACAGTCTTTTGCCCTTTTTTTGGTATTCCTAATATTTAGCAGAGTATCTGGAACATAGTAGATGTTATCGTGTGTTCACGTTTTAGTTGTATCTGACTCTTCCACCCTATTGGGGGTTTTCTTTGCAAAGATACTGATGTAGTCTATCATTTCCTTCTCCAAGACATTTTATCGATGAGGAAATTGAGGCAAACAGGATGAAGTGACTTGTTCAAAGTCACATAGCTAGTAAGTAGCTAAGGTTAGATTTGAGCTCAGGTGGTCCTAACTCCCGGGCCACCGCTCTATCCGTTGTGCCGTCTAGCTGATCGATAGACAGTTGTATTTATCGAACTGAATTGGTTTAATGGTTGTAGTTGTTGTATTTATATTTGATTCTCAAAGAAGACTGACGTCAGGAAGGTGATGCCATGACAAGCACAGGAATTAGATTTGAGGGAGTGGGGCTGTGCTAAGTCACCTGCCTCACCTGGCCAGATATGGATCAGGACGACTGGAGGTGGGCCTGGATGCAGTCTGAGACCTTGGCTTTTTTAAGCTAAAGTCTTTAAAAGGTCTGACTGAGGCAACGCCTATTCAATGATTCACCTTTAGCAACCATGTTAAAACATGAACAAAACACCTAGGACGTGAGCATTTAATCACTAACCGGGTCTTCCCCTGGAACTGCACTGCACTCTCATCAACACAGGCCATAATTTGCCAAAGAAATAGCGACTCTATGATTCACCATTAACATTTCATGAAAAGTGAAGGAAAAAAAATGGAAGAATGATGTATCCAGATTTCAAATATTATCTTAAAACCATTCATTGCTTCTGGACTTTACTTCCTGAGGAGCCTCGGTAAAGTCCAATGGTTTGGGTACTGGATTTGGAATCATAAGATGTTGTGTTCAAATCCTACCTCAGATGCTTACTGGCTTTCTAATCATGGAAAGATACTTAATTCTCTGTGCTTCTGTTTTCTCATTCAGAAAAGGAACTAGATGAACTTGGTGGCCTCCAAAGTCCTCTTTAGCTTTAAATCTCTAATTCTGTGTTATAATAATTCTGATTACCAGTGGGAATCATCATTAATTGTATGGGGAAACAAAACCCTTAAGGGGTCCCCCTAGAACCCTGAGAGTATGGCAGGCAGCTGAACTATTGGGGACACCAAACAGGAATGTCCAATGACAAAAAAAATGGCAAACCGTTCCAGTATTATTGCAAAGAAAACCCCAACTGGGGTCATGAAGAATCAGATTGGACTGAATAAAAGAATAATTTTGTTGATTTCAGACATGTACTCTGTCATATATATATACATACATATATATATATATGTATATGTGTGTGTGTGTGTGTGTGTGTGTGTGTGTGTGTATGTATTTTTTTATTTAGGTTTTTGCAAGGCGATGGAGTTAAGTGACTTTCCCAAGATTACACAGCTAGGCAATTCTTAAGTGTCTGAGGTTGAATTGGAACTCCGGTCCTTCTGACTCCAGGGCCAGTGTTCTATCCACTGCACCACCTAGCTGCTTGGTTGATTAGTTTTTAATAGGATTAAATGACTTGCCCAGGGTCACACAGTTAATGTGTGAGGGCTAATTTGAACCCAGGTTCTCGTGATACCAGGGCTATTCACTGTACCACTTTAGTTGCCCCTTGATGTTCTATCCACTGTGCCAGTTAATTGTCTTATGATAACAGCAGGTTGATATCCCTCCTCTGTGTGGAGACTACAATGACAGGAAACTCACTATCTCCTGAGTCCAGTAAAGAATAAAACAAAACAAAACACCACATTTAGAAACTCACATTAATACACAGTTTAGAAATGTGATTGTTTTCTCAGATAACACTGAAAATTCAGCAATGACTGAAAATAGTTGAACTATAGAGCTATGTTTTTTAAGACATTAATGGATAAATCTTCTTTTAGAAGTGAACTCTGCATAAATAATAAATTCTGCTTAAACAGTTTTACTGAGTTACTAGAGCATCACAGAATCTCACTCTAGAGGAATAGATGGTCATCTTGTTCAGTTATTTTCAGTTGTGTCTGACTCTTAATGACCCCACTGGGATTTTCTTGGTAAAGACATAGGAGTGGTTTTGCCATTTCCTTCTCCAGGTATTTTACAGATGAGGAAACTGAGGCAGCAACAGGGTGAAGTGACTGGTTCAGGGTCATACAAATAGTTGTGTCCAAAGTCAGATTTGAACTCAGGTAGATGATTCTTCCTGTCTCCAGGCCCAATGCTCTATCAACTGCCCTAAATGGTCATCTAAAAAATTTCCTCTTCCCAAGGCTTCTCTGAATGATGGGGCTTTCCTTGCTAGGGAAGAAAGGCTCTTCAACTCATCAGGGGTAAGGAAGCTTCTTCTGGTCATGCTACGAGGATGCCAACAAAGTTGAACTTGGCTGAGCCCCTCCAAGTTGTCTTCTAGGGGAGATGACCATTTCCTATAGAAGGACCTTCCTCTATAGAAAAATATAGAAGAATGACATCTATAGAGGCTGCCTTCTGCAGATATAGCTCACCAGAAAAATGATTCATTTCTCTAATGTGCTTTAGGCAAGCATTCTTTCATGAGGGTAGGGTTAAGAAGAGGATTTACAAGATAAAAAGTTGGGATACACTTCTACCCTGAAGAGTCGATTGATGCCTCAGTGGTTTTGAACCCCCAGGTTCTCTATTGCCTTTAGTTGCTTGCAGAAAGATTTAGCCATCATGAAGATTCTTTCCAATGACTTGCCAGAAATGCGTTGGCCTTAGATGGCTGCTTGGGGTTGGAGTGAGGGGAAAGTGTTCCTGGCCTTGTGAAGACTGGAAGGGCCTGAGGATGGGGTTTCCTCTAAGTCAACACTATTGGTACCTTGAAGGACAATCACTAGGGCATATGGCCTCGTCATCTTCAGGAGCCCCTGCCATCATTAAAGCGACTCTGATGATTCTAGATTATAGTTATTTTTGAATAACACTAATTATTTGTAAAATTTTATCTATTTCTTTTTTCCTGAAATCGAGTTAAATCTGCCTCTGTGACTTTGCATATTGTTATGAATTCTGCCTTCTGAAGCCAAGCAGAATAGGTGGTCCATAGACATTTTTTAAGGGCCTCTTATGTACTAGGACTATGCTTAGTGCTGAGAATATAAAGAAGGGAAAAGTCAGTCCCTGCTCTTAAGGACAAGTTTATCCAGTTTATAATTTGTTTTCATATTGTCTTCTCATTAGATAGGAAGCTCTTTGAGGGCAGGGAGTATCTTTTACCTTCTTTGAACAGTTAGATAGAGGATAGAGCACTGGCCTTGGAATCAGGAGGATGGGAGTTCAAATCCTGACTCTGACACTTACTAGCTGTGGGGTATTAGGCAAGTTACTTAGATCTGATTGCCCCACATTTAGGGCCATCTCCAGGCATTCTGAATCATATCTGGCCACTGGACCCAGATGATTCTGGAGGAGAAAGTGAGGCTGGTGACATAGCACATCACCTCCTCACTCAAATTCAATTCATGTGCTTTGTCATGGCATCCCCTCCCTGATGTTCTGGTCTTCTTTGAAAAATTATTACTCGACCTTTAATAAATGGGTTTTTTTCCTCCTTTAAATTTGGGTGAAATTTCTCTCTAGAATTGCCCTATCCATCTTTTGAAAAACAGTTTCTAAAAAGGAAGTTGTAGTTGGTTTTTAAAGATATGTTCTTGGTGAGGCCATGCTGGCTCTTGGTGATCACCTCTTTCTTCCATAACTAACCACTTGTTTAATAATATATTGTGTCATTTTACTAAGTCAAGTCTGGAATTTGCAGAACTTTTTTTCCTTTTAAAAATGGATACATTTACCCTTCTTCAGTCCTAGCCATCACCCTCTGTACTCTTGTGCAATTTAAACAAAGATTAGTGACTGTAGCTTAACAATTCTAACAATTGATTTGATTAGTGCTGCTTTTCCCAGGGAACTCAAGGGCAATGCGATGTTTTTGCAATGTAACATCCTTGGGTTTTAGTTTCTGATCTGAATTTCTTGTCACTCCTTTTCAGTGCAAAGGTTAGTCTCCTATCTTCACATTATTATCATCCTATCCACTCCTATATCCCTGCTTGGATCTTTTTTCTTCCCCCATCCTAAGATGCTTAGTGCTAGTCATCAATCTTTGCTCATTTTGTGTTCTAGTATTTTTGATAATTATTTTTACAGGGTCACTCCAAGGTAATTGATTTTATTTAAAACACACACACACACACACACACACACACACACACACACACAAACAACTGCCTCTCTGTCTTTTCTGATGTTGTTGTTGGGCCATTTCAGTTGTATCTGACTCTTTGTGACCCCATTCCTGGCAGAGATACTGGAGTATATTGCTATTTCCTTCTCTAGCTCAATTCATAGGAAAGAAAACTGAAGCAAGTGAGGTTAAGTGATTTGCTCAGGTTTCCATAGCTAATAAGTGTCTAAGACTGGATTTGAACTCAGGTAATCTTGACTCCAGTCCAGGGTTCCTAGCCTGTCCCTGAAATCTAGGAGCTCATGCCAGATTTTACTTTTCTTCTTCTCATAAACCCCAAAATGAAGTGGTCCCTACCCTTTCTTTTACCCCAACCCTAACCCTAACCCAAACCCTAACCCTAACCCTAACCCTAACCCTAACCCTAACCCTAACCCTAACCCTAACCCTAACCCTAAACTCTAACCCTAACCCTAACCCTAACCCTAATTTTCAGACCCTAACCCTAATTTTCAGACCCTAACCCTAACCCTAACTCTAACTCTCATCATTCTTACTCAAACAACCACCTCTTGCTTGTTGGTGAAGACAATCTCCTCATAAGCAATTCCCCTCAGATATCTTGGAGGATGACATGATCATTAAAGCTGGTCTAGAAATCATCCATTGCTCTGCTTTTGACTGAGCAATCTCCAATAAATGTCTAACTACTTGGAATTCCCCACTGTTACGGCATCTTGGCTCTGTGATGGGTTTGTGATCAGTTTTCCATTTCCTGATAGATTTTTCCTTTCTGATCAGGTGTTCCCTAGTTTTCTCTAGGGAGAAAGTTAATTTTATTTTTCTCCTGTTTATCTTTACCCATTTTCTCTACTCTACCCTCTCTGGGTCCATTCTTAAATTTTTTTCGTATAAGAATGTGAGAAATTTCCATGTGTTAGTATTCTTATAGGGAGTAAATTATGAGTTTTTCCATGCTTCTCTATATACAGTATATTAATTGTTTCTATAGCATTGTAATATTCTATGGCATTCATATGCTACAATTTATTTAGCTCAGGGTTTTTTAAAACTGATGGGACCAGGAATTTATTTTGAAAAAGTTGATAACTATATATTATATGTAAAAATAGGCTTTGTATTACTATATTATAATATCATATTATAAAATATATTATTAGTTTTTTATTTTAAGTTTTTTATTTTAAGTATTTAAAAAGTTTTTAAGGGATCCATGGGCTTTACCAGATTGCCAAAGGAGACTAGGCACAAAAAGAGTTTAGAACCCTTTGTTTAGCCATTCTCCAATCAATGGGCATTTAACTTTGCTTCCATTTCTTTCCTATCACAAAAAGTACTATTATGAATAAATTCCCTAATAATTTAGATCTGTATTTATCATACTTAGTATGAAATGTGTTGCAGTTGTGTGAATATAATACTATCCATAACAATTTTAAATAGAATTTCTCTTTCTGTCACTTCCTGCTGGATTTTTGGTGGGAATATACAAAAATGCTGATGTTTTGTGAATAAAGTAATTTTAGACTAAGACTCAATTTTACTTTATCTCTGGAAAACAGTATTTGTTTTTTGGTTGTTTTGAGGAGGAGGATCAGTTCCTAAATCTGGGATTTTATTGGACTGAAACTCTTCTGGTGAGGAAGTTCCTGTCCCCAGTAATCAGAAGCTGTTTTGTAGCCTTGAATGATTAAGAGTATAACTTGGGGTACATAGGTAGTATGGGTCAGAGTTTACCTGAACCCCAGGTTTCTTGAGGGCAAGACCAGTTCTCTGCTTTATAAATCTGCCTTTTTTGATTTTGAAGCTCTTAACTTTGGTCAGTATTGTTGACGGAAGTCCTCCCAGTACTTAGAAGGTCTTGGGTTTCTTTTGTCAGACTTTAGTTTTTGCTGGTGCTTTCTGATGATGATGATGTTTGTTCTTCATTCTTGAAGAAGACAATGACATCAAGGGAGGTGATGCCATGACAAGCTAGTGAATTGGATTTGAGTGAGGAGGTGTTGTGTTATCACCGGCCTCTCCAGAGCATTTGGGTCCAGTGGCCAGATATGAATGAGGATGATGGGAGATGGTCTTGGATATGAGGCAATCAGGATTAAGTGACTTTCCTAAGGTCACACAGTAGTAAGTGTCAAATGTCTGAGGTTACATTTGAACTCAGATCTTCCTGACTCTACTTCACCAACTAGTAGAAGTGTTTATGCCCAGAGAATTACCAGTGGTTACCTTGTTTGGCAAGGCCAGGATGGTTTTCTGCCATCTTGCCCTGGAAAGATGGCAGTTTTCTATGACAGATTAACCTAGTTGCCTTTGGCACCCCTTTGGGGGCCACCACTGCTATTCAATTATTACCTCTTTCTCTGACTCTGGAGATGGAAGTGGCTGGTGTAAGGAAAAGCTAAGAGACCAATGTCATTTACATTGCAGGGGTTGTGTGTGTGTGTGTGTGTGTGTGTGTGTGTGTGTGTGTGTGTGTAAAAGGCATAAGAAGATTCCGAAGTAGAGACGAACAGGTTCCGAAGGCTTAGAACTCTAAATGAGATTTTACAATTGATTCTAGAGGTGATAAAAGAGTCACGAGTATATTGACTTGGGACTGGGAATGAGATGGGCAGACATGGGCACAAAGGAAGATCACTTTGCCAGCTGAGTAGGAGGATGGACTGATATGAGGAGAGACTTAGAATAGGCACACCCAGCAGCAGTTATTACAATAGCCTAGGTGTGAAGTAGTGAATGTCTGCCCTGGCACAGGTCTGACCAGTGTCAGAGGACAGAAGGAGAGATGTTATAAAAGTATGATTGATGAGCCTTGGAAGCTCATTAACTATGAGGAGGGATAGAATGTGAGACACTGAGAATGATGGATAGATTGTGAATCTGAGTGACTGGGAGGGATAGTAGGGATTTTGACATTAATAAGGATATTGGGAAGAAGGAGGAATTTTTTTTTGGGAAAAATACTGAATTTCTTTTTGGACATGTCTATTTGTGGTATATCCTGTTTGAGATGTCCAACAGGCAGTCAGATATATCAGTCCTGAAAGTCAGGAGAGAGATTAGGGTTGTATAAGGAGATCTGAGAATCATCAGCACTGAAAAGATAATTGAATCCATGGGAGGCTGAAAAGATCATCAAACAATATAGTATAAAGGTCTAGCTAGGACAGAGCCCTAGAGGATAGGACACTGGGTTCCTTCTCCCTTCTTCTATTACCCATTACTCCTTTGCCCCATTGCCTGTGACTTTCTTTCTCTTTGACATTCCCCAGGTCCCTTTTGGGTTTGAAATGTCCATGTCTTAGAGTTGGAAGGTACTTCAGAGGTCACCCAACCCAAACTCTACCCGATACTGTAGAGGAAATTTCTGTTTGAGTTGGAATATACAGTACCTGGTAGCTCATTCAAGATTCCAGTGCCAAGATTCTATGACTTAATTTAAGTGCTTTTTAAAACATCTCTGATCATTGTCACTTGGTCTGTAGCTGGTTTCTATCCAAAGAATGGCAGGGGATCCTGGTGCTCACTATGCTAATACAGAAGGGGGTGACTTGTGGGATGAGATTCAGATGTAATTCCCTAAGTTCTCTTATTCCAAAACTACAAGGATATACTTGGGATTTACTCAGTGATAGGACTCCAGTAAATTAACAACTGATTTGATGAACTCAACATAAAATTAGGTATCAGTTCTGCCAAACTGGTATGAACTGGCTGAATTCTACCACTGGATTTATCTGTTCTATCCTCTTTGGGACTTTCCCCCATCCTAAGTTTACCCCTTCCCAACCTGAAGAATTTTGACCCTATTAGACTTGTCACAGTTCTTTTTCATTCCTCCATGACTTCTTTCTCTGTAGGTGTTTTGAGGACAGAGCTGGAGCTGAGAGGAGGCCTCTGTGGCCATATAGTCCAATCTCTATTTTTCAGATGTGGAAACTGAGGTCCAGGAGCATCGACTTAGAGCTGAAAGGAACCTCTAGACTATTTAATCCAATCCTTTCATGAGGATCATGAAGCTTAAGTGAATAATATGACATTGCCTTGATCACACAATTAGTAGAAGTGAGATTTGAACTCATGCCTCTGACTGGGGAATCAATGCATTTTGCAATGAATGGTGTTACAAAGACAGAGAGATAGAATCCAATAGAGACGTGCTCATGTACAGACCCTCAAATAGAGACACGCAAAAATGGAGGGAGAGGAGGGAGAGAAATGGAAGGAAAGAGGAAGGGAGAGAGCGAGAGAGAGAGAGAGACAGACAGACAGACACCCTACTGTCTGTTGGGTCTGTATCCTGATTCTGGCTCTTGGTACTCAGGGGGAGAGGAGTAATATGCATGGGCAATTGGGGGTAGTAGTCACTTTAGGTGGGAGAAAGCAGGGAGACATTTCACTGGGTGCTAGGAGAACTTCTAACTCCAGAAACTTGTCTGCCTCTTTTCCCCACTATCTTGTGCATTTTGTCCCACACTAGTTAGAAAAACTCAAAAGAAACCTTGAAGATGGTAAAGAAAAGGATCATCTTGGCTTCATATTGCAGCTAAGGGTATGATGAAACTCTTACCCCTCCAAGAACATAGGGCCTTGACTATAGTTGCCTCATGTGACTTTTATGTCTAGTTTTTGACATTTCTCTTTGAGCGTTACATTATGCACATGGTTACTGGTAAGCACGTTGTAATCATGAGACTCTCTTGGTGCAGGAAACCACTTTAAGATATGGGATGGGGGTGGAGCCAAGATGGTGGAGAGAAAGCAGGGACTTGTCTGAAATCTCCCTCAAACCTCTCCAAAGCCCTTTAAATGATTTCCTAAAACAAATTGTGGAGTGGGAAAAGCCACAACAGGATGAGGTGAAGCAATCTTCCAGCTCAACACAGCTTAAAAGTTTGGCAGGAGGGATCTGTTACACTGGGGAGAGAACGGAGCTCAGTTCCGTGCAGTCCAGCTAGCACAGGTTTTGAGATTGAATGAATCAGCAGCTGTAGCAGCTGTTCCAGAGTTCTCAGTCCACTGACTGTAAGGGAGTCAAAAAATTGGTCAGAAGAAGATTACGGGGCTGCTGACGCAGGAGTGGGGTGGGGAGCAGGGAACACTTTGTTGCTTTGCCCATACTCAGATGCAGGTTTCCTCCTGGGTAGGGGTCTCAGGACAAAGAGAAGTACTACCACATCAGCTTGTGGGTAGCAGGGAGCAGGGACCATTATCATAGTTCTAGGGCAGAAAAGAGTTCTTGTGGTTGTACTCAGACCAGGAGAGTACCTTGGAAAAACTGAAAGCATACAGGTGCCTAGAAGTATCTCTGAAAACAGGTGTACAAAATTCTTGAAGCTTGGGACAGTGTATCCTCCACTCTGAAAGTTAAGTCTCACTTTAGCAAAGAGTTTAAAGTCAAGAAATTGGGTAGGGATATGACTAAACAACAGAAATTTTAATGATAGAAAGTTACATGAGACAAGGAAGATTAAAACTCATAGAAGAAGATAACAATGTCAAAATTCCAACATCCAAAGCCTCCAAGAAAAATATGAATTGGTCTCAGACCATGGAAAAACTCAAAAAGGATTTTAAAAATCAAGTAAGAGAGGAAGGGAAATATGACTAATGCAAGAAAATCATGAAAAAAGAGTCAATAGCTTAATACAGGAGGCATAAAAATACTGAATAAAATAACACCTTAAAAATATAGATTGGGGGGGTGGCTAGGTGGTTCAGTGGATAGAGCACCGGCCCTGGAGTCAGGAGTACCTAAGTTCAAATCCGGCCTCAGACACTTAATAATTACCTAGCTGTGTGGCCTTGGGCAAGCCACATAACCCCATTTGCCTTGCAAAAAACTAAAAAACCAAAACAAAAATTCCCCTAAAATATAGGTTAGGGCAGCTAGGTGGCACAGTGGATAGAGCACTGGCCCTGTAGTCAGGAGGACCTGAGTTCAAATCCAGACTCAGACACTTAATTACTTAGCTGTGTGACTTTGGGCAAGTAACTTAACCCCATTGCCTTGCAAAAAGCAAAAAACAAAACAAAACAAAACCAAAAAACAAAAAAAATATAGGCTAAATGGTACAAGAGATACAAAAATGCAATAATGAGAAGAATGCCTTGAAAAGCAGACTTGACCAAATGGAAAAAGCTATACAAAAATTCATTGAAGAAAAGAATTCACTAAAAATTATAATTGGTCAAATGGAAAAAAGGAGGTACAAAATCTCACTGAAGAAAAAATTCCTTAAAAATCAGAACTGAGCAAGTGGAATCTGACTCTATTAGATATCAAGAAACAATAAAACAAAACCAAAAGAATAAGAAATTAGAAGAAAATGTGAAATATCTTATTAGAAAAGCAATTGATCTGGAAAGCAGATCCAGGAGAGATAATTTAAAAGTTATTGAACTTCCTGAAAGCCATGATTAAAAAAAAGAGCTGAGACATCATCTTTCAAGAAATTATCAAGGGAAAAACTGCCCTGACCTTCTAGATCCAGAGGGTAAAATAGAAGTTGAAAGAATCCAATGATGACTTTTTGAAAGTGATCTTAGGTATATTATAATCAAATGTCAGAGCTCCCAGGTTAAGGAGAAAATATTACAAGCAAACAGAATGAAACATTTCTAGTATTGTGGGATCACAGTCAAGATATCACAAGGTTTACATTAAAACTAGAGAGTTTAGAACTTGATATTCTGGAGGGCAAAGGAGCTAGGATTATAATCAAGAATCACCTACCCAGTAAAACTGAGCATAATTCTTCAGCGGGGGAAATGGATATTCAATGAAATGGGGGACTTTCAAGCATTCCTAATGAAAAGACCAGAACTGACTAGGAAATTTGACTTCCAAATACAAGATTCAAGAGAAGTGTAAAAAAGTAAACAAGGAAGGGAAATCATAAGGGACTTAATAAAATTAAACTGTTCACATTCCTGCTTGGGACTATGATACTTATAACTCCCAAGAACTTTCTCATTATCAAGGCAGTCAGAAGGGGTATATATAGAAAGGGGGCACAGGTATGAGTTGAATGGGATAGGCTATCTTTAAAAATAAAATTAAGGGGGTGAGAAAGAGGAATATACTGGGAGAAAGGGAGAGGTAGAGTTGAATGAGAGTAAATCACCTACTTATAAGAGGCAAGAAACAGTGATTACAGTAGAGGAGAAGGAGGGGCTGGGTGGAAGTGATAGGGAATGCTTGAACCTTACTCTCATCCAAATTGACTCAAAGAGAGAATAACAAATATACTCAATTGGGTATAGAAATTTATCTTACCCTACAGGAAAGGAGAAGTAGTAAATAGAAGAGGGGAGAATATACTTAGAGAAGGGAGGGCGAATTGAAAGAGACAAAAGTTTGAAGTAAAACAATTTTTAGGAGGAGTAGGATAACAGAAGAGAATGGAATAAATGGGGGCGGCAGCTAGGTGGCATAGTGGATAAAGCACTGGCCCTGGAGTCAGGAGTACCTGGGTTCAAATCTGGTCTCAGACACTTAATAATTACCTAGCTTGTGTGGCCTTGGGCAAGCCACTTAACCCCCATTGCCTTGCAAAAACCTAAAAAAAGAAAAAAAAGAATAAATGAAGGAAATAGTATGGAGGGAAATACAGTTAACAGTCATAACTGGAAAAAAATTTTGAAGTAAGTTTCTCTGATAAAGGCTGCATCTCTCTTATATATATAGAGAGAGAATATAGTGAAAATTGAGACACTTTTGCACAGTTGATGGAGCTGTGAACTGATTCACCCATTATGTAAAGCAAATTGCACATATTTATAGCAACGCTTTTCTGGTGGCAAAAAAATCAGAAATTGAGACAATTTCCATCAGTTGGGGAGTGACCGAACAATTTGTAGCATATGATGATTGTAATGGAATACCATTGATATAAGAAATAATGAGCTAGATGCTCTCAGGAAAACCTGGAGAGACTTATATGAAATAATGCAAATGAATGAGTAGATCCAGGAGAATATTGCACACAGTAACATATTATAAAATGCTCAACTGTGAATGACTTAACTATTCTGTCAATCTGACAAAACTGACCTCTAACTTGTCGGTAGACAGAACCAAATACAACCGACTAGAGACAGGAGAGTCAAGTACTAAAAAGAAGTGAAAATTTCTAAGTGAGGGAAACAACTTGCTTGCAAGTGTCCTGACACCAAGTGGGGGGACCCAGGGTAGTGTGAGGAGATCTCAATACTTATACCAATGGTTGCATGGTGAGCTGTAGCCCTGAAAATGAGGGGCAACTGCAGCAAAGTGTCACATTTGATTGATAGCAGAGTCTTATGCCCAAAACTTGTCCGAGCTCAGAGAATGCCTGTTGCTGGTCAAAGTTAGTATTCTGTGATTTTTCCATAAGTCAGTATCATCTAGAGGGTGAGTGCAAAAGGATTGTTGTTATACCAAACTCAGGGCACAGCTTGCTCTGGAAAACAGGGTATCTCCTCATATCCAGACATTTCCCCCTTTTGACCAAAGGGAGAGATTCCAAGAAAATCCATTCTGATCAGTAAAGAAAAGCCACATCACAAGAATGTGTGAAGCCCCCATCAGGGAAGAGAAGAACTGGGCCACACAGGGTGTGACCATAACAAGTGGTAGCTTACTGTTTAAGCTAACATAATATTAGCTCACATCTACAAAGTGCTTTGTAAAGCTTTATAAATATTATCTCATTTTTATCCTCACCACAATCCTGGAAGATGTTATTATTTCCCCCATTTTACAGATGAAGAAATGGAAGCAGACAGTTGTTGCTCAGGATCATCTAGCTAGTTTCTGAGATAGGATTTGAACTCAAATGTTGCTGTTTTTCAGGTCCATTTTACTATGAATCTTGCCACCTACCTATTTCACCTAGCCAGATCAACCAGCCTAATCTTTTCCAGTTTACCAAAAAAAAGGAAACTGAGTTGATGATCTGTTGTTTCCCCTCATTAGATTGTAAGCTCCTTGAGGGCAGGGACTGTCTTTTACCTCTTTTTGTATTCTCCAGTGCTTAGCCCAAGTAAATCCATAATAAGCATTTTTGGCTGCTTAGAAGGGACCTTGGGAGTCACCTCCAACTCCCTCCTTAGCAGCAGGGTGAGAGCTTAGATTCAACCCCGGGTTGAGTCCGTTCTTCCTGACGCCAAGTCAAAGGCACTGGCTATCATGCTTGGCCTGTTGCCTGTGAGTCCCAGAGAAAGGAGATCTCCAGACTCCCGGTTCTTTCCACATTGACCTAGTTCTTTGTCTTCTTCTGTTTTTCAATATCCCTGTATCGTGGACTTTTCAGAGTGGGAAAAGAGCGAATCTAGGTGGGTGGCATTGCCCTGAAGCAGTAAAGTTAGTTTTTAGGACCAGGAATAAGGCAATAACAACTCAGGGTTTGACCAGATTTCCACAAAGTCTGGGCAAGAAACTAATTCAATGAATTCTGTTCCAACAGGCATTAATAGTAATAACAACAAGAATAATGATAATAATCATATTTATTAAACATCTCCTATAGGCCAGGCATTTTGTAACGTATTTTGCAAATATTTTCTCATTTGACCCTTCAAAAATACAAGGACTTAATTCTAGGGTAAGAAGTAGGAAGCTATGATCATCCCTATTTTACAGTTAAAGAAACTGAGGCAGGAAGCATTGAAGAGACTAGGCTAGGTCTGAACTCAGGTCTTCCTGATTTCAGACCCAGTACTCTATTCACAGTGTTGCCTTATTGCTTCAAAGAATGGATTGGAATTTTTTTGTTAAAAATGATTTATAGTTATGTTTATAAAAATATTTAAATTTATAAATATTGGTAAATATCTTGCATCTATCATGTACAAGGCCTGAAATAGCCTTTGAATATACCCTCATCCTTTGATATTGTTTATACTTTATTCTAAGTAGCAGTGGTGAGACTAAAAGCTATTGTATTTTCAGCTTGGGATGAGGTATCACTTGGATTTTACCATCCCAGATTCCTGGAAGTGATGAGAAGATTTAGGGACTATTGGTTTGAGTTCTGTAAAGAGGAAGCCCATTCTTACCCCTAAGATTTCCAACCACTTTCTCTCATGGACTCTTTTTTTTCCCATAAAGATTTTAATTATTTTAAGTTTACAATTTTTCCCCTGATCTTACTTCTCTCCCCCACCCCCCACAGAAGGCAATTTGTCAATCTTTCCATTGTTTCCATGTTGTACATTGATCCAAATTGAATGTGATGAGAGAGAAATCATATCCTTAAGGAAGAAACATAAAATATAAGAGGTAGTAAGATCAGACAATAAGATATCAGTTTTTTTCTAAATTAAAGGTAAATAGTCCTTGGTCTTTGTTCAAACTCCACAGTCTTTATCTGGATACAGATGGTATTCTCCATTGCAGACAGCCCCAAATTGTTCCCGATTGTTGCACTGATGGAATGAGTGAGTCCATCAAGGTTGAACATCACCCCCATGTTGCTGTTAGGGTGTACAGTGTTTTTCTGGTTCTGCCCATCTCAGCATCAGTTCCTGCAAATCCCTCCAGGCTTCCCTGAATTCCCGTCCCTCCTGGTTTCTAATAGAACACTAGTGTTCCACTCTCATGGACTCTTGAAAGATACATTCCTTTTGGATCTCAGAGGATTTCTTTTTTTCATTTGGTTGTACTTCTTTTTGGGAAAAGCTTGCATATTGCTGAGAGTCTATATATTTTTCTTGAACAAGTTGGATAGGACCTTGAACCAATTAGTTGAAATCTCTCATGTTACAGAAAGGAAAAAACCAAAAGCTTGGTTGGGTAAAATCAAACCCAGGCGCTCATTTTCTGAGGCCTTGTTCTTTATTCTATATGGCAAATTGCCTCCCTCTCCTTGCAGCCCCATCAAAGGATGGCTTTTACCCTTCTTGGGCAATCCCATCACTCTATCTTCACCTTTCGCCTGTGTAGGTGACTGACATGGAAATCTGTATTCCTACTTCCAACCTCTCTTTTACTGTCTCTAGTTGTGTGGAACCCCTTGATGCCTCAAATTTAGAGGCATCCCAAACTATTTCACTGCCCTTAAGTTGCTACTTTTATCTTTTTTTTTTGTGACTGCCCCACTCTCCCAGTTTTATGGCTAAAACCTTTGGCTTACTTTAAATTCCTCCCTTTCCCACGCTACTCTTATCTGATGGCTCTTGTGAAGTCCGCCTTCACAAATTGTTCTTAAATCAACCACCTCTTTTCTGTTTTGGCTCGTGCAAGGAGATGACAGTAATAATCTCCTTTTTTTCTTGGAGGTCACTGTCATGTCCTCCACTCTCCCCACTCCTCCCCCCCCAAAAGTCCTTCTTTGTAATAAATGCATTATGTTGGGCAATGTTGACCATCTTGAGGATGTAGATTTCAATCTGCACCTTAAATCTATTAGCTTGAGGGTAAGAAATAGGAAATACATTATTATTATTCACCTGGAAAGTATTATTACCCTCATTTTACAGATGAGGAAATAGAGGTAGAAAGCTATCAAACAACTTGCTCAAAGTCATCTGACTAGTAAGTGTCCTAGGTCAGTTTGAACTTGGATCTTCCTCATATTAGAGCTAGGGCTTTCTCTACTGTGAGTCTTACTATATCTAGAGGCTTTTCCTTCTCCTCCTTGCCTTATTAAATTTCTACCCTTCTTCAAAGTCCAGTTCATATGATGCCTACTTTGTCTATTTCTATTGCTTCTCCCTTACCCCTCTGTTAATATTCTTTTCTTCACTCAGACATTACAAAATAATAAATCACATTTATAAATGTTGGTAAGGTATTTTCATCACTGCTTGGTGAGGTTGATGATGGTGGTGTTTTCATCATCATTTCCATTTTACAGGTGAACAAACAGAGCCTGTCAAGCTTGGAACAGCCAGAGGTGGGGCACTGAGTTCAGGTTACCTGGTACTTGAGCCTGAATTTGGACCAAAGTTATACCCTTGAGTACAATGGCCTCTCAGTTACATGTGAGGAAGTTGTTATTCCAGGCAGTAGATGAAATTCCAGATTTGGAGCTGAGAAGCCCTGGTCTCAGAGGGATTCGGCAAGCTCTCCGTCCTGGACAAGCCATTACATTTCTGAAGCTCAGGCCTCAGTTTCCCCAACCATATAATGAGGGCAATGCTATCAGTAACAAAGAGCATGGAGTCAGGGAGAGCTGGGATTGAGTCCTGCTTCTGATACACCACTAATATGACCCCAAGTCAGCTCTTTTATGTCATAGGTCTCCAAGGCAAGTCTCTAGAGCTACAGTTTGTAGTTTTGCATCTCTAGAGAACGATTCTATATTGAGAGTACCCTATGTTTAAGACGAGAAAAAAATACCTATGGTTCCTATCTCACAGAGTTTTGGGTTTTTATGAGAGTGAATGTAATATGCTTTGTGAACTTTATTCTTTTTAATTTAAGTTGATATTTTATCTTGTTTTTTCCAATAATACACTATGGTTGTTTTTCAACATTCAACATTCATATTTGCAGACTTATAATGTATAATATGTATAAAATGTAGAATAAATACATGTTATGTGAACTTTAAGCATAAAAAGTCACTTTTAATATCCCTTATTATAAGGAAGAGTAATGAGGTTGTCCTGGGGAAGCCACTTAGCCCTGTTTGCCTCAGTTGCCTCATCTGTGAAATGAACTGGGGAAGGAAATGACAAACCACTTTAGTATCTTTGTCAAGAAAACCCCAAGTGTGGTATGAAGAGTTGGACATCACTGAAATGAATGAACAATAATATGAGACTTCCTCACTAGAGGCAGCCAGGCATTGGCACGAGGATGGGATTCTGGGCCTGAAATCAGGATGGCTTGAGTTCAAATCTTCCCTACTATGTGACCCTAGGCAAGTCATTTACCTCTGCTTGAGTGTCTTCACCTGTAAAACTGATCTCATGAGCCACAGTGGACCCACTGTAATTTGTCTCAAACATCGTGATGCCATTTTGGCCTTCTTTAATAAAGAAGGACAAAAACTACCTGTAAAATGGAGATACGAGTATCATCATCTACCTCCCAATGTGCTGAGGAGTAAATGAGATAATATTTGTAAAAAGCATAAAGTGTAATAAATATTGTTTCCTTCTTGCCTTTTCTCTTTTCCCCTCTTTCCTTTCCTTTTCTCCCCTTCCCTTCTCCTTTCCTTTCCTTCTCTTCCTCCTTTTTTACTCTTCTCTGTTTCTTTCCTTTCTCTCTCTCCCTTCCCCCTTCCCCCTTTTTGCTTTCCTCCTCTCCCCTTTCTCCCTCTCTCCTTCCTTCCTTCCTGCAAGACACTTTCTCTCTCTCTCTGGGCCTCAGTTTCCCTCTCTGTAAAAGGAGAAGGTTGGACCTCAGAGTTATTCTAGCTCTATGCCTATGATTTCCAGGAGGCACTAACTGGACTAGGTTCTGAGGAAACAGAGGAGGGAAAACATACAATCTAAACCAGTATCTTTCCATGAGGAGCTTTTGGGGTGGGGAGAGGTAGATATTGTTGATTGTAATAGTGTGTTCAGCTAGTTTGATCCTTAGATCACAGCAAAGAGTTCCTGATGATGATAACTTCTTCCGGGGCCTTTGCAGGCCGTTGTCCCTGCCTTCTGCTGTTCTAGGGTGTAGTGAACCAATCTGTTCTCCCCTTTGTCTTGGATTTTCTGGCTCTGGAAGCCTGTTCCCTTTATTTAAGCTTGTGTAGCTCCAATCCTTTTAGCCTGTTCCTAGGAGGTAGAATCTCTGCCATCGGTTTTGTATTGCCTTCTCTGCCTTCCTTGCCAGCCTGGTGAGGCGGGCCTACTCATCAGAGCCATTGGCCAGTGCGGGGACTGCATCCCAGACCGCTGGATCTTGGTGTGACGTCTTTGAGCAGGGCACGGTGAACCCGCTATTGCTGGAAGGAGGTTGTAGCTTCCTGGAGTGTGGAAGCTGCCCCCCCCCCCAAGGGACAGGGGATGTGCCCCTCCCTTTTACATTTCTCTTTCTCTTTTTTTTTTCTTTTTTGACTTTTGCTATTTCTTTGGCAAATCCAAGAATCTTTGTTAGCTGGAGAGCTCAGATGTCAGATGTCAGACATCAGGCCAGGCCCTGGCAACCAGAGAATTTAGGTCAAGAGGTTTCTTAATTGTGAAATGTCTACAGCCTCAGTCCCTCAAGCCTGCTTCCATTGCTCGCCTCCAACGTTTCTCTAGGACCCCTTTCCTACAGCAGCCTGGTGCTATCAGCAGTTGTTAAACTTTCTCTCAAAGGCCTGGAAACATTGGGGATGGGATTGGGGGGAAGAGGGAATGTATCATCTTCAGATCATAGATTTAGAGTTGGGGGGACCTCATTCAACCTAGGGACTCTTAACCTGAGGCCCAGGAATTAGATAATTTTTTTTTTTTTTTTTGCAAGACAACAGGGTTAAGTGGCTTGCCCAAGGCCACACAGCTGGGTAATTATTAAGTGTCTGAGGCCAGATTTGAACTCAGGTACTCCTGACTCCAGGGCCACTGCTCTATCCACTGCACCACCTAGCCACCCCTTAGCTGCCCCTTTTTAAAAAATAACTATTTCAAACTAATTTTAATTCTGTATATTTAATTTATGCATTTAAAAACACAAATCTAAGACTTCATCATAGACTTCAGCTATACAAAGATTATCTCATCTGATTCTTTCAACAATCCTGGGAGGCAGGTGCTTTTATTATCCTCAGTTTACTAATGAGGAAACTGAGGTAGAGAGATCATGTGACTTGCTAAGGATCACGCAGCTATAGGATATGTTCCAGGCTGGATTTGAACACAGGGTCTTCCTGACTCCCAGGTCCGGCACTCTCTGTAAAGTGCTTTGTCAAGTTATTTGTACTATTTAATTAAATTTATTATTTAAAAGTCACCAAACGACATAAACTGTGATGCTTATCATACTACATAAAAACATTACCTGGCATATATAAGATAGAGCAGACTATGCGAGGTCCAAAGGGGAAGGTCATTACCGACTGGGACGGGTAGGGAATTGGTGAGATTTTGATCCGGAGGCTTCTAAAGCTGGCCTTTGTCCCTGCTGCTTATCACGGAGCCGGAATTACTGAGGGCAGATGACTGGGGCCTCCGGTTTGTCTTATCCTTGAAGGTTGAGCACCCAAAGGGACGTCAGCTGGGTGGTGTTTGGATCCCCTGGTGCTCACTGGGAGGGACCTCTTCTCCGTTGGGGGGATGTTATTGGAGTCCAGAAGAAGATGGGTGCGTGGGATGTCCGGGGATACGTACTAAATACCAGAGGATGAGGAAAGAGCACCTAGAAGGACTTTCAGCAGTACAGCTGTTTGGGAGTTGAGGTCACCAATTACGCAGGGGGACACTAAGGAGGAGGGAAGCTATCAGAAGCCTTGGACTTTTCCATGTCCTTGGGAGCTCTAGGTTGTCCTCCCTTCTGTTCCCAAGGACAGAGGCCAGGACTGACAGAAGATTGATTTTAGCCAACTCTGAGTATTCCTACAGCCTCCTAATTTCATGTAGCATCTTCATGTCTGCACACTCGCACGCACACGCACACACACACACACACACACACACACACACACACACACACACACAATGTTGGTACATCTGCAACCGCCCAGGCTACAGGTGGAGTCTTGTTCCATCCTGGAATCTTAGATTGTCAGAGCTCTGCAGGATTCCTTATTGAAATGTAATTTGGGAGGAGGGAAGGGTCTGTGATTTCATTAGTATAGGAAGATTCTCAGTGGGGAAACAACTTTTACAGGGAAGTCATGTTAAATTGAGGACCTCTTGGGACCTGAGATTATGTCAGTGGCTCAATGAATGAATCAGGAAGATTCATCTTTCTCAGTTCAAATTTGATCTCAGACACTTAGCAGCTGGGTGATCTTGGGTAAGTTACTTTACCCTGTTTGCCTCAGTTTCCTCACTTGTAAAATGAGCTGGAGAAGGAAATGGCAGTATCTCTGTCAAGAAAATTCCAAATGAACTCAAAAAGAGTTGGACACATTTGAAAACAAACAAACAAACACAACAACTGAACTAGAAGTACCAGAGTGAACAACCCATCTTATCAGTCTTTCAGTCTAATGGAAGAGTAAGTTGAGACCCAGAGAGGGGAAGAATTTACCCAGGGTCCCCTTGCACAGCATTTGGGGGCAAGGGAGAGGAGAGTCTAGTACGTGGAGCATTCATACTCTACAAATATTCAGATATAACATAAATGCTTAATATTTAAATTGAATGAATGGATGTTGAAATATTGCAGCAAAAGTTGTCAAGTCCAATCACAGCTTACTGTAAACCAGGTCACCTTGCTTAGATACAGAGAAAGGAAAAAACTGCCTGGAGGAACTAACTCATAATCTAATGGGGGAGACAACTTGCCAACACAACTCTGTATAAAGATATCTATGCAGAATAGATTAGAGATAATTTCAGAGGGCAGGCCCGGGCACTACGGGGAATTGTCAAAAGCATCTTCCAGTAAGTGGGGCCTAATTTTAACCATTGGCTAAAATTGGGCTTGGGGATTGTCTTATCAACAAGTGTTAAAAGCTACTCATTTACCAGACTCTTAAGAACTAAGGTTGCCAAAATGGAAATGAAACTGGATCTCATTCAACAGTGGAAATATTGTTGTTCTTTTCCCCAGAGGATTGAGTGAAGTGCCATGAAGGAGTGGGTAGATGATAACAGAAGCAGATTTAGAGTAGAGGTCAGGAGGACTCTCTTCTAGATGAGAGCTGTCCAGAAGTACCATAGACTGCCCATGCCAGGGTATGGGAGACTAACTCCCCCCCCACCAATGATTCTTGATTCCTTTAATTTGGGGCAGGTTGATGGAGCCTTTGAGATTGTTCGGAGCTCGGAGTTTCTGGAAGGAAACAAGAGATCTCTTGACACCGACCTGGAGGAACTCCCAAATGGTTTCTTTTTCATATTTCTTTGCCTGTTGCTACATGTAAGAGGTACCCTGTGGAAGGTCTCTTTAGTGTCTGAGCTTGTCCACAAAGATAGCACAGGTCCTATATGTATTTAAAAAAAGCAAAAAGGGGTGGGAAATAAGTTAGTGAGTCAGTCAATAGAGATATAAAAAGAGGTAAAAGGCCTTGCCCTCAAGGAACTTATGGTCTAATGGGAGATGTACCTTGTGATTTTGGTACTATAGGGGATTCCCTCCACCCATGCAGGTTGAGACTTTCTTCGCAATTTAACTGCAATTTGCCTTGAGAGGTTAAGTGACCTGGGCAGAGTCACACAGCCAGCACATGCCCCTTCTCTGATTGATTTATGGTCCTCTGATGCTGAAGTGTATAGGACCAAGTGTGTGACTAAGTCTCCAAGGTGTTAAAGAACTTGGGCAGGGCTCCCTGAGGAGATGGATCTGAAGTGGTTCTTGATTTTTTTTTTGGCAAGGCAATGAATGGGGTTAAGTGACTTGCCCAAGGTCACATAGCTAGTAAGGGGCTGAGGTTGGATTTGAAGTCAGGTCCTCCTGACTCCAGAACTGGTGCTTTATCCACCGTGCCACCTAGCTGCACCTGAAATGGATCTTGAAAGAAGGTCAGGACTTCAGCGTACAAGAGGAAGAGAGAAGGGTGCCCACACACAAATACTTGGCAAGCAGATGAGAGGAAGTCCCTTGGGAAAGGAACAGTGACTTCTTATTGGTTCACTGATGGTGATTAAAGAGTCTAATTTGAGAACTTGGGGTAAGTGAGTCAGCTAGCTGATTTATTAAGTAATTACTGGACTAAGGGCATTGAAAGAAGAATGAAAGACAGTCCCTGCCTTCAAGGAGCTTGCGGTCTTACAGGGGAGATGACATGTAAACAGTCAGAGACAAACAAACTGTAGATATTAGACATTAGAATTTAAAATAGATATTACAATTTGAAATAAATCATGAAGACATTAGCATAAGCTTCCTGGAGAAGCTGGAATTTTTTTTTTTTAAACCAAGAAGTGTTTGTTAATTGACTAAATAAAGAATTGAATTCTCAAACTCTGATATTATGGTTGGCCATCCTACAAAGATTGTGCAGAAAAATATTCCCTTAGTATTTTAATCCTTTCTCAGTAGAGAAGGGTGGGTCCCAGGGCCCTGTGGTTTGGCCTTGGTTATTCACCCTTCATTCATTCACCTTATAAAAACCTTTTTTGTCTTGTTACTGGTTGCAACACCTATGTTTCCAAAAGGGCTTTTCTTAGGAGTCTGAAAAGGGCTTTAGAGGAAAATATTATTTTTTTAATATTTCCAATTTTGCTACAACTTTTTTATATGTTCCCACACTTGGAACATGGAAGGTTTTTTTTTTTCATTCATTTTGTTTTTGTTTTTGTTCATTCATTCTTAGTTCTTTCTTGCTCTGAATAATATTTCATCAGACCGTCACACTGGATGACTGATTCTCCTCTGTAGGATGACTATGTGATTGAAGAAGTATTTAGAAGGTACTTTCTGTCTGTCAAGCCCTGCAGATGTAAATAGCAAAGTAATAGTAAGCCAGCCAGGGATCTCAGGGAACCCTCATTCTAGTGTATTTGTCTTTTTTTTTTTTAAAAGACAATTGGGATTAAGTGACTTGCCTTGGGTCACATAGCTAGTAAATGCCTAAGAGCAGATTTGAATTCAGGTCCCTCTAGGACTGATGCTCTATCCCTTGTGCTGCTGATTGCCCCTGTACTTCTTCTTAACCCGGGGTCCATGAACTTTTTTTTTTTTTTTAACATTTTGACAATTTTATTTCACTATGTTTTTTCCTTTTGCAATCTGTGTATTTTATTTGGGGGTGTTTAAAAACAGTATTCTCAAAAAAAGGCTTCATCATTCTATCAGAGGGGTCCATGCTACAAGAGAGATTAAAGATGTCTGTAATTAAGAAAAAAAAGACTGTAATGGGGGCTCCTCTACATATAGAAATAGTGACTAGTGGTGAAGCTTGGTGGTCTTAGGGCAGACCTGGATTCAATGGAACATAGCATCAAAAATGTAATAATAATAATAATAATAACTTTCAATATGGATGGATGTGTGTGTGGAATGCTGACTAGTATATTCTAGATACTATTCTAATAGATTTATAATTTTTATCCTATTTGATCCTTACAGCAATCCTGGGAGGGAGATAATATTATTATTATTATTATTATCATTATTCCTGCTTTACAGATGAGGAAACTGAAGCAAACAGAGGTTAATGCCTTATCCAGGGTCACCCAGCTAGGAAGTGTCAGATGGCAGATTTGAACTCAGGTCTTGACTTCAGCCCTAGGGCTTTCTTCATGGTGTCAGTTAACAGCCTTATGAGATGAACAAATTGATATCAAGTCTTTGCTCACAGACCGCCAGTGACAGGGAACTTACTGCCTCATAAAGCACCCTTAGTATAGCTTTTAGAAAACTCAAATTAGGGGCATTTAAGTGGCAGTGGATAGAGCACCAGCCCTGGAGTCAGGAGTACTTGAATTCAAACCTGGCCTCAGACAGACTACCTAATTACCTAACTGTGTGGCCTTGGACAAGTCACTTAACCCCATTGCCTAGCAAAAAACCTAAAAAAAAAAAAGCAAACGACTCAAATTAAGAAACATTATTAACATGATTAAGTAGGAAATCTGATTGTAATTCTCAAATTACCTTGGCAGCCCAATGATACCTGAAAATATTTAAATCATAAGACTGTGTTTTTTAAACACTGATTTCTGTATCTTTCTAATGGAATTCCCCCTCATTTGAAAGATAGAAAAACTGAGACCCAGAGAAGTGACTTGAATTGTCCAAGATCATACAGTTATGAGGATCTACTATTTACTTGGCTGTCCTGGTAAACAGCTTGGTACAGTGGAGAGAGATTCTGGAGACAGGAACCTGTATTCAAATCCTACCCCTATTGCTGAGTGTCTTTGTGACCTTAATCTCCTAGTACCTTTCCCTCCCTAGGGTTCAGGATCCCTCTGTAAAATGAAGGAATTGGCCTTTTTCTATGATCTGACTCCTTCCCTCCTGGAATACTTTCCATAGCAAATACTGGAAATATAACTTAGTAATAATGGGACCACCTTTAGACCACATTTTTCAGATTTAACTCAAAATTTTCTCTTCTCATTTGAGTTTCACAACTTTGAGGTAGATTGGGAAGGTAGTAATTTATTTTTCCAAGTGACTGAAAAGCAAATGATTGTCAAGGAAGAACAGTGAAAGACAGTAGGGTAAAAAGCCAAATCTGGAGTCAGGAAAATCTGAATTCAAATTCATGTACATAGTACCTGTGTGACCCTGGGCAATTCACTTAACTCCTGTTTGTTTCAGTTTCCTCATCTGTAAAATGGAGATAATAATAACACATATGTCCCAAGATTGCTGTGAGGATCAACTGAGATAGTAAAGTGCTTAGCACAGCCCCATATGAATTCTATACAAAGTGCTATGTAAATGTTTACTATTATTATATTTGTTCATCCATTCATTTACTTATTTATTAATTTATTTATTAACATATGATAATAAAAGTCCTAGACTTGGATTTGGGAGAGAATTGGGTTTGAATTTCACCTCTGACATTTATCACCCCGATGTCTCTGAAACTCAATTTTCCTGACTGAAAAATGGAAACAAGAACACTCAAAAAAAGCTCCTGTCATTTGATGTTTCTGAGCCCCAATTTTCCTGATTGCAAAATGAGCCCAAGCACACACAAGCTCCCACTTCCCAAGTTTGCTTCTGAAGATGAGATGAGTTTATGTATGGGATGAGGTTTGCAAATCTTGAAGCTTTCTATTATCATCCATTGTCATCTGACAGTTTGTGGTTTGCCTAAGGTGTCGCTGGGTTCAAAAGGAGGAAGAACCAGGCCCTTTCCACTGTCCTCTGAGGGTTAGTATTAGTCATTCAGTCAACCCCGTAGAATGGGTGTTTCAGGGACACAACAGTATAAAACAATGCTTTAAGGTTTACAAAATTGCTAAACCTATGTTATCCCATTTAATCCTAGTTCACAATCCAAGGGAGATTATTGCTACAAATTTTGTCTATGTCATTCATCACATAAAACCTCGACTATGTGTGAGACTGCTATTCTCAGTGTTGGAGATAACAAAGAAAACAAAGAAAAACAGTCTCTGCCCTCAAAAAAGTCCTTATCTAATTGCTTTTACAAGAGAAGAAACTGAGGCATGCAGAAAGTGACTCTCCCCAGCCCTTTTACCCACTGCTCCATCTGGAATGGAGAGTCTGGTACATTCTGACTATAAGAGAGTGGGAGGTGAGGGATTGAGTTGGGGGACGGGGGACCCCCCTCTCTGAATTTCTGAACAATTAGCACTATGAAATTGTCTGAATCCCTCTTAATGGGAGTGACTCTGTTCTGTAGATTCTCTCCCATTTCTCCTTGTTTATTTCTCTAGGTCTCTATATTTATATAGAGCTGTCTGTCTGTATGGTGTCTCCCCATTAGAGCATGAGTTCCTTGGGGGCAAGGAATGTTTTTACTTTTTATTGTATCTCCAGCACTTACCAGAGTATAAAGACATAGTAGATACTTAATAAATAATAGAATATTACAAATAGAATATACAATAATATATAATATATGTTCTATGTAATAAAATTGCATGAAGGAGACTTCAAATATTTCTGCATTTATTAAGCTCTTCTAAGTGTTGGGGATACAAAGTGAAGCAAGCAAGACAATCTCTGACCTCAAGAAGCTTACCTTCTAATGGGGGGGAAAGCAACATATAAAGGGAAGCTGTAAAAGGGATTGAAGCATGGTATATTACAGAGACCTGATTTTGAGTCTGTATGAGATCCTGGCAAACCAAGTGTGGAGTTGAAGGTCAGGGAAGGAGGGTAGAGGCAGTATGATATGGAGATGGCCTAGAAGTAGTGGAAGGTCTGAGCTCGAATCTTGATTCTGCCACTCATTGTCTTTATGTCCTTGGGCATATTATTTAATCTTTTGAGGTCTGTTGTTGTTTTAGTAGTAACTGGTCCCATTTAACAATTTTCTTGGCAGAGATCCTAGAATGGTTTTTGCCATTTCTTTCTCCAGCTCATTTTATAGATGAGGAAACTGAGGCAAGCAAGATTAAATGACTTGCTCAGGGTCACCCAGCTAGTAAGTATATAAGGTCGGATTTAAACTTGGGTTTTCTGACTCCAAGACTGGTACTCTATCCATTGAACCATCTAGTTGCTCCTATACTGGAATAGTTTGCCATTTCCTTCTCCAGTGCATTTTACAGATGAGGAAACTGAGACAAACAGGAATAAGTGGTTTGCCAGGGGGCACCCAGCTAGTAAGTGTCTGAGACCAGTTGTAAACTCAGGTCTTCTTGATTCCAGAGCCAGTTGGAATCACCTGGCTGCCCTTTCAGGTACCTTAATTCTCTCATTTGCTAAACGATTTGGAAGAGGTGACCATTAAGGACCATAGATCATAAGAACTGAAAGGGCATGTGTGTCTAGTCCATGCACCCCTTCCTTACTTTTTTCAGATGAGAAAACTGAGTTCCCAAGAAATTCAGTGATTCACCCAATATCACACAGGCAGCAATAATAAATAAACAAATAAGAATATCATAATAGATTACATTATATAGTGCTCTAAGGTTTGCAAATGTGATCTCATTTTAGATCCATGTTTCCCTGGTTCCAGAACTGGCTCACTTTGCTTTGAACTGTAATGCTAGAATCCTTTAAAATTAGTTTGTTCTTTCATAGTCTTGTTCCCAATTTCTGGTTCAGGCTGTTATTCTTGCCATCTGGAGGAAACAGAAGGAAGGTTGGAAGGGAATGGACCCATACGTGGATATTTTTTGGGGAGGGTGGAGAGGATGCATCATGAATTGTGACTTGGGTCAGATTCAGGGGGTTTTTATTTATGTCCTCCCTTAGAAGATGAAAAGGGGGAGACTTTTAATTCTCTTCATTAGGAGAAAATTGTCAGTTGACTACTATGTTCTAGTCTCTCTGGTGACATATATAATTGAACCTAAGCCAGAGTACAAGGGAGCATCATAGTAAGTAGTCATCTAGAAGGTATGGACTCTAAAGAAGCTGCCTTTTTTTTTGCATAGACAACTAATATCTTGCTTTTATAAGGACTTCGAGGTTTGCAAAGTGTTTTACATATATTATCTCATTTGCTCCTTGCAACTGTGTGTGTGTGTGTATGTGTGTATGTGTGTGTGTGTAAGTATAGAGGTGATTCTGCTAACCTCATTTTATAGATGAAGAAATTGATATCCAGAGAGGGTGACTGGTCAAAGGCCAGTAAGTATCTATAGTATAATTTATTTATCTTCGTGACTCCCAAGTTTAATTATCTGTCCACTGCATTTTTGTAATCTCAGTTCTAAGAGCCATAAGGAGCTCTTGGAATCAATCCTTCCATTTTGCAGAAGATGAAACTGAAGTCTGTCAAGGTGATATGACTTGTTCAAGGTAGGCATTAGAGAGTTATACTTTTTCAGTAAATTTACCTCCTGGAGCAGGTAGACCTAGAGTAGAGAGACATCCTAATAGCTTGGAGTTAATTAGGAAGACCTGAGCTCAGATCTTACCTCAGACAGTTATTTAACTGTGTGACCCTGCACAAGCCACTTCACCCTATTTGCTTCCGTGTCCTCATCTATAAAATGAACTGGAGAAGGAACTGACAAATCATTCCAGTATCTCAGCCCCCTTAAAAAATCCCCAAACGGGGTCATGAAGAGTCAGACATGATTGAAATGACGAAGCTGTGGCAACAAAATCCCACCTTCTACAGGAAGCTTTCCCTACCTCTTAATTCTAGTACTTTCCGTTATTTAATTGTTTCCTGTTTATCCGGTGCAGAATTTTTTTGTGCATGTTTTTTGGCTCAAGAGCAGGGACTATATGTAGCATCTGTTTTATTCTCAGGGCTTGTCACATAGAAGATCCTTAATAACTATTTATTGACTGTTCATTTCTCTCAGGATCCATGGCTTCACCTGGTAGGGAGCTCCTTGGTAAGAAACTACCTCCTTCTACCAGCTGGTGCTGGGCAACTCACATAAAGTCTCATAGAAGATTCTGGGGACACAGATCGATTACTCAGCCAATCTGTGTCAAAGCTGGAACCTGAACCCCAATCATCTGCTTCCCTGAGACCATCTTTCTTTCCTCTAGACCATCAACAACTGCTGCTGATTGTGATAATTGTTGTTGCTGTTGTTATTAATATTAGGATTAGTTTTTTTGCAAGGCAAGGGGGTTAAGTGACTTGCCCAAGGCCACACGGCTAGGTCATTATGAAGTGTCTGAGGCTGGATTTGAACTCAGGTCCTCCTGACTCCAGGGCCGCTGCTCTATCCACTGCGCCACCTAGCCGTCCCCAATTGTTATTATTAATAATTTACCTGTACTCATTGTCAAAGGGCTTCCCATAGACTTTGTATTCATGCTTTCATCATTTTCTCTTGTGTTAGCGAAATGATTTGAAGTGGTTTATATACTAAGAGATAACATCTTACCTGTGAGTTTCTGTCCCACAGCAGATGGGTATCTTCTTTCTGGGATGTTTTTGTTTAATCAAAGTGAGTTTCTTGGATGGGAGGATTGTGTTTGTGTGTGTGTGTCTGTATATGTAGATCTAGGTGCACATGTACCTATGAGTGTGTTGGTGGTATTTTTGTACTAATTTCCTACTATATTTTTCTTTTTAACCGAAGAGAAGTAATGAATTATACTAACCTGCCTTGAGGGCCTTACACTTATCTGTGTTTAAAGAGTAAATACAGGGGTGGCTAGGTGGCGCAGTGGATAGAGCACCGGCCCTGGAGTCAGGAGGACCTGAATTCAAATCCGGCCTCAGACACTTAATAATGACCTAGCCGTGTGGCCTTGGGCAAGCCACTTAACCCAGTTTGCCTTGCAAAAAAACAAACAAACAAAAAAACTTAAAAAAAAACCCCTAAAGAGTAAATGCATTTTCTTAGGTGGAAAAAGAGTGGAGAGGCTGGGAATTGCATGATCGAATGTCCCTTAGATGTTGACTGGTTGGATGCAAAGAAAAGTCATGAATAGATCAATGTTGGCTTAGAGAGAAGACTCCAGTAGAGTTTCCCATGGATCTTTGTCCTTTGCTGTTTTTGATTTTTTTTAATCTATGAATGGAAATCTTTGTCCAGTTTGCTAAGGACACAGAACTTAGAAGCACAGCTCATTCACCAGAAGATAATAGACAAAAATGGGTTAAATTTAATAAGATTCTATTTAATTGAGGGACATATAAAGGCTTGACATTGAAGAACAAGATTTAGGAGGCATAAGTATGTTATCTGAAAAAGTTCTGGGGGTCTTGGTGGACTGAACCCTCAGTAGGAATTAATGGGTGTTCAGCTAAAGAGAAACAAGCTACTGTGATCAGTTATTGGCAATACTCTTTAGAAAGACATGGATAAGGGGCAGCTAGATGATGCAGTAGATAGAGCATGTCCTGCACTCAGGAGGACCTGAGTTCAAATGCAGCCTTAGACACTTGATGCTTCCTAGTTATGTGACCTTTGACAAGTCACTTAATTCTACTGCCTTGCCAAAAAGAAAAAAAAAAACTAGATAAGCTAGAGAGCATCCAGAAGAGGTGGCCAGAATGGTATTGGGCTTTGAGTTCATTTTCACTGCAGAAACAATAAACATTTATTAAGAACCTGCTTTGTACTAGGCACATGTTTGTTATTGTTGTGTCTAGCTCTTTGCCACCCCATTTGGGGTTTTCTTGGCAGAGATACTAGAGCAGTTCTTCTGCTGGAGGAGATGTTCTCCTGTTCATTTTACAGATGAGGAAACTGAGGCAAACAGGGTTAAGTGAGTTGCCCAGGGTCACCCAGCTAGTAAGAGTCTGAGGCTTGGGGGCATCTAGGTGGCACAGTGGATAGAGAACCAGCCCTGCAGTCAGGAGGACCTGAGTTCAAATCCAGCCTCAGACAGGTAATAATTACTTAGCTCTGTGACCTTGGGCAAGTCACTTAACCCCACTGCCTAGCCAAAAAAACCAAGTCTGAAGCCAGATTTGAACTTAGGTCTTCCAGACTCTAAGCCTGTAGTTTTATCCACTGAGCTGCCCCAGGGGACATGGTAATGGTCTTCAACAATTTGAAGAGACCTGATGAGGAAGAGGGATTAATTTTATTCTACTTGACCTCCAAAGGTAGAACAGGACTCAATGGGTGGAAATTGAAGAGACTCACATTTAGCTTCTACTCCAAAGACTTTTCAAGCAGTCCCTTGAAAGGGGAATGGGCTGCTGCTGCATTCCCTCTCATTGGAGAGCTTTGAGCAAAAACTGAATGCCTATTGGTTGGATTAATTTGCCAAAGGAATTCTTGAACAGGTGTAGATGGATGGGCCTCTGAATTGCCTTCATGTTCTAAGATTCAGAGAAGTCTTATTAGTAATTACTCTGTTCACAAAAATTCATTAAGAACAGAGAGAGTGGATGCATGTTCTAGAGGACTAGCACCTAGTATGGTGCTGGAGGACTAGTATGAGGGGCTTTTGAGCTTTTCAGGGTGGCTCATCCACCTTTGGTATCCACCTGTTCCCCAATTCTCATTTCTGGCTCCTAGAAGTGGTAGCATTCACAGAGGTCCCATCCTAATAAAGCTGTTTTAGCAGATGGGTGAAAACAAGTTTGAGGGTAGCCAATAGGACTCAAACCTGTTGCTGAGTTAGGGGATATCCAGTCTAAACATATGAAGACTTCCCCAGGCAGAATGGGCGGATGAGAACAGTTTGTTCCAACGTCAGCAGCTCTGTGGGGTGCTCGGGGCTTGTTCAGACATCAAAGATGCCAAGGTCATCTACCACATCCGAGACTATCACCGGTCATCCTAACTTTTGTCCCACAACTCTGGAAGAGAGAGCAGGAGGCCCACCAGTTTGAGTAACTAATTATGCCCCACTTAAATCCAGTTTATGCTCAGTCAAAAAAAAATAATAAAAGCGCAGAGGCTAAATTGAGAAGTACTAATACCTCATGTGAGATATTTCCCAGCGTGTGGCCCTTGGTAAATCACTTATCCTCTACGTGCCATGGTTTCCTCATCTGTAAAATGTGGATAATATCAGTGCCTACCTCCCAGGGCTATCGTGAGGCTCAAATGAGATTATATTTGTTGAAAGCCCTTTGTATATGCTAAGGTGTATACGTGTTTATTTCTTCCCTCCCACCTTTTCTCAAGCAATGATTAAAAGTCAAGAATAAGGCAAAAAAGGGTTTGGATGTTTGTGGACAGGAGATTAGAAATGTATTTTTAAGATAAACCAGAAGGTTTTGGGGTTGAAAGTCAATGGAGAACAGCTGAGGCCTCCCACAATATTCCAGCAGTGATGAGTTGTACTACTTTGGGAGAGTGACTCAACATCTCTGGGCTATGGTGACACACTTCTTGCAAAATGAAAAAGATTGAGTGAATGGATGATCTTCAAAGGCCTTGACATTTTAAAATTCTGTGATGTTGCTCTATCTTCTGGTAGCCTATAAAGGCAAAATTCTGGGCTGGGGGGCGGTGCTCCTAGGGCTGGCCATGTGGGAGGAGGATCATCTCATGTCTTTTCATAACTCCAACATGTTTCTACCAGAAGGGAGGCTGGTTGGTACACAGTCCTATGGACATAGTTGCTCCCTGACTGGCTGCTGCCAGTATGAGGCAAGGCACTTCAGGGCCATCTCTGTTGAGTGACAAATAGTCAGACCTAAATCAAGGTGATAGCTGGGGGATAGCTGGTAAATATTGTACCCAGGGGATGGTGGCCAGCATCATGAGGGAGTTGTGTAAGAGGAAAACCAATTTATCCTTGATGATTGGGAAAAAGTGTGAGGGAGGTGGTGTATTTCATAAGTCATTTCAGACAAGGGAGAGGAGGGGTAAGAGAGATGGGAGAGATAGGGAGAGAGAGAGAAAGACAGAGAGAAAGATACAGAGAAAGGGAGAGAGAGAGAGAGAGAGAGAGAGAGAGAGAGAGAGAGAGAGAGAGAGAGAGAGAGAGAGATGAATGAATGAGCATACTAGCTTTGAGATGAAGGAAGTAGATTTCAGAAAACTGAAGCAGGGGAAGGAAGGAGACAAGTGTCCCCTGGATAATATGGCCAGAATCAACTTACTTTGGGGGCCCAGAGTGTGGGGACTAAATAAAGGAGGAAAGGAAGAAAATGAGAACTAGAGAGCAATGCGTTCATTAAGCAACTGCTGCTTGGGGTGGACCAAGTGTTGTAGATATAAGGAGGTGACAGGCATGTTCCCCACCTCACTTGGATCCAGAAAAAACCTGAGTTTGAATCACATTAGAGGTGTTTATGACTTGTATGACTGTGGGGGAGTCACGCCCTCCAGACTCTGTGTTCTCTTTTATAAAATGAAGATAATATTCATACTTTTTATCTAACAAGATGTTAGGGAGGAAAGTGCTTTAGGGAACTTGATGGGCTAGTTAAGTGGAAATTATTGTCATTATTCCTTTGCCTGGTGAGCCTGAGGATACAAGAATCCCTAAAACCATAACAGATCTATCTTCTACAGGCAGCTTTCTCCAACCTCTTCTCATTCCAGTGCCTTCCTCTATTAATTATTCCCTGCTAATTCTGCATATAGCTTGCTTTCTGTAGACTTGTTTGCATATTAGCTACCCTATTAGATAGTCAGCTCTATGAGGGCAGGGACTTTGCCTCTATTCTTGACTTTTAATCATTGAGGAAAGGAAGAAAGGAAGAACTAAACATGTATAAAATGCCTTAGCCCTCTCAGGGCTTTAAAAAAACTTTTTTTCTTATTTTATTTAAGGCACTGGAGTTAAGTGACTTGCCCAAGGTCTGTACACAGGTAGTTGTTAAGTGTCCAAGGCTGGATTTGAACTCAGATCCTCCTGACTCCAGGCCTGGTGCTCTATCCACTGCACCACCTAGCTGCTCTTGTTTGTTTTTTTTTTTTTGTTTGTTTTTGGTTTTGGTTTTTGCAAGACAGTGGGGTTAAGTAACTTGCCCAAAGTCACACAGCTAGGTAATTAGTAAGTGTCTGAGGCTGAATTTGAACTTAGGTCCTCCTGACTCTAGGGCTGGTGCTCTATCCACTGTACTACCTAACTGCCCCTGACTAAGGGCTTTTAACAAATGCCTTACAACAGCCCTGGAAAGTAGGTGCTGATATTATCCACACTTTGCCAATGCTAGCACTTAGCATTTTATAACTGTTGATTGATTTATTAAAGAATTGAAAATTGATATAATGAAAATGTAGTGGATGAGAATTGGGGTCTCCAACAGAGATTGAGGGTTAGTGAAAAGCGAATGAATTCATGTACCCCCTGGGATTTAAAATTGCTCAGCATTTATTATAGATTGCTGCAAAGTGTACAAAGAAGTAAGAAGCAAGATACTTTGAAGATAGAAGGGAATAACAAAAGGCTAGGCAGGGTTGCTTGAGAGACAGAGACAAGCAGAGAGAGAGAGATAAGGAGAGAAAGAGAGAAAGACAGGGAGAGTTGATTGGGTCAGGGTGAGCACCTGAGGGGGAGTTTAGGCCAGGTTTTTATAGTCTTGCCCATTATCTTGGTACTGAGGGCAAAGGGGAAATCCTTCCTCCTTACTTGATAGAAACCAGGTAAAAAGGTTAGAAACTGGAGGTTGGGAAAGAGGAATTTTACATTTAGCAATGTAACAATAGGAGTCAATTTACATCTCAGGAGCAAATAACATTTTACACTTTAACAAAATGTAACAGTACAAAAGATTATAAAATTTGTTTCAAATTACAAATTTCCTATATTCATAATTCTCTACATCAATTATGTGATGAATTCTTTAATCTTTCAGAGTTGTGTTTATGTTGTTATTATAATTGTAGCATAAAGTGATCAGTTCACTTCTCAAAGTCTATTGACAGGACAAAAGTCAAGACAACTGTCTATGGTCAGGGATATAATGGATCACCTTGGTGTCTTTGATGTCTAACCAATTATTATTATATAAATTGCTTGCCTGGTTTTGCTCACTTCACTTTGTATCAGGTCACATGAATCTTCCTAGATTTTTCTGAAACTATCTTCTTCATCATTTCTTATAACACAATGGTATTCCATCATCTTCAAATATCATATCCTGTTCCTCTATTCCCCATTTAATGAGGAATTCCTCGTTACCACAAGGAATTTGGACATATGGATTCATTCTCTATCTTTGATCTTTTTGACTTATGGATGTAATTTGATATTCCTGGGTATGTAAAGTTTAATAGTGTTTTGGGCATACTTCAGACTGTTTTCCAGAATGGTTGGGCAATATCATATTCTACCATAAGGTCCTTATTTTCCCACATCCCTTTTAACATTTGTTATTTTCTTTTTTTTTCTTTTTTTGGTCAACTTGACCAATCTAATGGGTATGACATAGAATCTTAGAGTTGCTTTCATTTGTTTATCTTTAATTATTAGTGATTTAGAACATTTTTTAATATGGTTCATAAACATTTTTAAGCGCCATGCTAAGTGCTAGGGATAGAAAGGTAAAGATAATACCTTTTCTCAAGGTATTCATAATCTAATGAATGGGTGTATGTGTGGGGATGTATGTGTTTAGAATATTCAATGCGGTTAGCACAACTGAGGACCTGCCAAACCCTTTTCAGGACTGCTTCACCTACCAGTCATCTTTCACCTGTGGCTCCAAGAGGCTGTAGATCTACAGCAGCCACATCCTGGTAAAACCATCTCAGCAAATGGACTGAACTAGACTGAGGATATCCAATAGGACTCAGACCTATTGGTGAGTTAGGGGGTTTGCCAAGCATTGAAGATGTCCCCTGGTGGAATTTGTAGAGCAATTGGTTTCAACAGCCATGAAGGTGGCCTGGAGTCAGCTCTGTGGAGTTCTTAGAGTTTGGTTAGACATCAAAGACACCAAGGTGATCCACTATATCCCTGACCATAGACAGTTGTCTTAGCTTCTGTCTTGTCAGTGACTTTGAGAAGTGAACTGATCACTTTATGCTACTCACTCACTTAAACTCATTTCACAAACAAGTCAAAGTATCACTTGAGATGTCATTTGTCGTCTTGGAAAACGAAGGACAAATAATCCAATGAGAAGACAATATGTAAACAATTACAATCAAATTTTATATAGAATCTATCAGAAATAATCAACAGAGGGAGGATCCTAGAATTAAGGAGGATTGGGAAAGGCTTCTTGTAGCATTTTGGCTAGGACTTTAAAGAAGCCAGGGAAGCATGGGGAAGAGATGAGAAGGAAGAACATTCCAGGCATGGCAGGCAACCAGTGAAAATGACTGGAGATGAGAGATGAAGAGTCTTTAGTTGTTGGGGAACAACTAAAAGACCTTTGGATTGAAAAGTACATGAGAAAGTGTAAGGTGTGAGAAAATGAGAAGAAGGAAGAGTTAGCTTAAGAAGGGCTTAGAACACCAGCAGGATCCTGTATTTATTGAATAGGACAGTGACATGGTAGACCTGTGCTTCAGGATCCTAATAGCACTGGCTTCTCAAGGATGGTGTAAGGATCATATGAGATAATATTTATAGAGTACTTACTTAGCATAGGGCCTGGCACACAAGAGATGCTTAATTCAAAAAAGAATTCATTTCCTAAGACTCAGTGTAGCTTTTTTTTTTTTTTAAGCTGCCTTAGGTGACAGAAACTCAAGATTCCCTTTTAATCCCCTTGACCCCCAGGTGTTCTTCAGACCAACCACATTCTAACTTCTTCCCCATCTTGTCCTTGTGAAATTGCTTTTTGGATCCAAGTAGGAGACTTCCATTCATTCAAATGGCATTTCATCTTATTGGATCTAGTCCAATGCTCCAACCTGTCAAACTCTTTGGATCCTGATTCTGAGCTCGAGATAGTGCTGTCTCTAACATCCTGACTCATGTCATCTGCAGTGCATCAGGTCATCTTTTCTCACTGGGTTTTCAGCCTTTCCTCTAGATAAAGAGCAAATGCCTTTTGGTGAGCAGGATAAGGTCTCAGTAAAGGCAACCAGTTGACTTTGGTGCATTAATTCATCAGGTCATAGATTTAACTTTGTATGCAGCAAGGAATCTCACCCATATTCTTTGGAAAAGGTGAGGAGGCAGAGAAGCCCATTTTGAATACTGTAAGGATGGCCTTCTCAACTGTGGGTCTTGATGTTGCTTTTCCTGCCCAAAGGTTAATTCCAATGGGCGTGTGTTTCCTCATAGGAGGAATAGAGTCTTAGATCATATTATTTGGACCACAGGCAGCCTCCTCTGTCATTTGCCTCCAGACAATAGGTTTTTCCGGGCATTCACTAAGTATAACTGACCCAAACATTGATTAGAGTGTGTCTTGGGGTCCTATTAAACTTTTTTCTTAAGGGAAGTGGGTTTTCTGTCCAAAGAACCACAGCAACAACAAAAGTACCCAGAAACATCAGGTTGTTTTGTACCAGAGGCTTTGTAAAGGGGCCAGAATTCCTCTAGGGAGTCCTATTTTCTCAGTTTTTGAGTTCAGAGAGCACTGAGAGCTTACTGGGTTTTTTTTTGGCAAGGAAATTGTGGGGGGAGGTTTAAGTGACTTGCCCAAGGTCACACAGCTAGGTAATTATTAAGTGTCTGAGGTCGGATTTGAACTGAGGTCCTGCTGACTCCAGGGCAGCCACTATTGCACCACTTGTTCTGTTAAATCATCCTTGATCCTTTGTTCACTCATTCTACTCTCTTTCATCTAGAGACTTTTGGGAAAAATTGACATATTTGCTTGATAGTGACAACATCTCCAACTTTTGAATGCTTTTGGATTTCAACTGCTAGTTGGATGGGATTCCTTATTTTTTGGAATCTCTTGAGCTCTCCTAGGTATTGGATTTTGGGCCTGGAGTCAGGGAGATCTGAGTTCAAATTCAGCCTTTGTTGCCTCCCAACTACATGACCCTGGACAAGCGACTTAACCCTGTTTACTTCAATTTCCTCACCTGTAAAATGATGTGGAGAAGGAGTTTTCTTTACTAAAAAAATCCCAAATGGAATCATGAAGAATTGGATATGAACAAAAGCAACAACATTCATTGGGATATATATATATATATATATATATATATATATATATATATATATATATATATATAATTTATATATTATGAAAATTTGTTTTTTCAGCCTTCCCTCCCCTTCCCCCTCCCTTGTTGCCCTCTCTAAGTTGCTTGAGGTCCCAAGGGCCATCATCTGATTTTCTAACCCTTAGTCTAACATTCTGCATAGTAGGTGCTTAATGAATGCTTAGGTTAATTGAAATGACTTCCAGTTATTCCAACTCTGGTAGGGCTTGGGATTATAATGCTCTTTTGATTTTGCCCTTGAGAACCGGTAAAGAATTTCAGCCGGCATTTTTCTGGCTCTGGGGTTTACAAGGAGCTTCACGTTCATCATTTACGAGATTCAGGTCTTGCTATCCCATTTTGCAGATGAGAGAGCTGAGACTAAGAAAAGTTGTGTTTGGCTCCTGCTCCCAGAGCTAGTGAGTGTCCTATGCAGTCTCTCAGCCTATAGGAGGCAAGAAGACCTATCACATCTCACAGGATTCTAGGCTAGAGAGCTGAAGGGGAGCTCAGAGGCCACCTCAAGAGGTATCAAACTCCCCAAATTCCTAAGTGTGACCAGAACCAGATTAAAATGCAGATGGTGGGGCAGCTAGGTGGTGCAGTGGATAGAGCACCGGCGAGTTCAAATCCAGCCTCAGATACTTAATAATTACCTAGCTGTATGACCTTGGGCACATCACTTAACCCCATTGCCTTGCAAAAACAACCCCCCTCCCCAAATGTAAATGACAGTTTTTTAACAAAATAAATAAGAATTCAGTATATCATTTTTTTCATTGCTGTTGTTGTTTAGTCATTTCAGTCCCTACCCTCAAGGAACTTCTGATTTAATAGGATCTGTACATAAACTAAATAAATACAGAGCAGGTAAAGGGGCTGAGTTTGGTCTGGGTTCTGAAAGAAACCCAGGGATTCTAAGAGGTGGAGGCCAGTTTGTTGTCCGACTCTTTGTGACCCCATTGGGGTTTTCTAGGCAATAATACTGTAGTGATTTTGCCATTTTCCTTCTCTAGCCCATTTTACAAATGAGAAAACTGAGGCGAACAGGGTTAAGCAACTTGCCCAGGGTCACCCAGCTAGTAAATGTCTCAGAACAGATTTGAACTCTGGTCTTTCTTACTCCAGGTCAGGTGCTCTATCCCCCTGGACCACCTAGCTGTCCTATCAATGCAACATAATGTTAATTTGTGGTTTTCTAAGTCAATATGGGGCCAGCAAATATGTTTCTATTTGAGTCTGACACCAACTAGTTTATTCTTCTCATTTTATCGGTGAGAAAAGTGAGGCCCCAAATCATTAAGTAGTTACTGGAGCTTGCACAAATTATACAATTATTAAGAAGTTTGATTTGAATTCAAGTCCTCTTCCTACAGAATCAGTTTACTTTTTTTACTACATCTTTTGGGGGGGGAACTTAAAAAAAAACTTGTAATAGTTTAAAGGTATCACCCAATAGGGAAGTTTGTAGGTTCCTAGATTTAAATCTGGAAGCCCCTTATAAGAGTCAACTATTTTAGAGATAAGGGACCCATCTCATAGAGAAGATAACTTAGAGTCAGCAATGAGATTCGAATTCAAATCCTGTGAGTCTTTAGTCCAGTACTCTTTTTTTTTTTTTACCTTCCTATACCGACTCACTTCCTCCTTAGGGACAGAAATAAGGGAAATGTATATATTAAGGGATATTATCCATAGCTATAGGGAAGAGGGAAGGGAATAAGCATTTCTATAGCATGCCCATTATGTGTAGTATGTTAAGTAAGAGCTTTACAAATATGATCTCATTTGATGATCCCAACAACCCTGGATCCCCATTCTTAGAGTTGAGGAAACTGAGGCAGGCAGAGGTGAATGACTCACTGAAAGGTCACACAGTCAGTAAATGTTTGAGGTTGGATTTGAACTCAGGTCTTTATGAATCTTATGTCCAGTGCCCTTTTCATTTTGATGGGTGAAAAGACAGAGTACTGGGTGATGAGTGTAGCTGAAGGTGCATGTGTCAAAGGAGATGAATAGACATTAGACTGGCAGAGATGACTCCATGGAAATGGGTTGGGGTCCTGAAGGATGGGTAGACTTTGAGGCAGGGTGAATAGGGGAAGAGGATTCTAGTAGCCTGGCTTTGGGATGAGATGCTAGTGGAAGGCTTGGACTCTCTAAGGGAAAAACATGAGTGCAAGGTGGCTGAATGATATTTCTTTCCTTTTTTTTTTTAAAATTTTTGACCTTTGTATTCTTGTGGTTACCATTCACAAACCAGTCAGATGAGGAAAATGGAGAGTGTTTTTTCTTGTATCCCAAAGGCCTTCTTAGATAGGCTGGCCTCTTTCAGAGAAATGCAGTTGAATAATTTATAAGTTATGAGGAAGAAGGAGAATATTAAAGTTGATTTGCCTGCTGTTGTTTTCATTATTATTTTTAAATTTTTAAAAATTTAAAAGTTTAAATTTTTAATTAAAAAAATTAAAAAAAATATTTTCCCTTTTCTCCTCTCCCTACTCCTCATGGTGGAGGTAAGGGGGAAAGAAGAAAAACTTCTCATTATATGTAAAGGTCAAGTAAAAATTGATTCTTGTATCAACAATGTCCAAAAAAAGTGTGTCATTCTGCACCTTGGGTCTATTGTGTCTCTTTTGGGAGGTGGCATGTTTTTCATCAGTCTTATGGAATTGTAATTAGTCTTTGTATTACTCCAACTTTTTAATGGCTTTCAGAAACTTGTTTACTTTTGTAAGGTTATTGTATAAATTGTTCTTGTGTACAAATCTTCCTGGGTTTTCCCGACATTGACTCCATCATTTCTCATAGGGGAATATCATAATTTTTCCATCCATTCCCAAGCAGATAGGTACCGCCTCCCTTTCTGGTTCTTTGTCACCACAAAAAAATTGCTCTGGTATTTTTCCCCAGGGAAAGAGATGGAGCTGTTTAGGCCAAAGAAGGGCCAAGCAGGCCAAGCCAGGAGGGCATGAGATGAGCCGATCACCCGCCTCCCTGGGTGTTTGGGGTTGGGGGAGGGGGAGGAGGGTGCCCTGGCAATGGGAATGCAGCTGCCTCAACCTGCCCCTGCCCTATTCCCAGATTGCTTGTGGTAGAAAAAATGCCTGGCTGCCCTGATGCTAAAGTTATTCAATTTGACTGGTTCACTGGGCTAGAAGAGAGATGCCGGGGGCAAGTGGAGCCCTGGGAAAGCGGCTCCGCAGCCTTGGCCTGGTTTTCCTCTGCTCGGATTTGTTGGCAGACTCAGCTTGGTTCATTGAATCATGGATGGAAAACACGAAGGGGCCTCAAAGACCCTCAGGTCCATCTCCTTCATTTTTGTGTGTAACTTGTTGGCATGTTCAAAGGGATATAATTACTTCAGATAATGCTAGAGCACAAGTACGAACATTCTTCCCAACACCTGGGGGTTGGGGGTGGAATACTTTACCCTGGGCCCCCTGGGCCCTGGCAAAGTGGGCTAAGACCTACCACAGTTTCTCCTTGCGCCCCCCAAGTGACTCCCAGAAGAATGAGGCTCTATCTTGGCTGCTGGTACGCTGGCCAGGGCAGTTGCCTTCATTTTATTGACAGGCAACTATGACCCAGGGATGCCAGGTGGCTTGCTCAGGGTCTCAGGAGACAGGATTTGAATCTAGCTCCCCTTGTCTTCAATCACCATTCTTTTCACTGTACTATATCTATTTCTCCATCTTTCCATTTCTTTCTCTTGCGTGCTCTCTCTCTCTCTCTCTCTCTCTCTCTCTCTCTCTCTATCTCTGTCTCTTGCTCTCTTTCCATCTGTCTCTCTGTTTGTCTCTATCTCTTTCTCTGTCTCTGTCTCTCAGTCTCTGTCTCTGACTGTCTCTCAGTCTATCTCTTTTTCTCTCTGTCTCTCTCTGTCTCTGTCTCTCTATATCTCTCTGACTCTCTGTCTCTCTCTGACTGTCTCTGTACATGTCTACACACAGACACATATGTAATATAATACCCACATAGCCCGACACAAAATAAGACATATATGCAATGATATACACATAAATACGCTTAGACACATCCCTTAATTCCCCTGTGCTTCCCCTTTCCCTGAGATTTTTCTTATAACAAAGACAACCAAGAGAGGAGAGAGGATGTTAAAACAATTTGTCATTTTAGTTGAAGTTGACTGCGTATGCAAAATCCTAGACCTGTCTCTCCCCTACTCACTATCCTTGCAAAGAAGGGAGAGAGAAGTTTTCTTTTTTCTTCTTGGAGACTGAGCTCGCTCCTTGTAATGCCAGTTTCTATTTTTCCCACGGGACCTGCTACAATCTATGGGATCTTGGACAAGTCCCTTAACTTCTCTGAAACTCACTTTCTTTACCTGTTAAAATGAGGTGGTCGGACTAGATGACCTCTAGACCTGGGACTTGTGAACCAGACATCCAGCATGCATGACCGTCCTTTCTGCACCTGCCACAGGATTGCCCACGGACCCTCCTTATCTTCTCTGAAGATGTTGGCATCTATCTCATGCCCTTGTCTCAGAGTCCAGGGGCCTTCTCTATAGGCTCCATGACCCCCCAAGGCAGCTGGGATGAAAAGACCTTGGATACAGATACTGCTTGTCGATTCTACTTTTTTTTTTTTTTAATGTGTGTGTCCTTCCTCCACAGAATGTCAGGATCGACCCCAGCAGCCTGTCGTTTGAAATGTGGAGGGAGATCCCCATTCCCTTCTACATGTCTGTGTATTTTTTCCACGTCCAAAATGCAGAAGAAGTATTGAAGGGAGAGAAGCCTAGCATTCAGGAGCGGGGGCCTTATGTATACAGGTGAGGAGTGGCTGCTGCCCACTGGGGGCAGGTGGGCAGGTGGGCACCCGAGACTCAGCCTCTGCGCTTGGACACTTGGAGCTCTCTGGCATCACTGGACGACACCGGCAGGGAGGGGGCGACCATCAGAGAGGAGGGGCAGTGAAGGATCTGGGCTCCACTCCCAGCAGAGGTGGAGTAGGTGGGCCAGGGAGTCACCTTCATCTTGGAACAAAATGAGAGAACATCACAGTGGAATGGGGTACGGTGGAGGAAACAGGTGTTTATTAAGTGCATTCTATGCTCTACTGAGGCCAAGGATGCAAAGACGGGCAAAAACAGTCCTTACCTTCAAGGAGTTCCTGGTCTCTTTGGGGGAGGAGAGGAGCAGAAGCAGCACAACTTCCAAACAGGATTATATGTATCTATGTCTGTGTGGGGATAGCTATGTAATATATATATACATAATATATATATATATATGTATGCTAGCTAGAGACACATAAATACATGTGGGGATGCATGTGGAGATTATACATTAGAAATCATCTTGGAGCACAGACTGGTGGGACTGGAATAAGAGCAACAGCAATGAACAATAACTATATATATTATATATAACTTTATGTATACCCATAACTATATATATAGATTATAGATTTATATATAACTTTATATGTAACCCATCATAACTATATATATATTATAGATTATATATAACTATATATAACCAAGATTATAGATTTATATATAACTTTATATGTAACCCATCATAACTATATATATATTATAGATTATATATAACTATATATAACCATAACTATATAGATTATAGATTTATATATAACTTTATATGTAACCCATCATAACTATATATATATTATAGATTATATATAACTATATATAACCATAACTATATAGATTATAGATTATATATAACTATATATAACCATAACTATATAGATTATAGATTTATATATAACTTTATATGTAACCCATCATAACTATATATATATTATAGATTATATATAACTATATATAACCATAACTATATAGATTATAGATTTATATATAACTTTATATGTAACCCATCATAACTATATATATATTATAGATTATATATAACTATATATAACCATAACTATATAGATTATAGATTTATATATAACTTTATATGTAACCCATCATAACTATATATATATTATAGATTATATAACTATATATAACCATAACTATATAGATTATAGATTTATATATAACTTTATATGTAACCCATCATAACTATATATAAAATAGATTTTATATATAACTTTATCTATACCCATATCTCTCTATATTATAGATTATACATCACTTTATATATACATGTCTTTGTATGAGTTCATAGATATACATTAGAAATCATCGTGGAGCACAGACTGGGGCTAGAATGACAGCGACCACAACAATAATAATGATGTGTGTGTGGACGTAACATACTATATGAATTACCGCCTGGCTATTGTTTGTACATCATGTATTAGGAAGCCTCTTAGGTCACAGATTGTTGGGGCTGGAATAAGAGCCACAATAATAACATCCCTAACACCATCTATATGAGCATATAATATATCATGATAGCATCATATATGTGTATGTTTATATCATATTAAAATCATTTTAGAGCACAGACTGTTGGGGCTGGCATAACAACAGTTACTAACATTCATTTAGCACTTGTTGCACTTTATCATTATTCTCTCATTGGATTCTCACAACAATCCTGGGAGAGAGGGGTTATTCTTATCAGATGAGGAAATGGAAGCAGGCAGAAGTCAAGTGACTTGCCCAGGGCCACACAGTCAGATTAGACCTTGGGTTCTCCTGACTCCATCCAGATTTGATGCTCAGAGGCCACCTAGTCCACTCCTCATTTTAGAGATGAAGAATCAGAGAGCCCAAGGAGGGGACAATTTTACCCAGGGTGATATAGTTATTAGCAAGAACTGGAAAGAACAGAGCCAAGTCTCTTCTTCTTTGCCTAGGGCTCTTCCTGAGGAGGCTCCTTTTTATGTCTTAGAATCATTGATTTAGAGCTGGAAGGGGCCCCAATGTCCACTGAGCCATTGGCTTTACAGATGAGGAAACTGGCATCAGAGATGCTCTGGCAGGTCGGCATTGGAAGCCCTTGCATGGGTGAGGTCCCCGGCTCTGGCCTCTCACCCTAAGCCTTTGCCTCATGTCAAAAGATGTCCAGGTGGATTCACAGAACAAAGTGGTTTCTAAGTAAAATAGTGATTTTGAGGAGCTTGGGAATCACTCAGCTCTGACTTGCTTAGGATGGCTTGGGAGGACGCTGCCAAGGATCCTGGAGTTTTTGTGCCAAGGGGCTCAGGGTGGTCAGTGGAGGGGAGAGAGCAGTGAACTGATCAAGAGACCCCCCCCCCCCCCCGCCCGAATTAGTGTTGTGGACCCAGGGGCAAAGCATTTAACCTCTCTGAGCTGCACTTCCTATCTCTCCCATGCTGGTGATACAGCTGTTCCTCATGGGGCCGATCCAAATACACACACACACACACACACACACACACACACACACACACACACACATACACACACACGCACTTTTTATCCACAATCAGCCCTCCTCTCCATCCATTTCACCTCCTTTTCTCACTAGTCACCAGACACAGGCTGGTCTATTCAACATGGCAAACACTTTTCTCTGGCTCTCTTGATATTATATGGATGTCGATGGATATCTGGTTCACATTTTTTCCCCAGATATATATTTCTCCATGAACGTCCTTAATATTGCTTCTTCTAGGGGTGGCTAGGTGGTACAGTGGATAGAGCACCGGCCCTGGAGTCAGGAGTACCTGAGTTCAAATCCAGCCTCAGACACTTAATAATTACCTAGCTGTGTGGCCTTGGGCAAGCCACTTAACCCCACTGCCTTGCAAAAAAAAAAATATTGCTTCTTCTGTGTGATTGCTCATTTGTCAGGTGGCAAAGCCTTAAAAAAAGTGGGGGGTTTTGTGCCTACCACATGCTTCTTCAGGATTATCAGGGTTATGATTCAGTGAAGAAAATTATTGGGGCACAGCTAGGTGATGGGGAAACTGGATGGCATAGAAGATAGCTCACCAGTCCAGGAGTCAGGAAAACCTGAGTTCAAATTTGACTTTATAATTTATACTTCCTAGCTGTGTGACCCTGGGCAAGTCACTTAACCCTTTTTGCATCTCTGACTCCCCCCAAAAATCATTGTATCTGTGGTACTCTATGTTTGTCCTAAGATAATAAAATGATTTTACATCCTCTGAGCGAGATTGATTGAGGTAGAGAGTTGAGAGGTTAGGAATCGGGGACCTTGCCCATGTCCGAGGTCAATGAAGTGAATAAACATTGGTAAGTACGTCTATGTGCATATATGCGTTATAATGGATGTGTGTGTATTATATGTATATGAATATGTGGTACAAGTGAATGATATATGTAAGTTGGATAATTTGAGTATAATTATTAAAATTAATAATATTTATGGATTTATTAAGCTACTTCTTTTATTTGTGATTTTTTAACTCAATTATTAAATGTTAGCTAATGAAATATTAAATCGAGCAAGCAATAGCAACTAGAATTTATAGAAGTATTTTAAAACTTGCAAAGCATTATAATAATGATAATAATAATAATAGCAGCTAATATTTCTATAGGAATTACTAGGTGCCAGACGTTATGCTGAGCATTTTATAATTATTATCTCATCTGATCTTTACAACATCTCTAGGAAGGGTTGTGGGCTGCTATTATGCCCATTTTCCAGATGCTGCTGCTGCTGCTGATGATAGCTAACATTTACATAATGTTTACTTTGCACCAGTGCTTTACAATTATTATTTCATTTGATTCTCACAACAGCCCTGGGAGGTAGGAGGTGCTGTCATTATGCCCATCTTACAGATTATGGTGATGATGATGAAGATAATAATAAAAGCGAACATTTACATAGTGTTTACTTTGCACCAGTCATTGTGTTAAGCACTTTACAATTATTATCTCATTTGATCCTCAAACCAGCCCTGGGAAATGGGTGTAGCAATTCTCCCCATTTTACAGATGAGGAAACTGAGGCATATGGAGGTTGACTTGCCCCAAATCAAAATAGTTAGTCAACATCTGAGGTCAAATTAGAATTCAGGTCTTCCTGAATCCTTTCCCTATCCAGCCCTCTCCCCTGTACCTTAAATGGAGAAAGGTTTTTATTTTGTTTAAGGTAAAATGGGAAGACTGGCCTATCCTTCTAGTTCTAAATTTCTGATCATGTGATGTCAGCAGGGTCAGGGTAATCCAAATATTCCAGCTTCCTCCCCAAAAGAGATCTGCCACTCTTCAGGAAGGTAGGACAGTTTGGAACGCCGCATCAGAGGCATCCCAATGCCAGCCCCCTCAACAATAAGGTCACAAGGCTCACCATACCCATGTCACCAAGGTCTCCAAAGTATAAAAATTAAAAGATATGCTTATCCAACTATTTTAAAAGTTCACAGTCCCAGATTCCCAAATCCTGTTCTAGCATGGATCTTCATTGATAAATGGACTTCCTCACTGGGAATTCTCTAGACTATACTAAGGCATATTTTTAAAATTTGGGGTACACTGGTACTTTCTCTCTCTCCTTTCTTCCCCAGATCCCCTTAGACAGATTTCAGGGGTTTGTCAGTTTGGGTAGGAAAAAAGTTACATCTTTATTTCTACTGATGTTTAGATTCCTTTGTTATCCTAGGTATTTGATTTTCTTCATTTAAGACATGGTTCTGAGAAGGGATCCTTAAATAGACTTCATCAGGCTGATTGTTTAAGGGATCTAGGGCATGTTAAGAATCCTTGCTCTATCCCAGAGTCTTCCCTTTCTAGCTTGGTAATTTTTTTTTTTGATTAGATAAGAGACCATTCTTTGCTTCATTTCTTACCTAGCCTTAATCACTAAATGGATGTTGCCTCAGTCAGACTGAGACCTGTTAAAGACTCTAGCTTAAAAAGACCAAGGTTTCCCACTGCACCCAGCGTCATATCCAGTAGTCCTGATCTATAGCCCTTGGCCCCAGATGGCTCTGGAGTGAAGACTTGGCATATTTCTCCCTCATTTAGATTCAATTCACTTGCGTGTCATGGCATCGCCTCCCTATCTCTTGGTCTTCTTCAAGAATGTAGGACAAACAACCACATACCAATGAAAGCACAATTGTTTTTTGTTTTGTTTTGCTTTGTTTTTTTTTTTTTTAGTGGTAGCATTGAGATTTTTTTCATGAAAAAATGTAACAGGTGAACTTTGAGCTTTTAATTACCATAAGAGGAGAAATTGAGACTGTGCTTATGAGAATTATATAGCCCTGGATGGGATCCCTGGAATCTTAGTCACATGGGGAGTTTGTCTAAGTATACCCTATACCACAAATCTCTAAAAAGAGCTTAGGTTAGGAGCATGTGGGGACAGGACTGGCCGGGGACATGCAAATTGAATTCTGGATTTTTGTTAGTGCAGAAGAGATGGATGCTAAGGAATATTAAGTCAAAATGTCTGGGGGAGGTGAGCTGGGGCTGGGTGGTGGTGGTGTTATTGCAAATGAGAATGGGATTCAGTGTCAACTTATTTTTACTCCTTTTGCTTGGTTCTAGGAATATACATAACAAAGGAAGATGGTCTCTACTCTCAAGCTCCCCATATCTAATTGGGGAGACACTTAAAACATAGAGTCCTATTATAAAACTCTTAAATTTTATTTTATTTTTTTCAATTACATACAAGGGTAGTTCTCAGCAGTCATCCACTTGCAAGTTTTTGAGTTCCACATTTTTCTACCACCTTCCCTTCCCTCTCCCCTCCCCTTGGTGACGAACAATCTGGTCAAAGTTGTCCACATATAACAAGATTCTTAAGAATAGTCTATGGGAAGGGCTGATCTAGAGCACATAACTGTGAATGGAAAGAGTGTGTAAGAGGTGTTGACAGAAGGGGGGTGCTCATGGGTCCTCTTTGTTTTCACAGAGAATACAGAAAGAAACGAAACATCACTTTCTATGATAATGACACGGTATCCTTCTTAGAATATCGGACCTTTGAATTCCAGCCTCAAATGTCCCAGGGTTTAGAAACGGATTACATCGTGATGCCGAACATCTTGGTCATGGTGAGTCCAGTACACATTGCCACAAACACTAGATGGTTCAGTGGGTAACAGGGCAGGATTCAGAGGTAGGAAAATCTGTGTTCAAATCTCAGATCCTTGCTCTTGTCTTCTCTCTTTGAGCATCCTCTTGTCTTCTCTAGGTTTTTGGGACACTGATCTCTCCCATTTCTCTTTCTATCTGTCTGACCATTCCTTAATCTTCTTTTGCTAGATTTTCATCCAGGACTGCCTCTTGGACCATCCTGTGGACACTTCTCTTATTTATTTATTCATTTATTTATTTGTTTGTTTGTTTGTTCCTTCATTTATTCATTCATTCATTTATTTATTCATTTGTTTGTTTACCTATCTATTTATTTATTCATTCATTTATTTATTTGCTTATTTATTTATTCATACATTTATTTGTCTATCTATCTATTTATTTATTTATTCATTATAAAATAAATATTTTATTTATTTTGAATTTTACCATTTTCCCCTAATCTTGTTTCCCTTCTCCCACACCCCACAGAAAGCAGTCTGTGGACATTTTATTTTATTTTATTTTTTTAGGTTTTTGTAAGGCAAATGGGGTTAAGTGGCTTGCCCAAGGCCACACAGCTAGGTAATTATTAAGTGTCTGAGAGCGGATTTGAACCCAGGTACTCCTGACTCCAGGGCGGGTGCTTTATCCACTACGACACCTAGCCGCCCATGTGGACATTTTAAATGTAAATGTGCAAACTGGAACTTATTATCTTTTCCCCAAAACCTTCCCTCAGTTAGTAATGGGAGAGTATGACAGTAAATATTACTGTCAAAGATATCGCCATCCTCTAAATCATCCATTTGAATTCTCATACTCTCTCATCCCCTCTATCTACTCGATTGTGAAGACCTCTCCTCTTTCCTTGGTAACATCACTCTGACATTGCTGCCACTGGGATGCAGGTCCTCATCACCTCCCACCTGGACTATTGCAGGAGCCTGCTGATTGTCACTTCTCTCTCTGGTTCATCCTCCAGACATTTGACAAACTGATCTTCCTAAAGCTCAGGTCTGATCATGTCACACCATCCCCTCAAACCTGGAGAAAGCAAATAATCTGATTTCATTTATACATGGGCAGTCATATTTCCATATCAGTTATGTTGTGAAAGAAAACACAAACAAAAAACCCAGGAGAAAAAAAGTGAAAAATAGTATGCTTCTATCTGATTTAGACCCCATCAATTCTTTCTCTGGAGGTAGATAGAATTTTTCATTATTAATCTGACATGTTGCAAATATATTCTTTGCACAAGGGTATTCCCAGCTTAGTTTCCTGATTCCGGAAAAACATTTTCCCTATCACTGAAAATTTCTCTCAACTGAAAAATAGCATCCACGAAAAATATTTAGATGCAGCTTTTGAGAATAATATGAAAGCAACGATGCTTATGGTACCATGATGTTTCTTTTCCTCTGTTTTAGCTATAGAGAAAATATCATGAAAAAATTGAGGAAAAACTTTTCTTTCCTTTTTGTCTTTGAGGCAATTATGGCACAGAAATAAACATTTGACATTACAAACAACAAAAAAGAATTTTTCATTGTTTTGGATCACTTTGTTGGTGAGAATAGCTCGGTTATTCATAGCTGATTATCATACAGTATTGCTGTTACTGTGTATAATGTTCTGGCTCTGTTCACTTTACTTTGCATCAGTTCATGTAAGACTTCCCAGATTTTTCTGAAAACATCCTCCTTGTCATTTTTTTATACCACAATGGTATTCCATTGTCCTCATATACCACAACTTGTTCAGCCATTCCCCAATTGATGGGCATCCCCTCAATTTCCAATTCTTTACCACCACAAAAAGAGGAACTCTAAATATTTTTGTACATATAGGTCCCTTACATTTTTGTTTTTCTTTTTGGGATATAGACCTTTTAGTGATATTGCCAGGCCAAAGGTTTTATGCAGTTTTATTGCCCTTTGAAAATAATTACTAATTGCTTTCCAGAATGGTTGAATCAGTTCACAACTCTCCCAACAATGTGTTAGTATCCCAGTTTTGCCACAGCTGCTCCAACATTTGTCATTTTCCTTTTCTGTCATTAGCCAATCTAATAGGTGTGAGGTGGCACTTCAGAGTTGTTTTAATTTGAATTTCTCTAATCAAGAGTGATTTAGAGTATTTTTCTGTATGACTATAGATAATTTTGATGATTTCACCTGAAAATTGCCTATCATCTTTTGACCTTTTATCAATTGAGGGATGACTTGTATTCTTATAAATCTGATTCAGTTCTCTATATATTTTAGAAATATTTAGAAATATTTATGTCTTAATCATGACATTCCTTAGGGTGCAGGATCCCACCACTTACCTAAGGGGTAAGTAGTGGGGAAGAGGTGGGGAGGTTAGGAACTCTTTCCATTTAACAGATGGGAAGACTGAGATATACTTGAGATAAAGGCACTTAGCCAGAGTTTTGCTAGTAAAAGTTTTTTAAATACTGTTCCACCCCAAATATACTGTATTTTAAAAAATAATTTTAAAAGATTTTGAACTTAAATGCAAAATAAGAAAAGATAAAATAACATTGTCAAGTACATAGCAGAACATAGAAGATTCAATATAAAATAATTTCCATTTTGAGAAAGCCTGTATAGTAAACACTGCTCATTGCCTTCAAAGCTGTACAGCTTTTCTTTGCTTCCTTGCAGGTTTTCTTTTGTTCTCTGCTGGGCACTTTTTATTTTATTTTTTCCCCTCTTTCGTTCCCTAAGCCCTACTACTACTACTACTACTACTACTACTACTACTGTCAAAGAAGGTTATAATTTATATATAATATATATAATATAATATGTATATCTTTCTTTGTTTAGATCTACACAATATATATATAATGTGTATATATATGTATATATATACATATATATGTATATATATATATGTATATATATATATATATAGATACAGCATACCCATGCACATGTATCCATGGATATTTATACAAATATATACCCTATATACATTGAATCACATATATGTAAGTTCATATCATGTTGATCTCCACCTGTCCTCTGTTTCTCTGAAGGTAGACAGCATCTTCCTTCATAGGTCCAAGTCTTATCTTTTCTTTTTTCTTTTTACAAGGCAATGTATTAAGTGACTTGCCCAAGGTCACATAGCTGAGTAAGTATTAAGTGTCTGAGGTCGCATTTGAACTCCTGACTCCAGGGCTGGTGCTCTGCACCGCCTAGCCACCCTGGTCCAAGTCTTTTCTAAATCAGTCAGCTCATCATTTCCTATACTGATATTCCAACTCAATCACATTCTAGCTGAGAGATTGTCCACGAAAGCCTCTTCCCAATTTTCTGCATTCCTGCTATTCTTAGCTGCATGTTTTATTTATACAAGAACACTTTAATTTAAAATGTTCAAAATTATCCATTTTATACTTCAGCAATATTCTCACCTTATATGATTTAAGGTCTGATACTGCTGAATCTGTTTCCTTGACATTGTTCTTTCCCTAGTCTCTTTGAAGTTTCTGATCCTTTGTTCTTCTAAATGAACTTTGCTATGATTTTTTTCTAACTCAGATAAATTTTTAGTAATTTAATTAGGATGGCTTTACACAAATAGATTAGTTACTTAAAATTCTCATTTAAAAAATTATATTGACTTTACCTATCCATGAACAGTAAATACTACTTTAATTTTTTGTATAAAATGTCTTTTATGTTTATGTTCATATAATTCCTATATCTGTTTTGGCAGATATAATCTAAAGTATTTTATACTGACCAGTTATTTTAAATGATCTAAAACAATATTGAATAGTATGACTGACATATAGTGTAGTTTCCTTATTTTTCTCTTTTGATTAAATCTATTTTAGCTTTAACTTTGTCTGAAATCATATTACTACTCTTTTTACATAATAAATTCTACTCTTGAACTTTTCTTTTTAAATATTTGTACACATCTCTCATTTTTTATAGTATTTCCTGAAAGTGGCATATTGTTGAATTCAAATTTTTAATCTGCTGTCAGTGTCCTCCCTATAGGTGAATGATTCCCATTTACATTCTAAGCCATAATTACTTGTTATGTATTTTCTTCCTTCCTATTTTCCTCACTATCTCACCCTATTCCTATCCCTCCTCTCTCCTCTGCTTTAGTTCTCCCTGCTATCCTTGCACTTCTATTTTTTTACCTACCACCTCTCCAAGATTCCCTCCTTTCACCATCCCCACCCTATCCCCTTGACCTCTTGTTTCTGAATTTAAAAGACTTTTATACATATATTTGTATATATCTATACATCCATACATCTTCATGTATATCTATCTATCTATCTATCTATCTATCTATCTATCTATCTATCTATCTATCTATTTCTCTCTTTAACCCATTTTCAATCACTACCCATTCTCCTCCCCCATTAGTTTTTCTTTTTCCTTTTTTTGCCTCATTTCAATGAGATAATTGCTCCTTTTAATCTCTCCCTAGACCATTTGTTTTATTTTTGACTCACTCCTTCCACTTAACCCATTTTTCTTTCAAGCTACCCAAAGTCATAAAAGAACTGATATTTTCCATATAGAAATAAACAGTTTGACCTGATTGAGTCCCTTATAATTGGTCTGTAATGTTTACTTTATATTTCTCCCAGTTGTTATATGTCAAATTTTTCCTTTCACAAATATCTTAAAAGTCTTTCAGTTTATTAAATTTCTAGTTTTTTTTTTTAAATTCAGGACTATGCTTAACTTTTAAATTAGTTATAACCCCACCTCTTTTTTGTTTTTGCAAGGCAGTGGGGTTAAGTGACTTGCCCAAGGTCACATAGTGAGGTAATTAAATGTCTGAGGTCAAATTTGAACTCAGGTCCTCCTGACTCCAGGGTTAGTGCTCTATCTCCTGCACCACCTGGCCACCCCCAACCCCACCTCTTTTGCTCTATGAAATATAGTATTCCAAGAACTATAGTCTTTCTACATAATAACTGCTAGGTCTTATGTAATGCTCCATGTAGCTCCATGATATTTTTCTTGTTGCTTCCAATATTTTCTCCTCAACTTGGGAACTTTGAAACTTGGCTATGATATTCCTATAAGTTTTCCTCCTGGGATCTCTTAAAAGTGGTGATTGGTGGATTTTTTTTTCTACTTCTACTCTGCCTTCTTCATCTAGACTTCCTTAATAATTTTTTGTAACATTGTATCAAAATCCTTTTTTTAATCATAATTTTCAAGTGGTCCAACTATTCTTATATTATTTTTCTTTGATCTCTTCTTCAGATGAGTTGTTTTTCAGAGAGGTTTCACATTTTCTTCTATTTTTCCATTCTTTTGCTTAGTTGTATGTTTTTTATGTCTTAGAATGCCGTTAGCTTCCTTTTGCTAAATTCTAGTTTTTAAAGGATTCTTTTCTTCAAGTTTTTGATTCTCTAGATCAAGTTGGTTAACTTTTTTCATCATTTTCTTGATTTTCTTGCTCTTTTTCTCCCACAGTTTTTCCTCAATCTCTCTTATTTGATTTTTAAAGTCCCTTTTAAGTTCTTCCAGGAAATCTTTTTATGCTTGGGATCATTTGATGTTTCTCACTGAAAAAGGAATTGCTCTTTTAGCTCCATCATCTTCCACTGAATATGAACTTAGGTCTTCTTCATCCCTGTAGTAACTAGGATTGGGTTCTTTCCTCCTTTGCTTGCCCAATTCTTTTTTTTTTTAGATTTTGCAAGGCAGTGGGGTTAAGTGGCTTGCCCAAGGCCACATAGCTAGGTAATTATTAAGTGTCTGAGGCCGGATTTGAACTGCGGTCTTCCTGAATCCAGGGACAGTGCTCTATTCACTGCGCCACCTAGCCGCCCCCTTGCTTGCCCATTTTTCTGTCATTTATTATTATTATTATTAATTATTATTATTATTTCGCAACTATTAATATGTTGAAGTTCTAGTCTTGAGACTTTATGCCCCAAGGCTCGGTTCCTTCTTACTAGTATTTTCTGCTGTCTGAACCTGGGGTTCAACCTTGAGCTCTCTACTCCTAGGGTTAGAGACTTCCTTCCCCCACCCTCCCAAACCACAGCTGTCCTCTCCGCTCTGGAACTGAAACCAAGGACGCAGTTCTCCACAAATGCCCACAACTCTGAACCTGCACTTTCCAGATGTACTTTCTTTTTTCCCTTGCAGCCACAGTCCAAGAAGGGTCTGGTCAGCATAGCTGTGCTTGGTGATCCTCCACAGTGGAAGACCCTTCGTCTCTTCCTGCTCAGCCATCAGACCCCAACACTGATGATAGTTTCTAAGGTTGAGGTGGCCTCCCATCCCCAGCTGCCCCCAGGCCTTGTTGGGGTTGATTTCAACACAGTTGACTTGGAGATGTTTGCCTTTCACTCAGGTCAATCTCCACTCCAGGGGTTGCTTTCCTTTCCTAGTCTTTCCAAGTTGACTTAGGAGGATCACTGCCTTACTCTTGTTTACTTCTCCTGCTTTGAGGCCATGTTCTGTCTTTTTTGGTAGAGGACATTTGGAGAACCAAAACTTTTCTGGCCTCCTCCGCCATCTTCCCTAAATACTCTCCCAACATACTACATTCTTAACATTTCCCCATCGCTTTCTTAAGTGAAGATAATCAATAAAACAATCAAGGTGATTTCTGAGGTGTAAATCCTTACATTGGAAATATAACATGAGCTTGCTTCAGCACTTTCCTAGATTTAGTGTTTTTTCTGTTCATCATCCAGACAGCAACCAAAACTGAATGAGTCACTCCTTTGCCCAAGAAACTTCAGTGACTCCCTATTATCTCCAGGATTGAATCTAAACTCCTTCTCTGCTTAACATTTAAAACCTTTCCAGAAATTACACCCAAAGGGCAACAAAAATGTGCATACCCTTTGTTCCAGTAATACCTCTGCTGGGTTTATACCCTGAAGAGATTGTGAAAAAGGGTAAAAACATCACTTGTACAAAAAATTCATAGCAGCCCTATTTGTGGTGGCAAAGAATTGGAAATTAAATAAATGTCCTTTCAATTGGGGAATGGCTTAGCAAACTGTGGTATATGTATGTGATGGAACACTAGTGTTCTATTAGATACCAGGAGGGTTGGGAATTCAGGGAAGCCTAGAAGGATTTGCATGAACTGATGCTGAGTGAGATGAGCAGAACCAGAAAAACACTGTGCATCCTAGCAGCAACATGGGGGTGATGATCAACCTTGATGGACTCGCTCATTCCATCAGTGCAACAATCAGGGACAATTTGGGGCTGTCTGCAAAGGAGAATACCATCTGTATCCAGAGTAAGAATTGTGGAGTTTGAACAAAGACCAAGGACTATTACCTTCGATTTAGAAAAAAAAGCCATTATCTTACTATATAATTCTGCTATCTCTTATACTTTATGCTTCTTCCTTAGATCAATGTACACCATGGAAACAATGTAAAGACTAACAGATTGCCTTCTGTGGTGGGGGTGGGGGGAAGGAAGATCAGGGGAAAAATTGTAAAATTCAAAATAGATAAAATCTTAAAGAATTTTTTTAAATGTAGTGACATAGAAGCAAAATATATTTAAAAAATTAAAAAAACCCCCAAAATTAAAAAACCCCATTTTCCAGACCTGACTACCACTTATCTTTTTGTGCTATGGTATAAATGTCTCCTTTAACAATCTCCCTTCACATTCTTGTGGAAGCCAAACACACCCACATATTCCTCACAGTTTATTAGACACTAGTCCTCCTCACATATTCTGTGATCCAGTCAAACTGGCCTCTAAATGTTCTTCTCACATGATGCTTCATCTCTAGTCTCTAAGCCTTTGCCCTACCTGTTCCATTTGCCAGATCTTCCCACCTTCTTTGACTCCCACCTCTTTGAATTCCTAGTTTCCTTTAAAACATTAGATCGTAAACGCCTTGAGGACTGGGACCTTGCTTTTGCCTTCCTTTGTCCTAGGATAATGCTTCAAAGGAAGCCCTTAAAGAATGCTTTTTGACTAGTCTCAGATGGAAGCTCTTGCACTTTCCACCATAACTCTCCTTTACCTTTCTTGTGGTCTTTCTGGACTGTTGGGTTGAAGGGAGGAAGGGAATTGAAAATCTGCCCTGAATCTCAGGAAATGAAACCAGATCAACTTCCTGTTCTTTTGTTCAGTCAATAAACATTTATTAAGGGTGTGATAGGAACTAAACTTTAGAGCTCAGGAGACAAAGAAAGACAGTAGATCCTCCTTGCTCTCAGGGATCTCACATGCAAACAATTCTAAAGTGACTAGTTGACAGGCAGAATAAATTGGAGATAGATGATGATGATGATGATGATGATGATGATTATTCTAGCTGTGTGACCTTGGGCAAGTCACTCAACCCTGATTACCTTGCATCCAGGGCCATCTCCAGTCATCCTGATTCATATCTGGCCACTGGACCAGGTGACTCTGGAGGAGAATGTGAGGTTGGTGACTTAACACAGTCCCCCTCATTCAAATCCAAATCACCTCCCTGATGTCAAGAACAAAGGACAAAAATTTGGAGATAATCAGACTTAAAGGGGATGGGGAAAAAAATTTCTTGAAGAAGAAGGTGGGGTTTATCTGGGACTTGAAAACATTTTTAATAAGAATATATGTCAGAGTCTCCAAGGGTATGGTGGGTGGTAGAGAGGATCCCTCCTCCCCCAGTCTTGAACCCCAGATCTCCTGATGATATCAGTGTCTTCTCCCTTCTTCTCTAGGCGGCCTCAATGATGATGGAACACAAACCTTTGACCATGAAGCTGCTTTTGAGCCTGTTCTTTACCACTTTTGGCCAGAGGGCCTTCATGAACCGCACAGTGGGGGAGATCATGTGGGGTTATCAGGAGCCCTTCATTAATATGATGAATAAACAGCTCCCTGGCAAGTTTCCATTTAAGGATAAATTTGGCTTATTTTCCCAGGTGAGTTGGAATGTGTCAAAGCATCACCCACATACACAAGGCTGATCAACTCATTCTTTGAAAGCAAATAGCCCAAACTGATCAATTGCTGTTATTTTGTGTTTAAAATTTATCTATGTCTTTTGCTTTCATTTCACATTCTTCCCCTCTTTATGTTGGTTCCCCATCCAATTTTATCCTAATAAGTCCTCCTTTATAGGCAAAGATTTAAAAAAAAACCCCAGAAAAGCCAGTTGACCTCCCAATGGCCTTGAGAGCCTATGGAACATTCTCCATTTTTATCCCCAACCTCTCCAACAGAAAGAGGGAAGCTTCTGCTGCTTTGTATAGGCTTGCCAGGGATAGTTTGAAATTAGGTTGAACAAAACAAATATGTAAACAAACAAACAAATACATAAATAAATGGAACATTCTTTTTTAGATATAGTGTGAAATTAGCATGAACAATAATAAATAAATGAGCAAAAAAAATAAAACATTCTTTACTAAAGTGTAAAGTTAGCATGAACAATAATAAATAAATAAATGAACAAATAAATGAAACATTCTTTACTAGATAAAGTGTGAAGTTAGCATGAACAATGATAAATAAATAAACCAATAAATAGATGAACAAATGTTAGATATCTTTGCTAGATATGGTGGGAAATTAGCATGACTAAATAAATAAATAAACAAAAAACCCCAAATGAATAAGTAAAGAAAACATTCCTTGCCCGGTCTCCCAAAAGCTCTTGCCACTAGCCTTGGTGCATGCTGTAAAGAGAGTCATTGGCAAATATTTAGCAGGTATTTAATGATGATCATTGGTTGATGAATTAAACTGTTCCACAGAGTATCTGAGATGGATAGGATAGTTCAACCATCTCAACGATGATGCCCTCAATGTCTGGCATCTTTCTGTTGCACTTTAGAATTCGACCCATGGACCTTTAGCAGTAGAAGGGAAGTCATGTATCCCATCACAGTGAGAGGAAGTTTTTTGTTCAAAATCATCCAGAAAGTTTGCAGCAGAAGAATGGGGAAAGTCTTATTTCTGCTATTCTAAGCTGTTTTTGTTGTGACCTTAGGCTTGTGATGGACCAGCATGTCAGAATCACCGAATTTGAGAGTTGTTAGTCAAATTTAATATTTTAATATTAAAACAATTTTTAACTTTGGCTTTTTTAAAATTTTTGAGTTCCATATTCTCTCCCTCTCTCCTTCTCCTACCCCTTATATTCTGGAGTCATGAAAGGGGCCCACATTTGTCCAGTTGTCCCATTAATCATATCACACTGTTTGACAGAGGTTATCCATGTGCAAAACACATTTCTATGTTAGTCATCCACCCATACTCAAGGAGAATCTCCAACCAAGGATCATCTGTTCTCTATGCTAGAGTACCCCCATCCCCCTCCATCCCAATGATAGCCTCCATCTTAAACTGCCTCCCTTTGAGGCAGCCCTGATTGTTCAGAAGCTTTTCCTGACATTGACCCAGAGGTTTGCCTTCTTAACAACAATCCACCCATTGCCACTGTATTTTTGGGGCTGAAGTCTCATCCCTTCTTTATATGACATCCTCCCTATCAAGTTTTCTCTTCCCCAGGCTAACCATCCCCAGTACCTTTATCTAACTTCAGGGATAATGACCTTTATCAATTGTGAGTGTTCCCTCCATGGATGTAGAATTCCTACAGCTTTAAACTTAGTCATCTCAGAGTTCTTTGAGACCATTTAGGTTAATCTTATTATTTTCACAAATAGTGAAACTGAGGCCTAGGGAAACTAAGTGAGTTGACCAAGGTTATGAAAATAACTGAGTGTTAGAGATAGAATTTAAACTCCAGATCTCTGACTGCAGAACTAAGACCTAAATCTAAACTCTATTATAAACACCAAATCTCAACTCTTGAAGTTGCTACGACTGAAAAAAAAATCAGTCAGTCAGTAGACATCGACTACATGAAATACTCTCATTAACAAGAATGAGAATCTGATGGTATAATTCTTGGAAGAGCACTCTTCTTCTTTATCTCAGAATATACCAATTCTGTTCATACTAATATAAATAAAGGCTTGTTGCGTTAAATTGAATAATCTTACACGTTCACTGAGTTCTTCCCTCAGAAGACTAACTTGTGTCTTTCTATCTATAGTTAAACGGCTCCAGTTCAGGATTGTTCACTGTGTTTACGGGGGTCAAAGACTTCAGTAAAATCCATCAAGTGGACAAGTGGAATGGTAAAAGCAAGGTAAGAAGCAGGATAATAATAACTAATGCTAAAAACTGTCACTTTTTTTACATGATTTCAATTGATCCTTATAATCAGTCAGCAGGTATTTTTTATTTTTATGTTTTAAACTCAAACCAAAGTCAACATTTCTTTTTGCTATATGAATTCTAGTTTTTATTCTGAAAGCAGTTTTTTTTAATTTAAATTTATTTTTATTAAAGATATTATTTGAGTTTTACATTTTTCCCCCAGTCTTGATTCCCTCCCCCCTCCGCCCCACAGAAAGCAATCTGTCAGTCTTTACTTTGTTTCCATGTTGTACCTTGATCCAAATTGGGTGTGATGAGAGAGAAATCATATCCTTAAAGAGAAGTCTAAGAGGTAACAAGATCAGACAATAAGATATCTGTTTTTTTTCTAAATTAAAGGGAATGGTCCTTGCACTTTGTTCAAACTCCACAGCTCCTTATCTGGATACAGATGGCACTCTCCTTTGCAGACAGCCCAATATTGTTCCTGATTGTTGCACTGATGGAATGAGCGAGTCCTTCAAGGTTGAACATCACCCCCATGTTGCTGTTAGGGTGTACAGTGTTTTCTGGTTCTGCTCATCTCACTCAGCATCCGTTCATGCAAATCCCTCCAGGTTTCCCTGAAATCCCATCCCTCCTGGTTTCTAATAGAACAATAGTGTTCCATGACATACATATACCACAGTTTGCTAAGCCATTCCCCAATTGAAGGACATTTACTGGATTTCTAATTCTTTGCCACCACAAACAGGGCTGCTATAAATATTTTTGTACAAGTAATGCTTTTACCCTTTTTCCTCATCTCTTCAGGGTATAGACCCAGTAGTGGTATTGCTGGGTCAAAGGGTATGCACATTTTTGTTGCCCTTTGGGCATAGTTCCAAATTGCTCTCCAGAAGGGTTGGATGAGTTCACAGCTCCACCAACAGTGTAATAGTGTCCCAGATTTCCCACATCCCTTCCAACAATGATCATTATCCTTCCTGGTCATACTGGCCAACCTGAGAGGTGTGAGGTGGTACCTCAGAGAAGCTTTAATTTGCATTTCTCTAATAATTAATGATTTAGAGCATTTTTTCATATGGCTATAGATTACTTTGATCTCCTCATCTGTAAATTGCCTTTGCATATCCTTTGACCATTTGTCAATTGGGGAATGAATTTTTGTTTTAAAAATATGACTCAATTCTCTATATATTTTAGAAATGAGTCCTTTGTCAGAATCATTAGTTGTAAAGATCATTTCCCAGTTTACTACATTTCTTTTGATCTTGGTTACATTGGTTTTATCTGTGCAAAAACTTCTTAATTTAATGTAATCAAAGTCATCTAATTAGTTTTTGGTGATGTTCTCCAACTCTTCCTTAGTCATAAACTGCTCCCCTTTCCATAGATCTGACAGGTAGACTAGTCCTTGATCTTCTAATTTGCTTATAGTATTGTTCTTTATGTCTATGTCCTGTAACCATTTGGATCTTACCTTGGTAAAGGGTGTGAGGTGTTGGTCTAATCTAAGTTTCTTCCATACTAACTTCCAATTTTCCCAGCAATTTTTATCAAAAGAGGGAGTTTTTATCCCAATGGCCAGACTCTTTGGGTTTATCAAACAGCAGATTACTATAATCATCTCCTGCTTTTACACCTAGTCTATTCCACTGGTCCACCACTCTATTTCTTAGCCAATACCAAACAGTTTTGATGACTGATGCTTTATAATATAATTTTAGATCAGGTAGGGCTAAGCCACCTTCTTTTGCACTTTTTTTTCATTAAGCTCCTGGCAATTCTTGCAAAGTCAACATTTTGTAACAAATATTCATCATTGAGCAAACTAAATTCTTGCATTGACTATGTTCAAAAACTGTATCTCATTCTTCAATTTAATTATCACCCTTATGTGAAGAGGTGGGGAACATCCTTCATCATCAGTCTTCTGGAATCATGAATGATTGTTGCACTGATCAGAATTTAAGCCTTTCAAAATTGTTCATTTTTGCTGTTTTGTTAATATAGCAGAAATTGTTCTTTTGGTTCTGCTTACTACTTTGCATCAGTTCATATAAGCCTTCATAGGTTTCTTTGAAACTATCCCCTTCATCATTTCGGCATAATAGAATTCTATTATGTTCATATACTACAATTCAATGAGTGTTTAAACCTCTGGGGAATTCCAGACTCAAAAAAGGAGCAATATTTGCCTTCAAGGATCTTATATTCTAAAAGGGGAGAAAACTTGGAAATCTCTAAGTATTTACAAATCAGATGACAGATATCCTTGGAGGAAAAGGAACTGGTAGCTGAGGGGACCAGGAAAGGCCTCATGAAGAACGTGGAATTTGGGCAAACTTTGAGAGAACCAGGATTTCCAAAAGATGAGGAAAGAAGGGAGAGCATCCTAGGCATGGTGGGCAACCAGTGGGGACAGGATGAACGTTGTGTATTAAGGAAGGGAATAGTCCTCATGAATAGTTGTTATTATGCTTACTTGCTATATGGGGAAGTGATAACTCATAAAGGTTACTTGTCCATGGTTATACAACTAATAAATGTTTGAGGTGGGATTCGAATCTTAAATGTTTATTGAATTGATTCATGGACTAGTCTAGCTCATTTCACAGTCTTATCTCCAGAAAGTTGCCCATGGGTGACTGAAGTTTTTAGAGCACTATAACTCATGAAACTTTCTACAGGACATATGTTGGAAACTCATTTGCATCAGAAGAGAATTAATTCTTTTTTTTTTTGAGAATTAATTCTTATAGTCATCTTTTCCCTCTTTAATTTGTTATTACTAACAAATCTGTTTCTGCTAACAAATAAATTTGTTGATTTGTTGTTATTAGTTAAGCTTCTGGAATTCAGACCAGTGCAATATGATTAATGGGACATCTGGACAGATGTGGGCCCCTTTCATGACTCCAGAATATAACCTTCAATTCTACAGCCCGGAGGCTTGCCGGTAATAACTTGTTTTTTTTGCTTTGTTTTGCCTTTGCAAGGCAGTGGGGTTAAGTGACTTGCCCAAGGTCACACAAGCTAGGTAATTATTAAGAGTCTGAGGCAGGATTTGAACTTGGGTCTTCCCAACTCCAGGGCCAGTGCTCTGTCCACTTCACCACCTACCTGCCCCTATGACTCTTATTTATAAATGGATTTGGGGAGGTAGCCCAAGTGATTGCCACAATAGCAAGATCATCCTATCTGAGCTTGTATTGGGCAAAATCACAGTGACAAAGCTAAAAAGGGGACTTTGGAAACCAACTATCCCAATTTCCTCATTTGATACAGAAAAGAAATCAAGTCCTAGAAAGGAGGAAGTAACTTGCTCCCATGTCCTATGGTGGGTTGTGTGTTTGTCTGTGTGTGTGTGTGTGTGTAACTTGCATTTGCATTATTACCATGTCTTTAAAAAATTGTATTGATGCCCTTTGTCTTTGCATTACAGTCATTTCCATATTTAGTTCTTGTCCCTCCCCTATCCATTGGACCTTCTGATTTTTTAACCAATGAATAAAAAAATAAGGTTTAACAAACTACTGGCAACTGAGTTTGTCAGCCTCTGCAGTAATCTCCACCCCTTCACCTGATCAGTGAAGAGAGGGATTATCATAAATCTGAAGAATAATGCCTGAAGTCAAATTAGGTTTGTGGTAGAACCAATTTTGCCAACTCTCGTGCTCCCACTTTTGGTTTCTTAAGGAGCTAATGGACTGATTTTTTTTATCTTTGTAGTTGTCGATAATACTTTATTTTTCCTCTTTTAACCATCTAGGTCTCTGAACTTTGAATATGAAAAATCAGGAAATTTTGAAGGAATTCCTACCTTTCGCTTTGTGGCCCCAAAGACTTTATTTGCCAATGGGTCTGTCTACCCACCGAATGAAGGCTTCTGTCCTTGCCTGGCATCAGGAATCCAGAATATGAGCTCTTGTCAGTTTAGTAAGTAAAACATCCTCTGGGATCAGTTTTAGTCACTGGTCATTCTGTCATCCTCTTAGTCATTAAGAATCTGGATCATTCTTTTTATGAGGCATAATATGTTGGCACATGTAAGTATTAGGAATACAAAGAAAGGCAAAAAACTTGTCTTCTGGGGAACCCCATTCTAATAGGGAGATTCGAAAAGCTGGTTATGAGAAACATAATGAAAATAAATTCATTGACACATAAGTTAGATTTAAGGTACTCTGAGCTCTGAGTATAGGTGTGGAATAGGTGGCAGAATAATTTTGTATTATTCCATCCCTTTTTCCTATGTCTTCCTTGCCAGCATGATGAAACTCATGGGTTGGCAGAATTCCCATTGGCACAAATACTCTGCCAATGTAGGCGAGCCCCAAGGCTAGAAGTTCCCTAAGGTTCCAAAGTCACCTCCACCCACACTGAGCTCAACCTTCTCCTTCAGTGATCAGTGTAGGGAAGGACATGGGTCAGCTGGACGGGATCCAGAGTAGGGGAAGCAGGGTGGGGGGAAGAGAGGGCTCTCCCAAGTTGCAGTCCTGCCTCGAATATTAGCTCTTCTCCCTGTTCCTTTTCTCTTTGGCTTCCCCTTTCTTCTCCTGGCACAAATCACTCAGTCTCAATTTCCTCTTCTGTAAAAATGAAAGAGTTGGGCCAGATGAAGTTTCATCCTTTGTACCACCTCCACATTGATTATTCAGTGACTTCTAATTGAGCAGTTTGATAATTTTTTTTTATTTCATGTAAATGTGTTTACCCTCTCCCTAGCTAGGTCATAATAATTATAGCTAGCATTCATACATTAGAATTTGCAAAGCCTGCCAAGGAAGAGCTCAGATGGGGTCTGGGCAAGCCACAGCTTATTTGGTGGTCCTCTATTTTAGCTAATTCTCTTTGAGGCATCTAGGTGATGCAGTGGATAGAAATAATTAACATACATCATCTCATTTTATCCTCCTAATAACCCTGGAAGGTAGGTGCTAGTCTAATTCCTATTTCATAACTGAGAAAATTGAAGCAAATAGTGTTAAGTAATAACAACTAATATTTGTTGGTACTTACTATGTGCTAAGCATTTTTCAATTATTATCTCATTTGATCTTCTTAATAGCCCTGGGAGGTAGGTACTATTCTAATTCCCATTTTACAGGTGAGAAAATTGAGGCCAACAGAAGTTAAGTAATGATTATAGTAAGAACAACTAACATTTACATAGTGCTCATCACTGTGTTGAGTGGTTTGCAATTATTACCTCATCTGATCTTCATAACAAAAATGGGAGTTAGGGGTTCTCATATCCCCCATTTTATAGCTGGGGAAAGTGTGGCAAGCAGAAGTGAAGTGATTTATTTGCCCAGGATCACACAGCTAGTAAGTCAATGAAGATTTGAACTCTCATCTTGCTGACTCTAAGCACAAATCGGACTACATCCACTGTGCCACCTAATTTTCTCTTACTTGATTCTACCCAATGATTTAACCTGCCAAGATCTGTTTTTCTTCTTCATTTTTTTGTTTTTTAGGGTTTTTTTTTTTTGGCAAAGCAATGAGGTTAAGTGACTTGCCCAAGGCCACACAGCTAGGTCATTATTAAGTGTCTGAGGCCGGATGTGAACTCAGGTACTCCTGACTCCAGGGCTGTTGCTCTATCCACTGCGCCACCTAGCTGCCCCTTTCTTCCTCATTTTTAGAGAAGATTGTTAGCCCTAGTATATTTCTTCATGGCTGAAATGCCACCAGTGGGCACCCTGCTAATTCCATACCCTTGGGCAAAGCCCTGATTGTGGTGCCCCAGTTATTACTCCTTCCAGACTCCCTTTAATATCTATACCTGCTCTGGCTTCCACTGGTAAATTATCCTCCCAGTCAGTGTCCCTGGGCAATGATTGGATGGGTCTTGTTCCTCCCTGCTGAAACAGAAGATTTTCCGTAAGATTTCTTTTACAAAGGCCACAAGACTATAACTTGTCCTCCCCCCCTCCCAAGGAAAATAGCACAGTAATAAATCTAGGGTACAGATAGCATGGTGGGAGTCCTCAGACACTGCTGGGAAGGCTGCTGGGGAGCCAGGGAAAACCCTAGTCATGGTATGACGAGTAGTAAGATATTTGGTCATTTCTAGTTTAACCCATTTTGGGGGGGAGGGGGGAGGCCAGTTGGTTCAGTGGATGGAGCATTGGATCTGGAGTCAAAATCTGACCTCAAACTATTGCTGAGATGTGAGATCCTGGGCAAAGTCACTTAACCTCTGTTTGCTTCAGTTTTCTAATCTATGACATGGGAATAATGATAACATCTCCCTCCTGGGGTTGTAATATGCTTTGCTATGTAAATGTTGGCTCTTACTGCTAATTAAATGCAGAGTTTGTTTGCTTCTAGACTGCAGAAGGTCTAAAAGTGTTGTTGGAGGCACCCAGTCCATTTAGGCAGCTTGGGCCTGAGCCTTAGTCACTCTGTCCCATCCTGGTTATGGCTCTGAGAGGTGCCAACGCCCAGGAGCTTTCCTTTTGGTAAGGACTTAGAACTTGACCGGTCTTCAGAGATCATTCACTCCAGTGGTCCTCAGCCTTCCTGGTCAGGATCTCTTTACTCTCTTAGAAATCATTAAGGATTGTGCCCCCCATTTCCAACCCCAAAGAACTTTTGTTTATATGTCTTATATCTATTGACATTTATTTATGAGAACTCTAAAAGACTTAGAATTATTGTGAAAATAATGTTGATCTCATGGACTCCTTTCCCTGAGTCTTGGGAATCCCTCGGGGTCTGCAGATCACACTTTGCTAAATTTTAGTCCAGATTCTTCAATTTTCAGGGGCAGCTAGGTAGAGCAGTGGATAGAGCACTGGTCTTGGAGTCAGGAGGACCTGAGTTCAAATCCATCCTCAGACACTTAATTACCTAGCTGTGTGACCTTGGGCAAGTCACTTAACCCTATTGGCCCTTAAATAAATTAAAAAAACCCCAAATTATTCAATTTTCATGTGCTTCAGAGAGAGAAATGGGGAAAATGAAGGAGGGGAGATAGAAAGAGAAAACACAGTGAGGGGGAGAGAGAGAGAGAGAGAGAGAGAGAGAGAGAGAGAGAGAGAGAGAGAGAGAGAGAGAGAAAGGAAGGGAGGGAGAAAAAGGGAGGAAGATACAAAGAGAAAGAGGGAGAGAGAACAACAGGAGAGGGAAAGGAAGAGAGACACAGAACAGAGGAGAGACAAAAAGAGAAGAAAAGGAAAGAGTGAGAAAGAGAGGGAGGAAGACTGAGAGAAAGAGAGAGAACAAAGGGAGAGGGAAAGAAATAGAACAGAGGAAGAGAGAGAGAGAGATGGGGTAGGGGGAGAGAGAACAGAGGAAGAGGGAGAGAGAGAAAGAAAAAAGGGAGAGGGGGTGAGAGAGAGAGACAGAGGGGAGAGGTAGGGGGAGAGACTGAGAGAGAGAGACAGACAGACAGACAGACAGAGACAGAAAGAGACAGAGAGAGAGTGAGAGAGAGAGAGAGAGAGAGAGAGAGAGAGAGAGAGAGAGAGAGAGAGTGACCCAGACCATGCCCAAGATCACATAGGCAGTAAGGGTCAGAGATGTCAGCTATAAGAGAGATATTATAGAATTTCCCTTTTAGGGTTCCAAGAACATTATGAAACCAGAGAAGAAAATCTTGAAGAAAAATTTCACCTTCAGAACTTTCAGAAAATCGTGCCTTGGTTCTGGAGCCCGGACCAGATTTTTTGCTCAGCCAGCATATCCTAATCATCCTTTGATGGTGGGGGAATTGCTGGTATAAAAGGCCTATAAAGCTGTAAATTAATTATGAGTTATTGGCTTAGTGTCTCTTGTGATATCTTTGGAGGCATCTCACACACGCCAAACAGGTCGTACTAGGTACAGGATGAATGAGCTGCTTCAGCTCTGTGGTGAGGCTGGCAGCCACGTGGGAGGCATAAATTAATTAATAATTATCACCCAGGTCCATCTCTTGCACTTTGCCTGAAAAACACCAGAGAGGCTTATGCAGAGTTGTGATTCTCTGCCATCATGAGGGCTAACCTGCCAGGCTGATAATGACCTCAGCAAGAAAAACCCATTGGCAAATTGATGGGGTCTATTTTTCCTTTCTGCTTGAAATTGAAATGCAGTAGGATCTTTGTTAGGCAGCTAGGTGGCTCAGTGGAGACAAGGCTGGGTCTGGAGTCCGGTTAGACCTGAGTTTGAATGTGATCTCGGACACTAGTTACGTGACCCTGGACAAGTCACTTAATCCTCTTTGTTTCGGTTTCCTCATTTGTAAAATGAGTTGGAGAAGGAAATAACAAACTACTCTGGTATCTCTGCCAAGAAAATCCCAAGCGGGATCATAAAGTCAGACATAACCAAAAATATCATTAGAAGTGGGGAATGGTGTCTGTTGCCCTCCCTATGTCCTGGATCAAAGGACTGGAAGCCACCTTAATTCAACAAAGATTTATTAGGTGATGGACTTGGAATCAGAAAGATCTGAATTCAGATCCTGCCTCCAGTCTCACTATGTGACAAGCCTTCTGTTAGCCAGTTATGAAAATAGTGATAATAATATCACCTCACCCACTGTGGGTTAGTGTGAGGGTCAAATGAGATGACATGTAAAATACTTTGCCAGCCCTGAAGTACTCTCTATAAAAGTTAGTTATTGTCATTATTATTTCACACAAGGCTCTGATTGTTGAGGGGTGATTGACTATATGAATCAGCAAGTCCAATACCCTTATTTCACCGATTAAGAAATAGAGAGAAGGTGACTTGCCCAAGGTCACACAGGTAAGGGACAGACTTAGGATTTTTTAAAAATCTCCATATATAGGTGAATATACTACTTGACTAAAAACTGAGTCTGGGGAAAGGTTCTCTTTGGAGATCACTGTTGACTCTCTTTGGGGATGGCTGGTCATGGGCCTGCCCTCTATGATTGATTGAAAGTGAGACTTTGTGACTCTGGAATTGCCCTCTTTTCATGTCTGAGTGAATGGAAGAGCCCATTTCACAGGTTCCCCCACTATTGATGGAGGAGTTGGAAAGCTTGCTGGTCTTTTTGTTTTGTTTGGTTTTTGTTTTTGTAAGGCAAATGGGGTTAGGTGACTTGCCCAAGGTCACACAGCTAGGTAATTATTAAGTGTCTGAGGTTGGATTTGAACTCAGATCCTCTTGACTTCAGGACCAGTGCTCCATCTGCTTGTGCCACGTAGCTGCCCCTTCAGCCAGTCTTGTTGAAAGGATATTATGAAGGTGGCTCCTTCTTTGCCCAGCTCTGGGGTTAGCCCCACTTCAGTTGGAAAACGGTTCGGCAACCAGTTGGCATGGTTGTGTGGGTCTGACTTCCTTGATGATCTGGTGATAACCTTGGGAGAGTTTACCCTTTCTTCTGTCTTCCCCAGATGCCCCCCTCTTCCTCTCCCAGCCACATTTCTACAATGCTGATCCGATGCTTCTTGAGGATGTAATTGGCCTTCATCCCGACAAGGAAAAACATTCCCTGTTCCTTGAGGTACACCCGGTAAGTCAACACCTGTTCCCTCAGCAGGAAGAGGTCCTGGGTTGCTGTTGTGTTTGGGGAGGGGCTTGCCAAGCATGGGCTTCATTATTGGAGACAGCTAGGTAGGCAATCGATAAAGCGTTCTGGGTCTGAAATCAGGAAAACCTGAATTCAAATCTGGCCTCAGACATTTACTAGCAGTGTGACCTCATTTAACACTTTTCGCCTCAGTTTCTTGATCTGTAAAATTAGCTAGAAGATGCAGTGGCAAACCACGTTCTTTACCAAGAGAACATCAACTCTGGCCTCAGATGCTTAATAGCTGTGTGACCCTGGGCAAGTCACTTCACCCTATTTGCTTTAGTTTTCTTTTCCATAAAATGAGCTGGAGGAATAAATGGCAAAGTGCTCCAACATCTCTGCTGAGAAAAAAAAAATTAAATCTGACCTCAGACATTTACTAGTTGGGTGCCCCTGGGCAAGTCACTTCCCCCTGTTTGCCTCAGTTTTCCCATCTGTAAAATGAACTAGAAGAAGAAACAGGAAATCACTCTAATATCTTTGCCAAAAAACCCCAAATGGAATCATGAAGAATCAGACACGACTGAAGCACTAAACAGCAAAAACAAATTATTTCTTTCTCATTTCTTCAGTCTCTCCTTCTTTACTGGATCCCTTCTTGTTGCCTACAAGGGTGCCCAGATCAATCCCATTTAAAAAGAAAACCCCGAACTCTTCACTGGGCTCTACCATCCTCTCAAGCCACAGATCTCTTTCTCAGTCAGACTCTAGAATTTTCCTAAACTTGGGTACCCGCACATCTGACTCCCACACACTTCTCCATTCATGGTGGGCTGACTTCTAGCTCTTCTACTCTATGGAGATAATTCTTTCTAAGGTCACCTCCACTGGGTGTCTGAGCATCTCATTGCTGGGGCTCTTCCTTCTTTCTTGATTTTTTTTTTTTTAGTGACTTCTGACTCTGCTGCCTGCCTGCTCCTTCCTCATGATATTGCTTTCCTGTATTTTTTTTTTTGCAAGGCCAAGGTCACACAACTAGTTAGTATCTGAGGCCAAATGTGAACTCAGGTCCTCCTGACTCCAGGGCTGATGCTCTATAGCAGCTTCTTTTCAATTTCTTTTTCAAAAGATCCTTCATGTCTCATAGGCGCTGTGTGGGTAGGCCTTGCTCTCTCTTCTCTCACCCTTTTATAGTAGAAGTTCAGAGAATCCATGAACTTTTTAAAAAATTTTGATAACTACATTTTGCTATGCTTGGTTTTCTCTTTTATTTTATTTCATTTCATTTCATACATTTAAAAGGATTGTGCTGAGAGAGGCTTCAAATCCCTATTGCCAAGGGAGTCCGGGACACAGAAAAGGTTAAAAAGCCGTGGATTGAAGTGCTATCATTGGTTCTCATAAGTTGAATGATCACTTCTGTGGATATTACCCCCAAAGTCACCCATTCAGATGTCTTTACCCACTTTAATCACAATCCCACATCATGCATTGCCTGCTGAAAACCTCCCCTGGATGCCCTACCAACATTTCACTCCTCATCAAGGAGATTTAAAAATTAAACAGAAAGCTCTAAGCACCATCGTAGCCCATAGTAGGCTCTTACTAATGATTATTGACTGATTACCCTTGGAGATACTTATTGGAGGCAGATAGTGAAGCTGTTTCCCTCCTCCAGACTCCAGCGTATACAGATTTACAGAGCTTTGTGGAAGAATTGCCTCTATAAAAGGGCTATAAAGCGGTAAACTAATTAATGGTTATTGGTCTGCCCGGATCCTAGGCCGCCAAGGAAACAGAAGCAACACTCTGACTTGGAACTTAGCAGCCCTGCACTTTAGTTATCAAGCAAGATTCCGAGGTTCAGTTTGGGCCTGGGGCATTTTGCCAAGAAGCCTCCACCTGAGGCTTGGAGAAGGCTGTAGACATGGGAGCTTTGCCCCTTCTCTTCCATATAGACATGGTCCTGGACCCGGAGAGCACGGGTAGAAGAACCAGGGCCAAATCCAGGCTGCTTCCTCCCTCCCTCCCCCACTATTCTTCATCTCTTATAAAAACCATACCTGAGAGACTTGTCATAGAAGCAATTGGGTGGTGAGCCTGGAGTCAGGAATCTTTACTCTCTGACAAAGCCCTTAGTTCAAATTTGCTCTCAGACACTAGTTGGCTGACTCTGGGCTGACTCTGGTCTACTTCATCTGTAAAATTGAAATAATAACACACTTCTCTCCCCAGGTTATTGTAAAGATCAAATGAGGTAACATTTGTAAAGCATTTGGCAGAGTGACTGGCACATGGTAGATGCTACATAAATGTTAGCTCTTTTTACCATTATTCACATCGACTCATGAAAGCTCAAATCCAAAATATTCAAAATAAAAGAGTAGTTATTGGGAATGAGGGGGCTGAGAAGGGGTTGGGTGAGGGTGATCTGGATCTGTGATTTCATTAGTCAGAGGGCAATTTTTGAATGTTTATTCTGGGCAACTTGGTGGTATCATAGATAGAGTACCAGCCATGGAGTCAGTAGAACCTGAGTTCAAATCTGACCTCAGACACTTGCTATGTGACCTTGGGCAAGTCACTTCACTCTGATTGCTTTGCATCCAGGGAATCTCCAGTCATCCAGATTCCTATCTGGCACTGGATCCAGTTGGCTCTAGAGGAGAAAGTGAGAATGGGGACTTAGCACAGCCCCCCCCCCCACTCAAATCCAATACATTTGCTTGTCATGGTTTTCTTGGAGAACAAAGGACAAGCATCATTATCAATCAATCAATCATCATCATCATCATCATCATGTGCTGGCTACTTGAGGATACAAATAAAGACAAAAACAGTCCCTGCCCTCTAGGAGCTTACAATCTAATGGGGGGAGAAAAGATGTATATACTAAGTAAAAGGAAACCTTAGAAGGGAAAGTTTCCTGCAGGAGATGGTCGTTGGGCTGAGTCCTGAAGTAAGCCCTTGATGCTAAGAGGTGAAGATGAGATTGTTGTTTCAGTCATGTCATAAAGAATGGTTCAATATTTCCTCCTCCAATTCATTTCACGGTTGAGAAAATTGAGGCAAACACGGGGAAGTGACTTGTGCATTGTCACTCTGAGTCTTCCTGACTCCAGACTAAGTGGGGGTGGGTGTTGGAGACATGGAGGATGGTGCCCTGTACAACAAATAGTCCTTAGGTCAATAGGATTGGATTGCATAATAAATTTCAAAAAGACAGAAAGCTAAGAAGGGAGCAGTTTATGAAAAACTCGAAACACCAAACGAAAGACTTTATTTCTGATGGTGAAGTTCATAGAGAGACACTGGTACAGAAGGATGGGGCTGCAAGGTCAGACCTGTGCCTTAGGGTAAGAGGGCTTGAGGCATTGAGATCAACCAGGAGGTGCAGTCATCGAGGCAAGAGGTAATGGGAGCCTGAGCCAGGGTGGTGACTGGGTGAGAGGAGAAAAGAGGGGAAGGGAGAAACTGATGCTGTACTGTGTGGGCTGAGAAGAGGGAGGAGTTGAGGTTGACCTGGGGAGGATGGTGTGGTACCCTCCACAGCGGTGCCCTATTTAGCAATAGGATCCTTGATTTCTCCACTTTTCCCTCTAGTGTATAGTTTCCCAAAATGGGAGGTGAGGACTGTCCCTTCCCCTTCTCTTCCTCTGAAACACACACTCTAGGCCAGGGGTTCCCTGTATCCTATATAACTTTAACTAATGTTATTATCATTAAGGTGTGGCATTTAAAAATTTTTGCTATATCATTTTTAGGTAATCTAATCATTTTATTAATAATGCCAGCATTTTAATAAAATGATGACCATTTGACTGTCTCTCTCAAAGATCATCATGGCAGGGTTTGCAGTTTATTTGCCCTTCAAAGAAGAGGAGGTATTCCCCAGGAAAGGAATCAACTCTGATTGATTAACAATTGATGATGTTTGTCCTTCATTCTCATGATATCAGGATGGTGATATCATAACAAGGGCATGTATTGAATTTGAGTGAGGGGGCAGGGGTTGGGTTAAGTCACCAGCTTCATTTTCTCCTCCAGAGCCATCTGGGTCCAGTGACCAGATATGGATCAGAACAACTGGAGATGGCCCCTGATGCAAGACCAGTTTTGAACTCAGGTCCTCCTCCTGCCTCCAGGGCTGGTGCTTTAACCTCTGCACCAACTAGCTTCTCTTCTGGGATTTAAAAGTTATCAATGAAGGAGAAAAGGAATATTACAACAAGGGGCTTGAGGAGTGATACTGTCACCCTTGGAGTGGGATTCCCAGACCATCTCAGGCCTTGGTTAATTTAGACAAAAGGGTTTGTCTCCAGCCAAACTTGATTGAATGGAATTCACCTTAGACTAGAGATTCCTAGTAAGGTTGGGTAGGGTCTGATAGAGAAGAAGGTTAGTTCAATGGAATCCTGATAAGAAAATGGAGAAAAGGGGCCAACTCTAAATCCCCCTAAGTCATTGGTTGTTAATAGTCATTTCTCTCAAATATCAGCCTTATTATATTACAGATGAGATGGACACATAGCTAATGTGCTCAGAGTGGGATTTGAACCCAGATCCAAAGAGAAGTGGCAGATTGTAGGAGACAGGGGCTGAGGATGAACGGGGAGGGCCAAAATCTAAGGAGAACAGGGTGAGATCTTTGTCATTCTTCCTGACATCAGAAGACCTTTGGGAAGCTACCTTAGCTCACGGGAGCCTTTGGCCCTTCATATCAACCCATACTAGTTACGAGGAAGATTGCGGTCTAGATATTGGATGTTGGGCCAGTCTCTCATTAGATTACTCCTTATCTAGACTTAATGAATTTATCTAACGGGAGAGGCCTTGCCTGATTAGAGATAATCTTACAATAACTGACAAATGGACCCAGGGACATGATATGTCTCTGTGGGGTTTAAATATAAACTTTCATGAGACAAGCTATGACCTTGGGTCATATTGTTTATTCTCTTTCCCCCAGTCATTTTGGGGTTGAAGGCAGTTGTGCACAGATCACTGGTACATTATCCACCTTTTTGCCCATTTTGGCATATAAACAAGTGGCTCTTATCTGGACTTTTCCTCTAATATTCTCTGGCCTACTCCATCTGGAAAGTCTGATGCAGAGCAGATCATGACATCTCAAGACATTTGAAAATAATTCTATTAGGCTTTCTTTCCTTATTTGTGTTCTGGACCCACTGGGCTACAGTCTGGTGAAGCCTAGGGACCCCTTTTCAGAACCATATTTTAAATATTTAAGTTGAAATTCAGAGTCATGTCACAAATAGCATGCGATATAGCTTTCCAAATATTTTTTTTAAATAATTCATGGACTCCAGGTTAAAACCACTGAAATATTTAGAGGATGGGGGCCCATGCATATCATGATCCAGACTAAACGAAGAGAACATTATCAATGTCCCTTTGCCCATCCCACAGTCCTCTGAATTTGGTACTATCGTCAATCAATCAGCTAAATATTTTTTAGGTCTGGTATGCCAGCAGCTAGGTGACTCAGATCTTGGAGACAGGAAGACCTGAGTTCAAATGTGGCCTCAGACAATGACCCTGGACAAATCACTTCATCCTGTTTGCCTCAGTTTCCTCAGCTGTACATTGAGTCAGAGTAGGAAGTGGCAAAGCATTCCAGTATCTTTCCCAAGAAAACCCCAAATGGGATCATGTAAAGTCAGATATGACTTAACAATAACTTGCCAAGCACATTGGTCAACACTCTCTGAGGTCCCAAGAAGGGCAGAAATAGCCCATGTCCTCCAAAAGCCTGTGATTGAACCTGGGAGATCCATCCCCAGGAGATCTGGAGTGGGGTAATACCTTTGCCCTTGGTCATATACCTAATAACCTTCAGAAGCAAGACTAACATGCAGTAAATAGAGAGCCTGGGCTTAGAGTCAGTGAGATTTGAGTTCAAATCCTACCCTTAACACTTTTTTTTTTTTTGCAAGGCAATGGGGCTAAGTGGCTTGCCCAAGGCCACACAGTTAGGTAATTATTAAATGTCTGAGACCAGATGGAACTCAGGTGCTCCTGACTCCAGGGCCGGTGCTCTATCCACTGTGCCACCTAGCCGCTCCTCCAACTACCCTTGATGCTTTACAAACTGTGTAACCTTAGTCAAATCCCTTCACCTCTGTCCCAGTTTTCTCATCTGTAAAATGGGAATTAAAAACAGCAAATCACTTCACCTTTGTTATGACTGGATAATGATTTCCATCTCCCAGGGTTGTTGTGTGCTTCAAATGAGATGATACTGGCAAAGTGCCCCCCAGTCTGAAAGTGCCATACAAATAAATGCAGTCATGCAAAGTAGTTCTCGACTTGCTCCAAATACATCATTTTTCTACCTCTTTATTCTGCCCCTCAATTCATGGATAATGATGGGAGTTGATATTTATGGTTTAAAGTCCCTTAAGGTTTTCAATGTGCTTCTAGTGGATTTTGTATGAGAAGTCCTCACAGAACTCTGAGTGAGATAGTTTCTGTTACCCCCATTTTATAGATGGGTAAGCTGGGGCTGAGTTTGCTCAAGGTTACACAACTAATATAATTCTGAGAGAAGATTCCAATCAAGGGGTATAGCCACATAATAATAATGATAGCGGTAACAATATCAGCTGGCTTTTATATAGTACCTTAAAGTTTGCAGAATGTCTTTATCACATTTGATCCTTGCAACAGCCCTGGGAAATTGTTGCTATTCTCCACATTTTACAGATGGGGAAATTGAGGCTAAGAAAAGTCGAATATCTTATTCTCCCTCTTTTACAGATGAAGGAACTGAGGCAAAAACCAATGAAATGATTTGCCCAGGGGTCACCCTGCTGAGGCTGGATCTTCCTGACTCCATCCAAAATTCCATTCACTTTGCCACTTGGGTGGTGATCCACAGCCATGTGGGATTGGTTTTAGGGAGAATAAGCAGGTTCTCCCCCAAACTGTCCCACCTTGACTCTTTCATAAACACAATCCAAAGTTGGAAAGACCCTAAGTCTGTCTGAAGATGGTAGGGATGGAGAAGTGCTCGTTAGACCTTCAAGGGCTGGGTAAATAATAGCCTACATTGTTCATTCTTTCTAACATTATTGTTTTGACTCTCGTCCCATCTGCAGGTCACTGGCATCCCCATGAACTGTTCTGTCAAATTTCAACTGAATTTGTATGCAAAGGCCATCCCTGGCATTGGGTGAGTACAGGTGGGCACTAGATTTTCCCCATGTCCACCTAGCCACAAGTCTATAGGAACTGGTCCTAGTGGATGGATATTAGAATTTGGCTCTGACTGAGTAGAAGTGAAAAAACTGGCTTAGAAGTCAGGAAGACCGGGGGTCAGTCTATACCTCAGACTCAGTTTTATTGTGTCAAGACAACTTCCTAGTTGTAGGGCTCTTTCCATTACCTGGGTCCCCAACTCTAGAAAGAAAGCAACAAAATTGAGGATAGTGGGTGAAGAGAAATAAAAAGGGACATTTCTAGCCTCAAACTATTCTTCTCCTGGAGCAAAACTAACATGAACATACTAGAAAGACCCTCTCTTGTGGACATGTTTTAACCACTAGAATTAATTGGACAAATCATTTTCACTCCTTCCATAGCCTCAGTTTCCTTATTTCTAAAATGGAAATACTAATGTCAGACCTAGAGATAAGGAAGACTCATCTTCCTGAATTCAAATCCTGCTTCAGACACTAACTGGTTGACCCTGGGCAAGTCACTTAACCTTATTTTCCTCAGTTTCCTCATCTGGAAAATAAGCTGGAGAAGAAAATGGTCAGTCATCCAATATTTCTGCCAAGAAAAGTCAAAATGGGGGTCACAAAGAATCTGACACAAGTGAAAACAATGAATCACACTGGCTTGTTGGGGGGATCCCATTAAGTTTTGTGTTTGTAAGTGTGTTTGACACACACGTATTAATATTGACATGATTAACATAGAAAGTGTAGATAATAGTATACGTGATTAATGATTAACCTGATTAATATAGAAATGATTAATGATTAATGATGATTAATATAGGAATATTTAAACACAATTGTACGTGACCAACTTTAAGTAGTTTGCCACCAAAGGGAGGAGAGAGGGAAGGGACAGTGTTAGAAATGAACTCATAAATTTACAAATGGATTAATGTTGAAAACTACCTTTGCATGTAATTGGAAAAATAAAATAAAATTTCAATTGAAAACACAAAAAAAGAAAACTTTAATTTGTTATTCAATCATTTTGACCATGTCCAATTCTTTATGACCCCATTTGGGGTTTTCTTGGCAGAGATACTGGTTTGCTGTTTCCTTTTCTAGCTCATTTGATAAATGAGGAAACCGAGGCAAACAGGGTGAAGTGACTTGCCCAGGGTCTCCCAAGCTGTTACGTGACTGAGTTCACATTTGAACTCAGGTGATGCTGACTCAAGGCCAGGTACTGTATGCACTTTGGCACCACCTAGCTGCCCAAACTTAAAGTGCCTGCCATTCCTAGTCTTCCCTCACTTGAGATACCAAGGAATAATTTAAAGGTTGAATTTAAAGGTCAGAACTCTTTGACTGTGTCCCAAGTCCTTATTTCCTTTATGAACCCCAAGCTAGTTAGGGATGTACCCTAGACTTGTAGGTTGGCCTTTAAAATTCAAAATTGCCGAAGCCCTCGTTTTTATCTTTGGAAGAGCTAGAGTCCAAAGAAGGGAGCAGATTTGCCCAAACCTAGGAGTCAATAAGTGCCTGTGGCAGGATTCCCACCCATGTCTTCCTGGCTCCCAAGTCTAACCAGCCACCTTGTCTTTGTCTCAGGACTGATTATCTGTCTGTCACTTGCCCCGACTAACCCTAAAGGTTAAAATATGCCTCCAAAAGATGATCTTTGTAGTATCTCCATGTGTTGGTTCTGCCCCGGGAGAAGAACTTGAGGCATAGGAATGCCTTTTTTTCCCTCTCTCTTCACCCACTCCCCTTCCCCTCAAGTTTCTTGATGTGGGGACCCAGGGAATGGGAAGAGTGCCAGTCTGAGGGCTCACTTGTGAGTACTCTTAGAGGAATCCTATGGGTCTTGATTTCTTCCTTTCTAAACTGATATATATATACACATGCATTTATTCATTTATTCCTTCCTTCCTTTATTTATTTATTTGTTTATTCATTCATTCATTCATTTATCTATCTATTTATTTATTTGATTGCAAGGCAATGGGGTTAAGTGTCTTGCCCAAGGCCAAGCAGCTAGGTAATATTAAGTGTCTGAGGTCAATTTAAATTCAGGTACTCTTGGACTCCAGGGCAGGTACTCTATCCACTGCACCACCTAGCCGCCCCTCTTCCTCTCTAAACTGAGTTAGTTGGACATGATTTGACCTCCAAAGTCCTCAAAATTTAGGATTCTAAAGGAGTTATTCAAGGCCTTCCTGATGGGCAAGATTCTTTCTAGTATGCCATGATGTCTTCCCTCCTGATGAAAATTTCACTTCTCTAAGCTTTTTCCATTCTGCCAACTAACAAAGGGTGAGATATACCAGGGCCCTAGGGGTAAGGGCATTGGACCTGGAATTAGGAAGATATGAGTTCATATCCTATCTTTGTGATATGTGGACAGATTTTTCTCATTTGTAAAATGAGAGGGTTGGCCTAGAATATCTCTTATGTTCCTTCCAGTTTTAGACTCACGATCCTATGACATTCTTTGATCTCTTGTGCCTTAAACTATATCTTGATGACACATATAATTTATTGTAATTTTTAAGGCCTGAGGCTGTGATTTGCATTGATGAAAGCAATTCCCAATGAGGGAACTCCACCTCTTCCTCTGTGCCTCACTCCATGCAGATTAAAGCCTGTTTTGCAAGTTATAATAATAGTTGTTTGACCTTGGGCAATTCACTTCACCTTTTTCTGCCTCAGTTTCCTCAAATGTAAAATATGGATATTAATAACACCCATATCTTAGAAGTGGTATTATTCTCAAAGTGCTTAGCACAGTGCTTGAGGGTTGGGACCACTTGGCTACTTTGTTTTCAGGGGTGGACCAGGTCTTCCTTACTCTCTTATGGAATTATGTCTTCAACTTTATTAAAATGTGACTGGTTTTTCTTGCTATTTTTCTTTAGGCAAACAGGAAAAATCAAGCCAGTCGTTCTTCCTATCCTTTGGTTTGAAGAGGTAAAGTTATATCTCTGTCCCTTGACCAGATCCTGGGCATCTTATTCTGGGAGGGAAATGTTGGAGGGGTGGGCAGTTAGACAATAGGACCAAAAGGCAGAGACCAGGGCAAGCCAACCTCTCCCTCTGTGCAGCTCAGACTATGGTTGGGAAAATTAAATTCATTCTACACTTGCACTGAGGATATGGAAATAGTCTGGGAATGGAAAGCAGCCCATCTGCAATCTTTGTTGGCTCTTTTCCTAATTCTTTTTACCATCCAGGATTAGTCATCAAAGTCACTCTGACCCTCAGTTTCCTCATTTGTCTAAGGGGAATAACATGGATATACCTCACAGGGGTCTTTTAAGAGGAGGATGACTTAATAGTAGTGACTAAGAAATTCATGTGATCTTGAACTGTACTAAGAAAGTTGTGGTATTGAAATGGAAATCCAGATGTGTACTCTGATCTGGTCCTCTGGAATATTGTTTACTATCCTGGTCTCCATGATTTTAAAAAGATTTTGCTCAACTGAATAGTTACCAAGGAAGGCAAAGAGCCTTCATCCTATGAAGATGGGATGAAGGAGTGAAGATGTTTAAGATAGACTCTTTTTTTTTTTTTTTTTTTTTAGGTTTTTGCAAGGCAAATGGGGTTAAGTGGCTTGCCCAAGGCCACACAGCTAGGTCATTATTAAGTGTCTAAGACCGGATTTGAACCCAGGTACTCCTGACTCCAAGGCCGGTGCTTTATCCACTACGCCACCTAGCTGCCCCTAAGATAGACTCTTAAAGGATGCTTTAGACTTTTTGTTTTGGTTCCCAAAGGGTAGAGCCAAGAGGAATTGGGTAGAAGTGACACAGGGGCTCAGTTTAGACTCTAAATTGAGAGAGCTGAATGGTTGAATGGGTTGCCTTGTGAAGGAGCCTTCACTCGAGGTCTTTAAACAAAGGTTGGGTGACCGTATGCTGGAAATGATTTAGAGGATTTTTTTGGTTCGCGTACAGATTGGACTAACTGGTGTCTGAGTTCTCTCCTGACTCTGAAGTTTTCTATTTATTTCATCAAGGCTGTTTTGTCTTATGGCATCATTTTTTTTTTTTTTTTTTTATGGAAGGTAGTGCCACAGTGGCTCAGAAATCACAATGTAGTTCTTTTAGATTTCAGACAACAATCTAGTCGGTGGTGGTGGTGGATATTAGGGAGGAGGACCCACTTTGTTTATTGTGACGACTCAGTTAGGGACAGACGGCCTCCCCCAAGTCTGGACTTGTATACTAGGAGCCAATTTGGCTGAGACTCTGCATAGGTGGGGCTCTACCCAAAGCCTTCAAGGGAGAGAGGATCATCTAGAACTTATTGTCCGTGGTAGATGGAGAGGGGCCTTCATTTCCAGAGGCAACATGAGGCCGCTAGGGCAGAAACATCCATATCACCCGAAGCTACCGTGGTCAGAGCGATTGAGAATTTGGAGAGGACCTTGGGTGGGCTGTCCAGGCCTAGTGAGATACCATTCCTTTCTAATTCTGATCTTATAGGCAGTACCTCTTGTGAGCCTTCTGGTTTTAATTTGATTCTTCTGCCATTAGTCAGACAATGAGTTTTTATTAAGCCTTATTAATAGGCCCTTGATAAAATATTGACTTAATATGTCATACACTGGGGGAGGAGGGAGGAGGAGAGATAGAAAGCCAAAAATAATCCCTACACTCAAGGATCTCACCATCTGATTGGGGAATAGAACATATATAAATCAATACATACAAGTTTTACTGGGGCGCCTTAACCTGGGATGTATGAACTTATTTAAAAAAAATTTTGATAATTGTATGTCAATGAAACTGGTTAATCCTTTGTATTGTTATGAACTTACAAACAGGATTCTGGGAAGCAGTCCATAGGCTTCACCAGACTGCCTGAGGGGTTAATGATATAAAAAAGATTACATACCTCTGAAGTGGAGAGGATCTCTCTTACTCTCATATATTTGGTTAACTTTCGAATCTAAGCAGACTCCTATGAGTCTGGGAGCTGCTTTTTTCCAGAGCCTTTTTACTGTGGATTAGTTGACCACCGTGATGGAAAGCCCAGTGTTCCAAACTAGGGCCTTGGGTCCTATAGAGGAATAGACTTGAGTTCTTTCCCCACACCACTTGCTACCCAAGGGATTGCACTAGCAATGCTGAAACGAGATTGTTCAAATGTGTTTTGATGAGTCAGAACCTCTGGATATCAAAGGCCTTCTGGACCAGGTTGTACCTGAATAAAGATCCCAATCTAGAACACAACAAAGAAGTTGGCATCCATCTATCCTTTGCCTGAAGACCTGGATCTAGAAGGAGGAAGCCCCTATGTCCCAAAGCAACCTGATTGACTTTGGGATTGCTTAGAGGCAGGGGGGATTCCTACCCTTCTCTGCATTTTGGACCCTTTGTCAGTGGCTGGTGGAGTCCACAGACTTCTCAGAACCGTGTTTTTAAATGCATAAAATAAGATACAAAGGTAAGCAGCTATTTTGAAAGTTATTAAAAATAACTAATTAAATAAACACAATAATAAATATATATTTTAATGACTATTTCAAAATAGCTGGATATATTTGTATCTTATTTTTATATTTAAAAGTCCACAGACCCCAGATTATTAATCTCTGCATTAGGAAGTTTTTTTTTTCCTTACATCTCCCCTAAAAGTACATTTTTGGCTTTTTTTTTTTATCAATTGAACATGAGGTTGTAGTGTCAAATCAGAAGGGTCCCCAGAGGGTCTCTAGGCCAGCTTCTTCATTTTACAGATGAGGAAACTGAGGCCCAGAGAGGTGACTCACCCACATCTGAAATAGTAAGAGGCAGAAAAGGGACCGACTAGAGAACTCATTGCATCATGGCAAGTCCTGGTTCTTCCCATTGAGGCCAAGTAGAAAGAAATGAATCCCTCTTCTCCAGCTCTTTAGGGATTGACATACATGAATATATATACACAGACAACACATTATGTATTAATATAATTATATATTTATTATATTTCTATATTTCTATAATTATATATTATATTTCTATATTTCTATATTTATTATACACTGTGTATCCACATGTTTGTATAAGCACACACATATTTTGTCCTAAAACTCCATACAATCGTATATACATATTATATATAAAATACGTATGTAAATATATTCAATATAATTGGTTAATCTACATATTTATGAATTTAAAAACATGATTCTGCTTCATCAAAGGAGTTTATCACGCAAAAAGGTTTACAGATCCCCAAAGGAGAGGGAAGCCCTCCCACTGTTACATATTAAGTTGACCCAGTCCCATCAGAGGATATATAAATATGTATTATTTATCTATAAATTAAATAAAAATACATTAATATGATATAATATATAATATATTATAAATAAATATATTGTATTACATGTACAAATAAATATGTAATGTGTTCATATGTTGACCATTCTCCTTGGTCCTCTCATTTTTTTTTTTGTCTTACTTTTTAGCGTGGTGCAATGGAAGGCCAGACCCTCGACACGTTCTATACCAGACTGGTATTAGTGCCCCAGCTGATACAGTACATTCAATATGTCTTATACGCATTTAGCTGCCTGTTCATCCTCATCACCATCATCCTCATCTTCAAGAATCAGGTTAGTGCCGGCCCAGCTTGAGCTCCCGCTAACCCTCTTGGCCTCTTTGCCAGCTTCTGCCTGGGTGAGAGGGGCAGGACCATCCTAGAGCTTGTCCTTGGCTGGTCCTTCCCAGGCTGGTGGGCTCATCCCCATGGCTTTTGGGGAGCATCCTTTTCCTGCTCTTTCCTTTGAGGCAAGAAATTGATCTTCCTTTCCACGGCTCCCTGTAAGATCCCAGCTGCCTTCTTCCTTCTGCTACTTCCTTTTGACTTCCATCTTCTCTAGATGTCTCAGAGGCACTCCTAATAGTGACTAGAAATGAGTTTTGCATATAGACACCTGGTGCTTAATGTGGGTCAGGGATTCTTGACCTGAAGCCTGTGAACTTAAAAAAAAGAAGTTTGATAACTAAATTCCAATAGAATTGGTTTCTTTTGGAACCCTGTAGATTTTATTTAATGTATTTGAAAGCAGGATTCTGAGGAAGGGTCCCTAAACTTTCACAGACTGATAGAGGGGGTCCAGGACACTTGACTGGGAAGGGGCTTAGCAAACTTCCAGGATGGTGTCAAATTTTTTTCTAGGTCTGAAGTGAGCAATTGTTCCCATGAGATCTCTACAGCATGATTCCTCATTCAGGAAAAAAAATCTATTCAAAGTAATCTAGGTTTTCTGGGTTCTTTACAAACCAGAATAGACAGAATACCCTAGACTAAAAACTCAATTTTATATTTCTCCTGTGCTCTGTTTTCTATTAAGATGGGTACTCCTGCCAGTGATCCATGCAGAAGACGCCTTACTTAGGAATTAATAGAAGGGCTAGGAAGGAGTTAAGTTGCCCACCCTCTCTCCCATGGAAGCAAGAAAACCATAGAGGAGAAAAAAAGCCTTTCAGACCAAGTGGGTGAGGAATGAGGTGGTGGGTTGTGAGAAGGAGGCTAGTCTGAATTAATGAAAAATCTAAGTGCAGACAACTTCCAAATTAAAACTGTGGGACCTTAGCACACTTTCAATTTGACGTAATAGTCAAAAGTTGGTTCTTTGAGAATGTGAGCTCCCGGAGGGATGGAACTGTGGATGGCTTTTATTTTTATTTTTATTACAATTATTTATTATTGGTATCCTGCCCAGTGTCTAGTGGCGTATCTGTCTTATAGAAGATAGTTAATGAATGCTTATCGAACTGAATTACTAGGCAACACATTTAGTTGAATTAGCAGGTTTTCAGTGAACAACAACAGCAATCTAGGGCAGTTGGGCGGCTTGGTGGATAGTGCGCTGGCTGGGCCTGGAGTCTGGAAGACTTGACTTCAAATGTGGCCTCAGATACTTCCTACTTGTGTGATCCTGGACAAGTCACTTAACTCTGTTGGCCTCTGTTTCCTCCTCTGTCAAATGAGCTGGAGAAGGAAATAGCAAACCACTCCAGTATCTCTGCCAAGAGAACCCCAAAGAAGGGTCATGACAACACAGGCGCAACCAAAAAAAAATCAACTGAAACATAGCAAAAGCAATTCAGTGTAACACGTATCTATTGAGAATCTGCTCATTCATTTGAATGAATAAAATATTACTGAGTTATTCAAGTGTTTTTAAACAAGTATTTATTTTTTATTTTAGGCATTAGGGTTAAGTAACTTGCCCAAGGCCACACAGCTAGGTAATTATTAAGTGTCTGAGGTCGGATTTTGAACTCAGGTCCTCCTGACTCTAGGGCCAGTAATGTTTCCACTGCGCCATCACCCCTTCAAGTATTTTTAAAGTGACTGCTATGTGTTGGCACTGGGGATGCCAAGACAAAAAAAATGAAACTATCCATGCCCTCAAGAAGCTGATATTCTACAAGATAATATGTAAATACTCCCCAAATGATAAGTAAATGTAAAATATCTAAAGAATAAATAAATAATAAGAGATTAGGCTGTATAGTGAATGAAGAGTTGACCTCAGTCAGGAAGACCTGAGTTCAAGCCCTACTTCTTTCAATTCAATTCAATAAACTGATATTATGTTAAACGTTGTTAAATGTTGGTTATACAAATAAAGAATAGTCCTTGCCTTCAAGGAGCTTACAGTCTGATGGGAAAAGACATCACACTAAAGGAAGACAGAAGAGGTGGAGCCACAAGATGGGGATAACCTTGATGGAAGGGGGGGGGACTATCTTGTTTCATGGAATTGAAACCAGTTAGAGCAGCAGATACATAGTGGAGGGTCCAAATTCTGCCCTCTCTAAAGGAAGGCATTAGGAGGAGTCCTCAGACCCATCATTGATTGTTTCAGCCCAGATAAATCACTTAAACCACTCAGGGTCTCAGTCAGAACTCTAAGTAGGGGGGATTTTAGGATTTTATGTAGGGGGAATTTCAGGAATTCCTTATTCTAGTGAGATCACTGGTCTTATTAATTAGATCTCACTAAAAAAAGAAAATATTCCTAACAAGTGATGTAAAGTAATTTTGAGGAGGGGGCAGCAGGAATTGAGTGACTTGCCTTTACTCAAAGGTAGTGTGGTCTAATAAGAGGCAATGTGTTCATCCCAGCCCTGCTACTCATTAAGCTCTGTGGACTTGGGCAAATCTCTTTTTTTCTGTACACCTCAGTTTACCCTTTTTGTAAAATGAGGGAATTGGACCAGAGCATCACTCACATCTCTTTCATGATTGAGTCTCTTTGTGATGGGATTTCTAGAGAACCCATCTGGTTTTTTCCCCCATTTACCTTGATTTGGGAGAGTCGCGATTAGCCATTTGGGAGACCCAGAGGGGAAGGATGGGCCATTGCCCACCCCCCTTCTGCTCTTGGAGGGACCTCAGAGGTTGACTGATGCCCCACCTGGCCCAAATCCAATTCTCACTCCTGGCTCTATGACCGAGAAATCTTTGTTTCAAGAATGAGTCAACTTCTCTTCCTGAAAAGGGATGGAGATGAGCTCTGAGACACATTTTCTGAATCACTGAAGTCTCTGTCTTTGTCTTACTCATTTCCCCAAGCTGAGATAGTTTTTAAACCCTCTTCCCACTGCCAAAAAAACAGTTTGAACATATCAGCACATCTGAAATGTTAGGATTCCTGAGATTTGTCTGGTACTTTGTTGAGCCCCACCTTTTTTTGAGTGTGTGTGTGTGGTGGGGCTTATTTGTGGCAAGGAAAAAGCCCTCTCTGGGGTCTCCACTAAGCCCCCTGCCCAAAGTATCAAAGTTATGAAACCAATAATTTGGAGGAAGAAGAATTCTTAGTATCCTAAATCCTTGGTTGCCTTCTGCTTCCTTTGTTCAAAATGTTGTCCTCAACTCCAAACTATCTTTTAAAATTAAACCTGTGTAGGCACTCCATATCCTCTACCCCCCTTTTGAAAAAACAAACAAACCCAACAACTTGGGTTCATTTTTCTCTCCTGGGGGAGGCAAGCAAGAGAAAAGGAACCTTCTTGTCTTTGGCTTAGCTTAAGCCCTAAGAAGGAAAAAAATGAATAATCCTTTTTCTAAAATAGTCTGAATTCTTGGCTAGCATAGCTGAAATGACTTGGTTAGTGGGAATTCACCAAGGTCTGTCCTTCCACACAGTTAACTTGCATATGCTTAGTTTAATTTTGGAGATCCACAATTTCTTTTTTTCTTTTCTTTTTTTTTTTTTGCAAAGCAGTGGGGTTAAATGACTTGCCCAAGGTCACACAGCTGGGTAATTATTAAGTGTCTGAGGTTGAATTTGAACTCAGGTCCTTTTCCTTTTTTTTTTTTTAGCTTTTGCAAGGCAGTGGGGTTGAGTGACTTGCCCAAGGTCACACAGCTAGGTAATTATTAAGTGTCTGAGGTTGGGATTTGAACTCAGGTCCTCTTGACTACAAACTGCCCCAAGAGATTCACAATTTTTAATCTTATAATCTGCTTTAATCTATTCTCTGCATTATCTCAGTTCCTTTAGAATTAGGTATAATAGATTTATTTTAAATTATATAGAGATTTTATATATATAATGAAATAGATTTATTCTATTTCTTTTTTCAAATAGAGGCAGCATATTAGAACATAAGGAGTGTTAGATTTGAAGTCTGAGAGTATGGGTTTAAATTGTAACCCATCCTTCTGTGAGACCTTAAGCAAGTTTCTTCCCCTGACTCAGGTTCCCCATTTGTAAATGTGAGGCCGGAGGACCTCTGTGGTCCAGGGAAGCAGTGAGTTCTTCTGAACATGCTGAGAAACTATACTAGTCTTAATAGGTGCTTCATAAATATTTATTGATCTATTAAGTAATCATAGCATACTAAATTCTGTTGGAGTTAACATTATCCCAATAGCTAACCCTCTCCTTCTTAACTGATATTTGTCAGCATCATTTCTTCCTCTCTTTTTCTCTTCATCAGAACTCTGATCAAAGGAGGAGGCTTTCTTTCATGCTTGCTTGCTGGCTAATACAATAACTGAAACATTCTAAATGATTAATTTGGGTGAGTGAGTTCACCATGCTCACAGACCCTTGTGTTACTAACCCCACCTCTTGTGATGTTTCTAACTTCCAGGTTTATTGTTTTTTTTTTTTTTAATCACCAAAGGCTTGGACTGACAAAACCTTGTTCCTTTGTGGACACTGATTGTCCTATTGGTGCCCTTGAGGCTACTTTGACCAGTGTTCCCCAAATAAACCAAATCTTGTCCCACACGGTTTCCAGTGTGGCCCAACATAAGCTGAAGATGCATCCTTTTCTGAACTCCCACTTTAGCATTTTTTTTTGTCCAAGCCTGAAGTCAATATTGACATCCAAGTTCAGAAGCATTAATGTATATTTTGATAAAATTGGGGGTAGGGGGAAGCCTACCAGTCTGTGGATTGTTGGCTGTCTATTGGGTCATTTCCCCCCCCCCTCCGAAAGAATTCACAATTAACAAAGTGCTTGGTGATGTCTGGGCCCCCAATAGGCCTATTAACTAATTCTTGTCCTGTTTCACAGAAATGACTGATCACAACTGACTGAGTCCTTAATTTGATTCCTTTCTAACATGTTGGTGGTGGCAAGATGACCAAGATGCTTTGGGACTGTAGTTGGAGCAACATTAGCTCAGTAAATATGAATACAAACATCATAAACTTGCGGCACCCCCACAGTTCAAGTCTTTCTTAAAAAACACCATCTATTCCATCCCATTTTTATTCCACAGATTTTTTTTTAAAAAGTCACACAAAAACATAAGCAATAACCAAAAAAGTCACTCATTCCTCAATGAGACCATTCGTAATCCAAGTGAATTCCCTTATACTTGATGGTTTGGGGAGGAATCACAGAAATGGAAGGGTTTTTAGTGCTTCAGAGTTAGGAGGGATTGGGGCCCATCTTCCAAAACCTCTCATCTTTTGGAGACCTCAAGGAAGGGGGGAGTCTACAGTTTTCCCAGGCAACCCAGCCTACTAAGAGGAAACACCAAGGATTAGAGAACTCTTCCTTACAGCTAATTGTCCCCTTATCAACCCCTGGATCTCCCCTCTGGGGCAAAACGGAACACACCTTAACCCTCCTTCAGATAACTAAAGAACCAGTATAACCTCCTTTCCACGTAATAACCCTTCAGACACTTAAAGAAAGCTATCCTGTCCCTCCCCTCCCAAGTCTTCTCTAGGCTAAAGATGCCCATTTCCTTCAGCCAATCCATAGAGGATATGAACTCAAGATACTTTGCCATCCTAGAATCAAACGTCTTTATTCTTCACATTGTGTGAAAAATACAACTCATTTTTAATCCTTAGAGGAATCCTTTAAGACTGACTTGAACTCTGGTGGAATATGATTTTTGATTTCCATTCATTAGATGGATGGAAGTGGGGTGGGGGGAAGGAGATGAATCAATTTTTGAACATGCCTTTGAAACAAATCCCACCCCAAAATATAATATACAAGTCACCTTCATCAGTCAACTGTCTTGAGTATTAACCTTTACATGGGGCTAATCAAGGTTTTAAAAATAATTAAGAACCGTATTTAAACTGTATTTAAAAAAAACGTATTTTAAAAAAAACCCAACTGTTCATTCCCAACTGGAACTATAAATTAGCTTGATTATCTTCTAGGAAACATTCTTTTTATTTTGGAGTAGTAATAAAAAGGTCTCAAAGAATTCAGAGGCCATTCAGTCCTATTCAGAATTCCTGATGACCCCTGCTTCTAATGGGAAAGTGCTACAGGAAGCCCGACTGTAGGTGGGTAATCAGGTAATTTATATACTGAGCATTTCACACACCATTGATCTTAGTATAAATAATAATGATAATCAGTGCTAACATTTCAATAACATTTTAAATCTTATAACACACTTGAGAGGTTGAGAGGTTAATATCATCTCCATTTTACACACGAGGAAGCTGGGGCAGACAGAGGTGAAGTGACTTAGGACACACAGCTAGGAAGTGTCTGAGGCAAGATTTAACTCGTTCTTCCTGACTATAGCTCCAGTGTTCTATTTACTATGCAATCTAGAAATGTCTTCTCATTTCCTTTAGCTTCCACTAGTTCTGGGGCACCTGTAGTCTTCAAAAATCAACTGTTACTTTAGATCACCTGTTAAAATAAGCCATTCTGGTGGCAAGGGGTACAGATGGAAAGAGTGCTGATTTTGGAGTAAGAGAGTTCCAAGTTCAAATCAAATCCAATTAGTGAGTAGACAGGTGAGATTTGAATCCAGGACCTCTGACTCCAAACCCAGTGCCCTTTCCACTGTTCCATATTCCTTCTTTTGATTTTGTTTTTTAAATGAGATATCAAAAGGTTACTTGCTCAAAGTTGGAGAGAGGAGGAAGGTAGTTTGAAGTTTATAGGTATCAAAGTTCTCATTTCTGTAGTTTTTTTTTTATGTTTGCAAAGCATTTCCCTTTCATTATCCTATTCGTGCAACACAGATTGGCTGTTATATCTATTTTACAGATGAGGTAACTGAGGCAAAGTGATTTTTGCTGACTTTGAAGCAGTAGACATTTATTTTCTTTCCCAGAATGTTTGCTCCTTGGTTTCTGAAATTGGTTACAAGCCATGGAGGGCAGTTCTATCTTTTGGCTTAGGATCTAAAAAAAATTCAAAAACAATCTACAGAGAGAACAGGTACAAGTTTCTGAAATAAATATGGGGCCTACTGATTACAGGATGTGGTAAATTCCGTTGGTCCTTACTCAGGGGCTTTGGCAGGGGCCTCCTTTTGCCTGCCCCCACAAATTTGCTTAAATCACTTGGCAGAGACTAGAACATGAAAATGAAGTCCTCAGGTTCCCATCTGTAAAAGTCTCTTATTTAAAGTGTATGTGGGAGGTGGGGAATGCTACTGGATTATAACCTACAGGCTCAGCTAAAGCTCATTCTTCACCAGCTCCATGAAATGGGAGAATCTCTTTTTTTCAGAGTTTATTCCTATTTGGAGGCTATACTCTCCCTGGGGACCTCTGACTGCAGACTCTCCCTGGGCATGCTTTGGCTGGCATTGACCCTTGAGGGAGAATTCTGAGACACTTCTCCACCAACTCTGATTCAATCTCCCAAGTTACTTGGTGGGTTCCCCACTTAGCAGTCTCCTTCCTGGCCCAAGACAAATTATTTTGTTTGTTTGTTTGTTTTCTGGTTTTTACAATGGGGTTAAGTGACTTGCCCAAGGTCACACAGTTAGGTAATTAAGAGTCTGAGATAGGCTTTGAACTCAGGTCCTCCTGACTCCAAGGCCGGTGCTGCCTCTGATCTCTGAGGATGGAGAGAGAAAGGGATGGAGAAGGGCAGCAGAAAATTCTTTGGTCTTCTCCCCACTCTACCCCAAGTTAGTAGCTGATCATTTTTTTGGTGACGTCTCTGGAGGAGGGGAACGCCTCCCCCTGACTGCAAGCTCATTGAAGGTAGTGGGGTTTCCCCTCACAGGGGCTGAGTTGAAATGGGGGATGGGGGTTGCAGTGTGATATAGAGACCTAAGTTCAGGATGGGAACCTGAGCTGAGTTCAAATTCCACCTTTGAGACCAACTTCTCTGGGCCTCCAGAGTCTATAACTGAAAACCAAGTTGGATGGACTAGAATGCTTTTTATCGTCACAGACTGAGAATCAGAAAGAATATTAGAAAACATGGAGGCCTAGATATGGGAGACACTGACTCTGGGCTCCTGTAGCCTCAGTATTCTTATATTCAGGGCCCAGTGCCAGCTCCTCATGCACTCCCGCCCCTCAAAAAAAAAGAGACAGGTTCTGCAGGGCTTTCTGCGGGGCCTTCCAAGCACCAACTGTAAGAGAAGTCAGCCAGCTGTGGTCATATTTTTAGATGTGTAAGCCTGGGGGAGGAGGGGAGGAGGGAGGGGGGGTTATTTGTAGCATCAGTTTAATTTAGTTTATTAGTCTGTCCTCATGGGCCTCAGAGTAGGCTTGCAGAGGGATTATTCAAATGCTTGCTTCCCCCTGTTGAGCAAGGATACTGGTGGGGACTGCTTTATGCAAGCAGTATTTACCCTTTCTCTCCCTAGACCTCCACCCCCAGCCCCAAATATGTATTTGTTTTTTGATTCAAGAGGCAGCTTTCCTCCCTCCCTCTTCCCCCAACCATTCCTGAACTTGTTCAATGGTGGTGTGTGTGTGTGTGTGTGTGTGTGTGTGTGTGTGTGTGTGTGTGCGTGTGCGCACACGCATAGGCAGTGGGGGTTGACTATACATTCCATGAGGCTGACTCTCCCAATACTTTTGACATCAGAGCCCTTGGGATTCTGGCCATGGGGCTGGATGGCTCACTCCAGGGGCTTTAATTGACTTATTTTCCCCCAGGCCAGACCTCTGATACACACTGAATCAATAAACAGTAAAAGTCTTTAGAAAGAGTTAATAAATACAGATTAAACTGTAAAAGTACATTATGAGTTTGAGAGAGCTGGTTGTTAAACATTTACCATCATACCTCTGCTTGGATTTCTTAGGTTTCTGTTTCTTAGTCACCAGAGAGGTATCCAGAGGGGAGAGCTAAGAGAGAGGTTTGGGGCAAGGTGATCTGCCAGACTGGCAAGAGGGAAAGATACCCTCTAAGTTTAGGAAGATGATCCAGGCATAAGGAAAATGCTCTTTTTTTGAGGTGAGGTGAGGCAGGCTAATGCAAAAAGGAGAGCTGGCCTTGGGAGGGGGAGGCCAGGGACCCATTCCATCTCTGCTGCCAGACCGACAAAGAAACTTTGGCTAGATGGATTTCAATTATTTCACCATCTGTAAAATAAGAGATCTATTCAATGTTAATCAACCAACACACACTTAATAGGCACTTGGTGTATACTAGGTGATGGGGACAGAAAGGCAAAAAAATACCTTATTGTACATTCTTATGGGGGAGACACCATGAAATCGAATGCAAGAAATAACATGCATTTATGATTTTCTGGGTCATTCCAGAAAATAAGCCATACCCAAAGGGAGGAGAATGGGCCTTAAAATCCCTCAGATGGAGGTGGGTTCCCTGTCAAGTAAAGTCATGTCAATGTGGTAATGGGAAAGGTGCAGAGGGAAGTGGGGTTGTACCAGTGGGATGAGAGGTGTAACCTAGTCCATTCTCATCCACAGAGAACACCCAGGGCTGCTCTCCATGAAGGGCTAGGCCCTGTAGAAGACCAGCTTTCCGGCTCCCAGACTCCTCTCCTCCAGGACACCCCCCAGGACGGACAACCTGCCACCAGCAAGTCCTGCGTGCCTCATCTGCCTGTCCATAGTGGCTGTGATGCCACCATTTTACATGTTTAGCCATGAGTGCACACGTAGTGTGTATATGTGTGTGTCTGTGTGTGTGTGTGTGTGTGTGTGTGTGTGTTTGAGAGAGAGAGAGAGAGAGAGAGAGAGAGAGAGTGAGAGAGTTGCACGCATAGAGATGATCTCAACAATGAAGACTCCCAAATTGTACATTTGAGGATGGGACGTTTGATAAGAGCCAATCTGGGATGAGTTTGACACCTGAATTTCCAGCTCCTTCCATCTCCCTTGATCTGTCCAGATCCCAGAACTCCAGAACATCTTGAAGGTGTTGAATCTGGTCCTCTCCAAAGGAGCCAGGAGGCACCATGTACTGCACAACCAGCCAAGTGAATTCAAGCTGATATGAGCCTTAGCTTATCCCACCCCTCTGTTCACTATCTTCTTCCCCTCCCCTGTGTAGTAATGTCTCGTGTCTTGGTTCTGGAACCTAGCACTTCCATCTTATTGGAGCTTGACCAGGTTGGACTTGGAGACTCATTCCAGGGTCTAGATTGCTGCTCACTTGGGTCCTTTATAGCCGCCGCACCCAAGAGGCCGAGGACACCATTGATGGGGACCCCTCGGGCCCCGGAGCTGAAGGGTAGGACCAGTGGTCATTTTATCACCCCCAGGGAACAGGCTGGATGCCCCCTTCAGTTACGGAGACCTCTTAACTTGTGGTCCAAGGCAGTGTTGTCATCCCTTTTGGGGTTGTAGTACTGTTGAACTTCCCAGAGACTTCATACAGACCGGTCTAGTTTTTTTTAATAAAGATGGAGATATATTGTCTACTTCAGAAGGATGTGGTCCTGGGAGATTCCTCTTTACATTCTTGGGAACACTGGAAACCCCCCCCTCTTCATCCCCCCCCCCCCCCAGTGCTCTATGTTTTCCCAGGGAAACAAGGCAGAGTTGGGGAGAAAGATCTCAGGGCCCCTACAATCCCCTTGGAACTGGAAAATTGATGCCCCACTTCACTATGGTTGGGCAAACAGTGTTTCTGGTCTCCTGGACAAATGTCTATCTCTTTTTTCACTTTTTTTCTACTAGAAAATGAAATAAAAGTAATCTCATATACTTCAAAAAGATAAATTCACTTGAAAATAAAAATGTAAAAAAACATGTCTGAAGTTGTGACTGTGTTGGGGCTGAGGGTTTCAGTAAGGGGCAGGGTTGGGAGCGGGAAGAGCTTGACCCTAATTTATCCTCATTCCAGCACCGCTGGTGAGGCCTGGAACTGGCCCCTACTCCTTCCTCTTTGGTCTGGGGTCATTGCTTCCCTGGCCTCAACCCATCATCTATCCTTAGGTTCCTGTGAACAATGGCAGGAGCATCTCCCAGTGAAGGCCATTGAGATATATGACCAAAAAGTTGGAGGAAAGATTGAGGGAAAGGGAAGTGTGATATGAGAGCTGAATTCAGTCTGACTGGACAGAGGGATTGTGGAGGCTGAATCCGGTCCTCCTTTGTTTTGTTTAGCTAATGATGAGTAAGCATCCCAAATAATAATGACTGCTAGTGCTTATTAAGGTTTGCAAAGGGTTTTTCAAATATTAATCCACTTATCTTCAACTCTGGAGTGTTGGTGGTATAATCCCTATTTTATAGATGAGAAGACTGAGACAGATAAAGATTAATTAATAATCTCCATTTTATAGTTGGAGTGAGGTTGGCTCAGTGGATCTGGACAGAACTGCGTTCAAATACTGTTTTAGATATTCTGCTAGCTGTATGACTCTGGACAGACCACTTTGCCTTATAATCTTCACCTTTAAATAAGGATAATGAAAACACCTCCCCAGGTTTGTTCTGAGGGTCAAATAAGATACTATTTGAGAAGGGCCTTGCAAATTTTAAAAATGCAATATAAATTCTAGCTGTTCTTTTGGGTGAAGAAACTGATTCTTGGAGAGTTGACATGGCCATGAGATGAGGCCAGAGGATGAGTTCAGGATCATGGAGTGGGAGGGGGGGGTGACGGCTTAGCTTAAAGAAGGGATGTCTCAGAGGACACACAATAAATATGTGAAGAGTTGTCCTGTAGTCAAGTTGGCTTGACCCCAGAGGAAAGAACTAGGGGAAGCTGATGGAAGTTGTAAGGAAACATTTGCTTGGAATATAATGGAATGAGCTGCTTCTGATGGGCTCTCTGTCAGGGAAGACCTCAACCATGGAGTTGTTAGACTTTCTACACTCAGCTCCTGATGGATCTCTTTGGCCACTGAGGTCCTTCAAGTCAGATTCTGATCTGTTTTATCATGATACTTCCTTTGCTTGTCACCAGTGGTCCCAAATGACTTGTAATTTTGAAAAATGATATTGCTGGATTTTGTTGTTAGAGTCATTTCCCAAATTGAATCTCTATAACTGAAACAAAACTGTGAAGCAAAAATTCCCAACATAGTGACTAAATGTGATGAGGTATGTAATCCATGCCCTAGGGGTTGTGAGAGAAGATATATTATGTAATCTTATTTAAAATCTATATTATCTCTTGTTTTTAATATCACCTTCATTTTCAAATATGCCCTTCCCTTTTCTCACTATCCAGAGAGCCAGTCACAACTTCAGACATGTTTTTTTACATTTTTATTTTCAAGTGAATTTATGTTTTTGTTTTTTGTTTTTGTTTTTTTTAGTTTTTGCAAGGCAATGGGGTTAAGTGGCTTGCCCAAGACCACACAGCTAGGTAATAATCAAGTGTCTGAGGCAGGATTTGAACCCAGGTACTTCTGACTGCAGGGCCGGTGCTCTATCCACTGTGCACCTAGCTGCCCCTGAATTTATCTTTTTGAAGTGTATGAGATTTCTTTTACAACAGGAGTGAGGAACCTTTTTTCTGACAAGGGTCATTTGGATATTTATAACATCATTCATCTGTTATATTTGGTCAAACATTCAATTACTTCACTTCTAAAGATCTCCTAGATTATTGAGTTTTTAGTTCCCACCTGCAGTTGCTTTGGCAGTGCCAGACCAAAGGATTTCATGGACCTTATGCAACCCGCAGGCCACCCGGACAATCCCCACCCTAGCCTTAAAACAAATAATAATAACAATAAAATTAATAATAATGAGTGAGGAACAAAGGCCATTAGACGAAACCCATCATACATCCACCAAATGACAATAAATACAATATTCCATACCCATAGTCCCCCACCTCCACAAAGAAAGAAGGGTGGTACCTTTACTTCTCTTTTCAGAGTCGGGTTTGGTATTATAATTACCATGACTTAGTTTTGATGGATTTAAACATATAAATGCTACTTATTATCATTATTATTAGATGATAAATAAACCTGTGGCACTTTGGAGGTTCAGTAGATAGAACACTGGAGTTGGAGTCAGGAAGACCTGAGTTCAGGCCCTGCTTCACACACTTATTAGTTGTATGACCTAATCTCTGAGCTGCAGTTTTTTCAGCTGTAATAATGTGAGGAGAGGGTTCAACTTGATGGTGTCTAAGATTTAACTCTAAAATCTATGATGTTGAAATCTTAAAAAGCTAAATAAATGTTTAATCTAAATCTGCCTGCCTCAGTTTCTTCAATTTTAAAATGGTTGGGGTAGAGACTATTCACAGTTAGGGGGATATGTCATGGTTTTATTTATGCTTCATTTATTTTAGAATTCATTTAAAAAATTTTCGGTTCCAAATTCTTTCCTTCTCTTAGGCTCCTCCCTAACCCCTTGAGAAGACAAACAATATACTATCAATTATATGTATGAAGTCATGCAAAATATATCCATATTAAAGAAAAAGAAAACAAGTGAAAAAAGTATATATTATTGTACATTTAGAGTTCATTAGTTTTCTCTTTGGATTGGATAGTATTTTTTCCATTATAAGTTCTCTGGAATTGTCTTGGATCATTGTGCTAATCATAATAGCTAAGTCTTTCACAGTTAATCATTGTTATAGTAATGTTGCTATTATTGCGAGCATTGTTCTGGTTCAACTCACTTCACTCTGTATCAATTCATATTGGTCTTCCCAGGCGTTTCTGAAATGTTGTTGCTCTTCACCTCTTATAGTACAGTAGTGTTCCAAAACATAGACCGGAACCTGTTCATCCCTTCCCCAAATGATGAACACCCCAATGATTTCCAATTCTTTGCCACCACGAAAAGAACTACTGTAAATATTTTTGTACATATGGATCCTTTTCATTTTTCTTTGATCTCTTTGGGATATAACCCTAGTGGTGATATTGTTGGGTCAAAGGGTATGCATATATTATCTTTTGGGCATAGTTCCAAATTGCTCTCCAGAATAGTTAGACTACTTATTAGTAACCCTATTTTCTTTTCTTTTCTTTTTTTAGTGTTTTTGCAAGGCAAATGGGGTTAAGTGGCTTACCCAAGACCACACAGCTAGGTAATTATTAAGTGTCTGAGACCAGATTTGAACCCAGGTACTCCTGACTCCAGGGCTGGTGCTTTATCCACTACGCCACCTAGCTGCCCCATCTTTAATACCCATCAGTAACCTTATTTTCCCACATTTCCTTCAACATTTGTCATTTTCCTTTCCTGTCTTAAAGCCAATCCAACAAGTGTGAGGGAGTACCTCAGAATTATTTTAATTTGCAGGTTTTAATGTGACTATTTATTACTTTGATCTTCTCCGCTAATATCTTTGTTCATATTGTGAGTAGTGCAGGAATAAAGAGACCCAGGAGTATCAAACTTGTTTTGGGGTTTATTGAATTTGCTCTGGGGGAAAGCTTCAGGCAAAAGAAAATTTGGAGGGGATGTTTCAAGAATCGGCTAATTAGATAAGATACCTTGACCTGGATGATCAAACGGATTCCTGAAATCAGGGAACCTTTGAAGTCTTATAGAACAGAAGTTAGCACACAGGATGTTAGGGAGGGGTCACTGGGAGAGGAATGGGCAAGGAAGTCTTTTAACTGGTGAGGTAATGCTTCACACAAGATGGAGAGAGAATTGTTCTCAGTTCAGTAAGAGGGAGTTATGCTGATTGTCATTCGCTGTATCCTTTAACCATATTAAATGGGGAATATTATTATTTTTATGTATTTGACTCCAAACCCTATAAACAAGGAAAAATGAGATCACTATCAAAGAAACTTGCTGTAAACAAAGTTCCCTATTTTCCTGCTTTCCTTGTAATTTTTAGCTGCATTGGTTTTGTGTAAAATCTTAAAAAAATTTTTAAACAAAATTATCCTATTTTGCTTTCCATGATCCTCTCAATTTCTTGTTTAGTCATAAACTCTTCCCACATCCATAGATCTGACAAGCAATTTTCCAGGCTCCTCCTAATTTGCCCTAATTTGGGGGTCCACATTATATACCCATTTTGATCTTATCTTGTTATATACCACGTGCAATGTTGATACATCTTTGGTTGGTTGTGACTCTTCTTATTCAAAGAGGAACAAAATGATATCACTACATTGAGATCAAACTGTACTGGCTGATGAGACCAATACTAGCTTGAAAGACACAGACAAGTCAGGCACAAATTGTCTGTCTGAACATTTGGGAGGAAGAGATCTCTAAATTTACCCATCCCACATTTCTTTTAAACTACTACAATTTTACTTTATTCGCCATACTGGATGCCTTTCAGTGTCTCCTGTGTCTCACAATTGATTCCAAAGTTTTTTAGAGAGACCTTGGCAGCGATCTTCTGATCACTTTTGTGAATGCTTGCCTTGTGTGAGTTCTCCATAAATTAATTTTATAGGCAAACATATGTTTGACATTTGAGTAACATGGCCAGCCCATTGAAATTGCACTGTCTACAATAGAGTTTGAATGCTTGGCAATTCAGGTAAAGAAAAGACCTCAGTGTCTGGTACTTTATCTTGCCAGGTAATCTTCAGAAATCTTCCCAGGGCAATTCCATGGAAGCTTCCTGACATGGAGCTGGTAGACTCTCCAGGTTTCATAGGCATATAATAATAATAATAATAAGGCCAATTTGGTAGTCAGTCTAATTCTAATTCCTCTTTTCTTCCATACTTTCCTTTGGAACCTCCCAAACACTGAGCTAGTTCATGGCTCATGCATTGCCATAATCTATGTAGACATCTTTGAAAAGTAGACTGATGAGGTGAGTGAACTTCTCCACTGCATTCATAATTTCTCCTTTTGTTGTAACTGATGGTTCGTTCCACATTTGGATTTGTGTTGTGGTGTTGGATGGTAGAGAACCTCTGTTTTCTTGGTGCTAATTGTTAGATCAAAATTACCAAGGCAGAAGAGAACTGTTTCATATTCTGTTGCACCTCAGTATCAGTGGTCACATTGATTGCATAATTATGCTTTAATTTTGACTTGCAGTCTTTTCATGTTAAATAGTTAACTGACAGTGCAGTAGCTGTCCTTGATGCTATCTTCATCATCATTGAAGACATCGGATAAGATGGCTGAAAACATCATGACAAAAAACATGGGAGCATTCACACAGTCCTGCTTCACTCCACTATGGACTGGGATAGTACAAATTTTTCCATGATCTTCCCCAAGTTCTCATGACTGAGATATCAAAGGTCTTGGTCAGGATGACAAGCATTTTATACCAACCTCTATTATGCATCTGGCATTTTTCTTAGCTCTTTTTGAAGCCATGCTAGCTCATGGGTAGATGACCAATTAGATATATAGATAGATGAAGGACCAGTCAATTAAGGAGGACTTGGGCATGAATCTTGTTGGCACTGGCAGAGAGAGAGAGAGAGAGAGAGGGAGGGAGAGAGAGAGAGAGAGAGAGAGAGAGAGAGAGATTGTCACAGGGTAACCTAGTTCCCTTTCCTTTATAGAGATGGACAATGGAGACATCCATGTGTACCAATCTGCTTTACTGCTCCACCATTCTATTTCTCAGTCAATAACAAATTGGAAAAAATTCATGAACCTTAGGTTAAGAATCAATGTAGTTGGGGCAGCTAGGTGGTATAGTGGATAGAGTACCAACCCTGGAGGACCTGAGTTCAAATTTGATCTCAGACACTTACTAGTTCTGTGTGACCTTGGGCAAGTCACTTAACCCCCATTGCCTTAAATAAATAAATAAAATTAAAAAAAATAAAGCTATTTCTTGGACACCTCTTTTATGTAAAATAATTTATCTGTTCTCCATTTTCCTTTCCACTTCTCCCCATATGTTTCTTTTCTTATTCATTCATTTTTTGTTTTTTTTGGCAAGGCAATGGGGGTTAAGTGACTTGCCCAAGGTCACACAGCTAGGTAATTAAGTGTCTGAGATCAAATTTGAATTAAGGTCCTCTTGACTCCAGGGCTGATGCTCAATCCACAAAGTCATTATTTCAACTTGCTTTTAGTTAATTCCCTAGAATGAAGTAAGTATAGCATCATATTGTCAGCAGAGAATGATAATTTTGCTTCCTTATTGCCAATTGTAATCCTCCAATTTCTTTTTCATTTCTTTTTGTTATAAATAGCATTTCTAATACAATGTTAAATAGTAATGATGATAATGGACATCCTTGCTTTACTCTTGATCTTATTTGGGAAGGCTTTTAGCTTATCTTCCTTAACAGTAATGTTTGCTCATGATTTTGGAAAGATATTAACTATTGTAAGAAAGGATTTCTTCATTTCTATGCTCACTAGTGGTTTTGAATAGGAACGGGTCTTGTATTTTGCCAAAATGTTTTTTCTACATCTATTGATATAATCATGCAATTGTTATTTTTCTTATCGATATGGTCATTTGTGTTGATAGTTTTTCTAGTATTGAACCATCGCTACATTCTAGTATAAATTCCAGCTGGTCCTTGTGTATGATTATTGTGATGTTTGCTATATTCTCCTTGCTAGTATTTTACTTAACATTTTTGCCTCTGTACTCATTAGGGAAATTGGTCTATAGTTTTCTTTCTGTTTGTGCCCTCCTTTGATACCTTGGTGTAAGTGTCAAAACTATATTTTATCATAGAAGGAGTTTGATAGACATATATATATATATATACATATATATATACATACATATATATATATATACATATATATAATAGTTTATATAGTACTGGAATCCATCAGGTTATTTTTTTTTTTCCTTAGAGACTTCATTCATGACTCCTTCAATTTCTTTTTCTAAGATTCCTGTGGTTGTTCAGTTGTTTCTGGTTCTTCATGGCCATGCAGACTATGCTGTATGTGGGATTTTCTTGAGAAAGATACTGGAGTAGTTTAGCATTTCCTTCTTTCATGGATTAAGGCAAACAGAGGCTAAGTGACTTGCCCAGGGTCTCACACAAGTAGTAAAAGTCTGAAATCACATTTGAGCTCAGGTCCTCTTGACTCCACCCCCAGTATTATAACTACTTAGTCATCTAACTGTCTCTTCAAAGACAGGGTTATTTAAGTATTCTATTTCCTTGCTGTTAATCTATGCAATTTATATATTTGTGATTGTCTATCCATTTCACTGAATTATCAGTTTTTACTGGCATTATAATTGGGCAAAAATAGCTCTTAATAATTGCTTTGATTTCATCTTCATTGGAAGTTCATACACTCTACATTTTTTATATTGGTAATTTTAATTTTTTTCTTTCTAAGAATCAAATTAACCTATGGTTTACCTATTTTAATGATTTTTTAAAAAATAAAATCAACTCCCAGTTTCATTTATTGGTTCATTTTTTTAACTTTCTATTTTATCAATCTCTTCCTTGATTTTTAGGATATCTCTTTTGGGATTTAATTAGGGATTTAAATTTTTTCTATTGTTTTAAATTGCATGTCTATTCCTTGATCTGTTCTTTCTCTTTTTCACTGATGTGAGTGTTTAGAAAAATAAAATTTCCCCTAAGTACTGTTTTGATTGCTTCCCATAAATTTTTGTATGTTGTCTCATTGTTGTCATTATCTTGAATGAAATGTGATTGTTTCTATGATTTATTTGACCCACTCATTTTAAGATTAGAGCATCAAGTTTAAAATTAATTTTTAATCTATACTTCCAAAGTCATTTATTTAATGTAATTTTTATTGAGTTGTTTTCTAAAAAGGGAACATCTAATATTTGTACTTTTTTGCATTTGCTTGTGAGGTTTTCATACCCTTACATATGGACAGTTTTTTTTAAAGGTGCAATGCATGTATAGCTGAGGAAAAAAGGAATACTTCTTTCTATTTCCATTCAGATTTCTTCAGAGATCTTTCATATCTAACTTTTCTAAAATTCAATTAATCTCCTTAACTTCTTTTTTATTTATATGATTAGATTTATCTAGTTTTGAGAAAGTTGAGATTCCCCACCAGTATAGTTTTACTGTTTGCTTCCTCCTGTAACAGTTAACCTTTTCTTTCTTTCTTTCTTTCTTTCTTTCTTTCTTTCTTTCTTTCTTTCTTTCTTTCTTTCTTTCTTTCTTTCTTTCTTTCTTTCTTTCTTTCTTTCCTTCCTTCCTTCCTTCCTTCTTTCCCTTCCTTCCTTCCTTCCTTCCTTCCTTCCTTCCTTCCTTCCTTCCTTCCTTCCTTCCTTCCTTCCTTCCTTCCTTTCTCTCTCTTTCTCTGTCTCTGTCTCTCCCTCTGTCTCTCTGTCTGTTTCTGTCTCTCTCTCTCTCTCTTTTTTCTTTCTTTTTTGCAAGGTAATAGAATGAAGTGACTTGTCCAACTTGTCCAGCTAAGTAAGTATTAAATGTCTGAGTTCACATTTGAACTCAGGTTCTCCTGACTCCAGGGCCGATGCTCTATCCACTGTGCTACCTAGCCACCCCCTGATTAACTTTTAAAATTAGATATATTTTTGTTTTTGCTTTATTTGAGATCATGACTTTAAAAAAATTCAGTTTGAAGCAATAGGTTCTGCTCCAAGCCTTTATTTTAACTTTTAGCATATCCCTCTGTCTCAAGTGTGCTTCTTGTAAATATATTGTTGAATCCTGGTTGCTAATTCACTCTGCTACCTGCTTTTTGTTGTTGTTTTGTTTTATGCAAGGCAATGGAGTTAAATGACTTGCCCAAGGTCACATAAGTAGGTAATTATTAAAGGTCTGAGTCTGAATTTGAACTCAGGTCCTCCTGACTCTAGGGCCAGTGCTCTATCCATTGTGCCACCTAGCTGCCCCCTGCTTTTGTTTGATGGGAGAGTTTATCCCATTCCCATTCAGTTATGATTACTAATCTTGAGCCTTTTCCTCCATTCCATTTTCTTTTGTTTATCCTTCTCTCTTTCTATCTTGCCCCTCCTCTGACCTTCTTCTGACTACTGCCTCCTCCAATCTGTCCTCCCATCTTTTAGTCTCATCCCCTTCACTTCTCCATTGGGAAAGATAGATTTCTATACTCAGCTGAGTGTCTGTAAATATTCTTCCCTCTTTGAACCACTTAAGATGAGAAAAAGATTCAAGTAGTACCCACATTCCCCTTTATTATAAAAGTTCTTTCTGGGGCAACTGAGTAACACATCCCTGGAGTCAGGAGGACCTGAGTTCAAATGTGACTTCAGACACTTAATAATTGCCTAGTTGTGGGACTTTGGGCAAGTCACTTAACCCCCATTGCCTTAAACAATAAAATTTAAAAAAAACTTAAAGCTCTTTCTTGTAAAGCTCTTTTATGTAAAATAATTTATCCCATTCTATCTCTCCCTTTCCACTTCTCCCCATATGTTTCTTTTTTCTTATTCATTCTTTTTGTTTTGTTTTGTTTTTGCAAGGCAATTGGGGTTAAGTGACTTGCCCAATGTCACACAGCTAAGAAATTATTAAGTGTATTATTCTAGATTTGAACTCAGGTCCTCCTGCCTGCAGGGCTGGTGCTCTATCCATTGAGACACCTAGCTGCCCCCTAGGCTCTTTTTTTTGATCAAGGTTTTTGAATAGTACAATAATTCTTAAATTATCTTTTTTTTTAACAACTATTTCCAGATCAGTTGCATTTCTGATGAGATATTTCATATTTTCTTCCATTTTTTCATTCTTTTGACTTTGTTTTATTGTTGCCCAAGATAGGCTCGGATGTATTAAGTTGTTGCATTCTGTCATTTCATACTGATGAGTAGCTCAAAGGCAGAAGGTCTGAGAGGAAGGATGTATGAATGATTGGTCCATTGAGAGAGAGGTTAGAAAATATTGAGTAGTCACATTCTGTTGTCAGATAATTCCAGTTAAGAAATTGTTTAATTCAGTACATTTTTGTATCTCTTTTTCTATTTGACCAACTTTACTTTTTAAGAAGTTCTTTTTTTCTTCAGCCTCCTTAACTGGCAAATTCTGTTTTTTTTTTTTTTTTGTTTGTTTGTTTAGGTTTTTGCAAGGCAAATGGGGTTAAGTGGCTTGCCCAAGGCCACACAGCTAGGTCATTATTAAGTGTCTGAGACCGGATTTGAACCCAGGTCCTCCTGACTCCAGGGCCGGTGCTTTATCCACTGCGCCACCTAGCTGCCCCTATGTATTATTTTTAAATAAATATCTTGCATCACTCTTATTTCTTTTCCCATTTTCCCCTACCACACTTTTTAAAAATTTTGAGTTTTTTTTTTTGTTGGGCTTCTGTCCACTCTACATTTTGAGGCTTTGCTTGTAACTGTTTCCATGTTGCCTTCTTCTGACTTTGAGTTTTCTTTTCCCTGTTCCATAGCTTTTTTGGGGGGGCAAGGTAATGGGGTTAAAGTGACTTGCCCAAGGTCACACAGCCAGGTAATTATTAAGTGTCTGAGGCCAGATCTGAACTAGACTCCGGACTCCAGGGCCAGTGCTCTATCCACCGCGCCACCTAGCTGCTCCTGTTCCATAACTTTTATTTTTTTTATCCATAACTTTTTAATCATCAAATTATTGTGGTTGTTTGCTCATTTTCCCAGAATCCACTGGGAGACAGGCTTGGATGTATTGGGTTGTTGTATTCTTCCATTTCATACTGATGAGTAGCTCAAAGGTAAAAGTTCTGAGAGGGAAAGCCATACTGTTGATTAGTCCATTGAGAGACAGGTTAGGAAATATTGAGTAGTCATGCTCTGTCATCACATATCACAAGCTGGTGCTTGGCCAGAGTTGATAATGTGCCATGGTGCCTTGATGATACTGGAGGAAGCGAAGCTAATTTAAAGTCATGAGACTCCCACAGCATCCAGATCATCTCCAGTAGTCCAGTTTCCTATTAACTGGGTCATGAAGCAATTCTGGAAAGGCAAGTGGAGAAGGATACCTTGCTCACTATAATAAATATAATTGTGCAACTCAGGCCTCCAATCAGATTGTTTGGTGTGGTTCTCTTCCATTCCAAAGGACTACTAGTAGTAGCATTTTCCAACTTATTTCTTGATTTTGAATTTTGCATTAGTTAGATTCTACTGAAGGTTGGAAGTAGAGAGGTAGCTGTCCCAAGGTTTGGACTTTTTGCCTCAGTGTTCTAGGGATAATTCTAGGGATCTGCAGGTTGTCAGTGTTTCCAAGGTGGTATGGTTTGGGAAAGGTATGGTAAGGTCACTGCTCTGCTGGTCTGGAGTTTGATTTTTACTTAGCAAGGAACCCTGGCTCCCTTGTAGCTATAATTATTAGCACTTCTTTCTCCCCTAGAGCAGTGATCAGGGCCCTTGCTCCCTTTTGACTAGAAGCACTTCTCTTCACTCTGGAACTGTGTAAGGGCAATAGAGTTGCAAGAGAACCTGGTCCTTCACCCAATGCCACACAGGAGTTCCTTATTATCTCTTTCTGAAGAGTTGTCCAATCCTCTTACCATCTACTGCTGCTGCTGTTCCAATGACTCCAGTTGCTGTTGTCTCCCTGTGTAGTTCAGTCCAGCCCACACTCCAGTATCTCTCCTTCTGACCTTCCAAGTTATCTTGGGTTGAAAAATGTCCCACCATGACCTTTTGTTGGCTATGGTACTCTAAAATTTAATTTGAGGCATTATTTAAAGTTGTCTGGAGGAAAATGTGGAGAGAGCTTGACTATAGTGCTTCCTTCATTCTGCCATTTTAGTTTTGCCTCCATGTTGTGTTTTTAAAGATTCAACAGAAGATAGAAGGGGATCATGAGGGAACAGTGTCATGAAAACCTATAGAGGAAAAGATGGTTATCAGCAGTGTGCAAGGCTGCAGAGGAACCAAAAAGAATGAGGAATGATAAAAAAGTCCATTGTACAAGAACACAAATGACATAATTATGTTGGGGTCATTGTACAGTGTATCCAACTGTGACTGATTATTATTAAGAGACAGAAGAATCTATAACATGATCAGGCACAAATAGTCCATGTTCATTTGAACATTTGGAGTGGAGCTGTCTCTAAATTTGCACTTCTCACATTTCTTTGGATCTGCTGTGATTCTGCTTCACTCTTAGAGCAAAGAATTTTCTTTGATGCAGGCACCCATGCTGGGTGGTCCTGTGCCAGATCCATGTTTTAAATAACTTTAGAGTGAGCCATTGAATAATGAGTTTAGAAGCCAGATTGGCATGGGGTGGTTTAAGTTCATTTACCTTGGCAGTCTACTTTCCAGGGATGTCCACATCCCTGATGCACATATTGCCAGAGCTAGTTCAGTGTTTGGGAAGCTCCAAAGGATTGCTGGTGAGATTCTTTTGCCAGAGTCCTTCTCTATAGACTGATCTTTTACTTGGAAGATGGTCACCTCTCTGAGAGTCAGGTGGTTTCAGAAAGGGGTTGAGAATCAGTCGATATGGTATTTGCTGCTCAACAACTCCAGGAAAAATGCTAGGAACAGAACAGAAGTCTATATACAACATTTGTAGATCTGACCAAGGCCTTTGAAACCATCAGTCATGAAGGTTTATGGAAATTTATGTCAAAATTTGGTTGTCTGGAGAAGTTCATAAGTACTGAACATTAATTTCATGGTGCCTGGGTTCTGGATAGTGAATAAGCTCTTGAGATTTCCCAGTCACCAATGGTGTGAAACAAGGATGTGTCCATGCTCTCATGGTTTTTAGCATGATGTTTTCAGCCATGTTATCAAACACCTTCACTGAGGATGAACATGGCCTCAAGGTCAGCTACCTCACTGATGACATTCTTCAACTTGAAAAGCCTAAAAGCCAAGACCAAAGTGGAGGGAGTGTTGGTGCCTGATCTTAAGTTTGCGGATGATTGTGCACTCAATGCAGCCTCTGAATCTGAGATGCAACAAAGTATGGATCAATTTTGTTCTAACATTGAACACTCAGAAAACCCAGGTGCTCCATCAGCCAGCATCTCACCATCCATATTACATCGATTACAGCAAATGGAGAAGGTTTGAGTACTGTGGACACGTTCACTTACCTTGACAGTGTCCTTACCAAGGGAGGTACACATTGATAGTAATGCTGACACATGCATTAGCAGAACTAGCTCAGTATTTGGGAGGCTCTGAAAGAAAGTGTAGGAGAGAAGAGGTATTAGACTGATTACCAAATTGAAGGTTTACAGAGCTGTTGTGTTGACCTCATTGCTATCTGTCTGTGAAACCAGCACCATGTCAGGAAACTGAGTCTCTTCCATTTAAATTGGCTTAGAAGGGGCAGCTAGGTGGCGCAGTTGGATAGAGCACCGGCCCTGGAGTCAGAAGTACTTGAGTTCAAATGGGACCTCAGACACTTAATAATTGCCTAGCTGTATGGCCTTGGGCAAGCCACTTAACCCCATTTGCCTTGCAAAAACCTAAGTAAATAAATAAACAAACAAATAAATTGTTTTAGGAAGATTCCGAAGATCACCTGGAAGGAGAAGATACCAGACACCGAGGTCCTTTCTCCAGCTAAACTACCTAGCATTCCAACATTACTATAGAGAATGCAGCTACAATGGGCTGGACATGTTGTTAGAATGCCAGACACACATGTTTGCCAAAAAACTATTTTATGGAGAACTCACATGGACAAGTGCTCACAAGGGGGTCAGAAGAGGCGATACCAAGATGATATAGGAGATACCCTGAAGGTCTCATTGAAGAGCTTTGGAACTGATTGTACAGCTTGGGAGGCACTGGCACAGGTCTGCCCAGCATGGTGTGCCCTCATCGGTGAGGAGGCTGTACTTTATGAGGAAGGCAGAATGGAAGCAGCTCAAAGGAAATGTGACATCTGTAAGTTGAGAGTGCCCACCCCAGGTGTTCCCATGGACTCTTTATGCCCGACCTGTGGTAGAGCATTCCGAGCTGTATTGGTCTGATCAGCCACAATCAGCCACACTGCAAGACTCTAAAATAGTGAGGGCATTTTGATAACAAAGGACAAGAACCACCAACCAGAGTGACTACCAACTGTAGGTTGACAGAGTCACGCTGACCTCAGTACTACATGCCCATGTAACCTGGATAGTCTACTGGCGCCATATCAGGAAACTGAATCTCTTCCATTTAAATTGTCTTAGGATGATGCTGAAGATCACTAGCAAGATAAGGTACCAGACACTGAGGTCATTTCTTGAACTGAGTGCCAAGCATTCAAATAGAAAGTTGCAGAGAGAACAGTTCCGACAGGTTGGCCACATTGTTCAAATGCCAAATATATGTTTGCCTAAAAGACTATTAGATGGAGAACTCACACAAGGCAAGCACTCACATGGAGGTCAAAAGAAGGGATACAAGTAAATGTTTCTCTGAAAAACTTTGAAATCAATTATGAAGCATGGTAGACACTGGCACAGGACCACCCAGCATGGTGTGCCTGTATCAAAGAAGGCTTTGTGTTCCATGGATGAAGCAGAATCACAGAAGCTCAAAAGAAATGTGAGATGTGAAAATTTAGCACCATCTTCACCCCGAATATTCATTTGGACTATTTGTGCCTGACCTGCGGTAGAACCTTCTGAGCTCATATTGGTCTGATCAGTCACAGTTGGACACACTGTACATTGACCCCGACTTAGTGATGTCATTTGTCCTCTTTGAACACAAAGAACACCAACCAACCAACTAACCAACCAAGAATATATCAAGTAACAGATACTGTGCTGAGCACTTGAGAACTATCTCATTTGATCTCAACCATGGGAGGTCCTCATTTTACAAATGAGGAAACTGAGGCAGGCAGTGGTTAAGTAAGTTGCTAAGGCTCACACAGCTAGTAAAGCTTTAAAAAAATTTCTCCCCCAAAGGATACTTGTTTGTAGACATCAGGGACTGAGCCAGATGACATTAAGAGGATATGGGCTGTGGTCAGGACAAGAGCAAGAACTGACTCCTAGAACCTGTGCTTCCAAGGTGTTCTGGAAATGTCGAAGGAAATGACGGAAGGCTATGAGCACAATGACAGTTATCGGAGGTCCTATTCAGGATCAAATACAAAATGTTCTGTTTGACATTAAAAGCCCATCATAATCTCTCCCTCCCCCACCTTTCCAGTCTTTTTAGACTGGTCCTTTCCTTCCAGAAGCCCTATGGTCTCCTGGCTGTTTTTGAATAAGATACTCCATCTCTAGTCTCTAGGCATTTTCATTTCTCCCAGCCTGGAATGTTCTCTGTCCTCATCTTTGCCTCTTGACTTCCCTGGTTCCTTTCAAGTCCCAGCTAAAATCCCACATTCTACAGGAAGCCTTTCCCAATCCCTTTTAATTCTAGCTCCTTCTTTCTGAATGGGCAGATGAAAGCAATTTGTTTCAAAATGCCTGAAGTTGTAAAGCTCATAGTGCTTGGTCAGACATCAAAGATGCCAAGGTCATCTCCTGCAGGCTGACCATCATCAGTCATCCTGACCTTTGTCCTGCCACTGAATTTTTTTTTTTTTTTAGGTTTTTGAAAGACAACGGGGTTAAGTGGCTTGCCCAAGGCCACACGGCTAGGTCATTATTAAGTGTCTGCAGCCCCATTTGAACTCAGGTCCTCCTGACTCCAGGGCTGGTGCTCTATCCATTGCGTCACCTAGCCACCCCTCCTGCCACTGAATTTTAATGATTCTGGAAAAGAGATTGGAGACTGACACCTTTGTACAACTATACCTCACTCAAATCCAATTCACCCATGAGTCAAGACATCCTTCACTTGAGATGCCATTGATTTTCTTCAAGAATAAAGGTAACCCCCCCCCATTTATTTGTTATATAGCTTGCTTTATATGTTTTCTTATTGTTTCTCCCATTAGACTGTAAGCTCCTTGAAGGCAGGGACTGTGTTTTGCCTTCCTTTGCACTTATAGCATTGGCATATAACAATCCTCCTGACTCTAGGGCCAGTGCTCTATCCACTTCACCGCCTAGCTGTCCCTATAACAGGCTCTTAATAAATGTCTATTAGCTGATTTATGGGTAGCTAGGAGGTTCAGTGGATAGTGTACTGACCCTGGAGTCAGGAGGACTGGTGTTCAAATGTGACTTCAGACATTTACTAGATGTGTGACCTTGGGCAAGTCACCTAACCCTGATTACCTCACATCCAGAGCCATCTCCATTCGTCTTGATCCATATCTGACTATTGGGTCCAGTGGAGGAGAAAGCGAGGCAGATGACTTAGCACAGCACCCCCTCCCTCAAATCCAATTCACTTGCTTGGCATGCCATCACTTCCCTGATATGATGATTTTCTTCAAGGACAAAGGAGAAACAACACTGACTGGCTGACTGACTGAAGAGTAGCACTGGTAAGGAAAGGCCCCCATCTGCATCTGTAGAGGGAGGAGCCACAGCCATACACACACACACACACACACACACATATACAGATATATAAATATGAAGGCATAAGGCCCTCTGGGATTAAAGTTCTGGACTTTCTTGGACAGGTATTAGTCCTAGTGACTTCTAGTGACTTTGTCTCTTGTAACAGCAAGGGAGCTTTTAGTTAATGAGGAAACTGAAATTCTGAGTGATAGTCATGGTGGTGATGAGGAAGCAGGGATGGTTTGTTGCCCGATTAGGTGAGATGTAGAAGTACCGGAACCTGACATTGAAGTCATAGGTTACTGTGCACCCCAATTCCCTTCCATCTCCCATGTGATCAATGAATCAAAAGGCAATTATTAAGAACTTACTAAGAGGAAATGTGACCAGGGGTTCTTCATCTCCTTCCTCTTTCTGGGAAAGGACTGCTTTCTCCCCACCCTTCAAATAAAGACATAGTTCTTGCCCTTGGGGACAAGTCCAGTTTTGTTTCTTATCTGGGTGTGGCGCTCGGGTGAAAGTCTATTCAGGAAGACAGATATCTTGACACTTTGGGCAAAACAGATCCTAGAGCATGACCAGGACAGTTGGCATTAGCCCCACTGTTGTTGTTTGATGTTCAATCTTGTCTGACTCTGTGATTCCATTCGGGGTCTTCCTGACAAAGATAACAGAATGACTTTCCATTTCTTCTCCAGCTCAATTTATAGATGAGGAACCTGAGGCCAACAGGATGAAGTGACTTTCCAGATCATTTTACAGATGAGGAAACTGAGGCCAACAGGGTGAAGTGACTTGCCCAGTTAGTAAGTGTCTGAGACTAGATCTGAACTCAGGAGGATGAGCCTTCCTGATTCCAGACCCAGATCTCTATCTGACTCGCAATTTAGCTGTCCCATTTTGTAGAGAGGAAAAATGACTTGCTCTAAAGTCACATGGCTAGTATTACTAGCTGATCTGGCGACTCCCAGGCTCAGTGGTGTTTGGCCCTGTAGTAGGCACTTAGTGAATGTTTATTTATTGATTGATAGGTTTAGAACTTAAGGGACCTCACAACTCATTTGGTCTTAGCACCTTAAAGGCCATGGAGTTCTTTTCCCCTTCACTTTACAAATGAGGAAACCAAGCCCCAGAAAAATCAAGTGACTTCCCCAAGGTCACACAGGTAGAAAGAATAAGATGTGAAATTTGAATCCAGGTCTTCTGATTTCAGAGCTAGAGCTCATTCCATTGGGTTGTACTGACCTTCTCAAACCCTTCTCCTAGGAGACTCCAGGACTCCTAGCTTCTTGGGGTCGGGTACTGAGTTTTGTTTTTTGTCTTTAAAAATTCAAAAAAAATTCCTAGAATCTAGATGGGTCCCTCAGGTATCAGGATCAGTAACTAAGAGCATCTAGAGAGATTTGAGGACACTGGTCCATTTCCTTCCCTTTTAGTACTTTCCAGACACAGAATAATAAAGGCATGCTGTGTTGGCTTCAATTCTTTCCACAGAATCATGAAGTCAGAATTCACCTCCAGTCTTCAATGAAGAGAAAACATACAGGTTAGTCCCTCCCTGAGGAGGAGGGTGAGATCTGGCACTGCCTCCATCCTAAGAGCCTATAACAGGCTCTTAATAAATGTCTATTAGCTGACTTATGGGTAGCTAGGAGGTTCAGTGGATAGTGGACTGACCCTGGAGTCAGGAGGACTGGTGTTCAAATGTGACTTCAGACATTTACTAGATGTGTGACCTTGGGCAAGTCACCTAACCCTGATTACCTCACATCCAGGGCCATCTCCATTCGTCTTAGTCTTCCCCCCTCCCCTCTACTCTACTACAAGGAGCTTCTCTTGGGTCCTGGGACCCTCCTTCCTCCAAGGCTATCGACTAAGCAGGTTAGGCCATTAACTCAGCTAAGGTGTGACCTTTGGACAGACTTTGGAGGGGGCATTGGAAGGATGACCAGAGCTGGTCCTTAAAACCTTAGAAGTCATCAGGTCTAGCCCTTTCATAGTTTTACATATGAAGAAACTGAGGCACAAGGAGGTTAACTGAATTATCCAGGGTCAAACAATTTTGAGCAAAGTATCTTAAGTTTAAAAATCAGTGAATCTTGGGGGCAGCTAGGTGATGCAGTGAATAGAGCACTGACCCTGGAGTCAGGACCTGAGTTCAAATATGGGATCAAGCACTTAACTGCCTAGCCTCGTGACCTTGGGCAAGTCACTTAACCCCAATGCCTTGAAAAAACCTAAAAATAAATCACCAAATCTTCCCCCTCATTTTATTTTTATTTTTACAAATAAAGAAACTGAGATCTAACAAGATTATGTGGAGAAACCTTTTAATAGATACTGAATAGTGAGTTAGGAAACCTGGATTCATACCCGGTGCCTCCAAATTGACTAAGTGACCTTGGGCAAACTACTTTTTGGGTTAGAATGGAATCATATCTTTATTCAAATATGATCAGGGATATCTTTTAAGGCCTTAGAAGCTGTAAGTCTGGTTTGCACTGCTAGAGGCAGAAAGGCAGGTAGACATCAAACATTTATGAAATATTTACTATACATCTGGTGTTGTGTTGAGTGACAGGAAAATCAAAGAAAGGCAGCAATGGGGGCTCTGCTTTCATTGAGATCACATCAAGGGCCTTTAAAGGAGTTCCTATTATACCAATGCAATCACAACTCCAATGAAAAGACGTTATATTTTGTTTCACATCACATATAGCATACATATGATATATCATATCATGTTATACCAGATTGTATCATATCATACCATATCACACAATACAAATTTGGTGATATATTAGATATATCTTATGTAACAAATACATAATGCTAGAGATACAATATAGTAGACATAATAGATTATATATTATCATAGAATATATAATTATATATAACACATGTATTATATTCCATGTATCTCCCCTCTCCACCCTCCCTCCCTCTCCTCCCCTCCCCTCCCCTCCCTTTCATTTTACAAATGGGGAAAAGTAAACCCAGGGAAGAGAAGTGATTTACCTAAAATCACACAGGTTGGAAGTGTCAGATTGAGCTGGAATTTGAATCCAGGTCTACAGATTCCTCCAGCCCTCTTTCCAATAACTACTCTGCTGAAATGAAGTGACTTGACATGACTAATTAGAATCAGAGACATTTTAATATAGGTTATCCTCACTCCAATGCCAGCATACTTGTACCAAAAATGACTCTCAAAAATCTTGTAGGAGGGGCAGCTAGGTGGTGCAGTGGATAGAGCACCGGCCCTGGAGTCAGGAGTACCTGAGTTCAAATCCAGCCTCAGACACTTCATAATGACCTAGCTGTGTGGCCTTGGGCAAGCCACTTAACCCCGTTGCCTTGCAAAAAACTAACCACCCCAAACCCCAAAGATATTGGAGTGGTTTGCCATTTCCTTCTCCGGTTCATTTTTATTAGATGAGGAAACTGAGGCAAACAGGGTAAAATGACTTGCTAGGTCACATAGCTAGTGTCTGAGATTGCATTAGGACTCAAATAGTCTTCTTGACTCCATGCCCAGCACTGTATCCATTCTACCATCTAGGGGCTTTACATATAAATATATAGGTATGTATATATGCATAGTATTTACCTACCTTTCTATATGTGTGTGTATATATGTAATACACATGTAGCTATGAGTAGGTATATACACACATATATTTATATTACATATCTGCATTCTATGCATATATTATACAATAGTATAGTCTATATTCTAGGCTACCCCTTAAAATACTACCGTGAAGCTTTGAGCTATGTATCCGGGGGCAGGGACCCTTTCCTGGTGGGCCCACCTACCCTGTTGTATCAGCTCGGGCCTCTTCTCTCCTGGAGTAGGGAGAGGGTCTGTAATGAAGCATCTGCTGGAAGAAGATAGCTGCGTCAGAAGTTATGCCTAGTCGGGCCACCGGAGGGCACTCAAGGCCCACAGCTTGTTCTCTAGTCAGGGCCATGGGCTCCCCTTGATGTCAGCCAGTTTTGGGGACAGAGGCAGGATTTTTAAAGATCAGCTGATCCAGCTCATTCATTTTTCATATAAAGAAATTGTGGTCCAAGGAAGCAAAGCGTCTTACCCAAGGACTCAAGGAAAGTCTGTGTGCTCAGCAGCTTCCTCCATGGCCAGTTGGCAAGGAAGCCCTGCCATTCCTAAAATGAGACCCATCTTAATGGTGCAAATGACATTGACCGCAGGAGCTATATCAGTCAATGGCCATCTCTTATTTCCTCCCATCTACAATAAGTCTTCACTTCTATGTAGCACCTAGAGGTTTCAATATAGTTCTCTATTCTCCAGGACATCTTTTATTTCCATTTATTTTCTTTATTCCCTCTTCTATTCCCTTTTTATTTTATTTTTTTAGGTTTTTGCAAGGCAACGGGGTTAAGTGGCTTGCCCAAGGCCACACAGCTAGGTCATTATTAAGTGTCTGAGGTAAGATTTGATCTCAGGTCCTCCTGACTCCAGGGCCGGTGCTTTATCCGCTATGCCACCTAGCCGCCCCCTTCCAGTACTCTTAAGATAGCCCTTCTAGATTACTTGATGAACCCTAACAAAATTTTCAGTCCCCTTTCACTCACTCTAATTAATGGATCACTGTCATCATGGAAGAATAATCTATTATTCATGGATGGAGTCACCTCCTTCCTCTGTTCAAAAATGATCAAGGGCTCCCTATTGCCTCCTAAGCTACCTCCTTCCACCCCTTCTCCTTCTTCCATAGTGTTGCTGTCATGGAGTCATTTTCACTCGTCTCTTAACTCTTCACGACCCTATTTAGAGCTTTCTTGGCAGAGATTCTGGAGTAGTTTGCCATTTCCTTTTCCAATTCATTTTACACATGGGGAAACCTGAGACCGAATAGGGTGAAGTGACCTGTCCAGGGTCATACAGTCTGAGGCTAGATTTGAACCTAGGGATAGGAGTCTTCCAGATTCCAGACCTGGTGCTCTCTCCACTATGGAACCACTTAACTATCCCTATTCCATAGTATTTCTACCAAAAAAAGGCAGACAAACAGAACTAGTAGCTATTTCCTGAATGTACACAGTGCTCTCCTGCCTCTAAACCTTCTTATATTACTCCAAAAGCTGGGAATGCCTCCCCCCCCCCCACTTGTTTGTGCTATCCATTCTTTGAAGTCCAGTTCAAACACCTCCTTCTCTAGGAAGCCTTCTCTGATGGCCCTGCTTAGTAATGGCCCTCCCTCTCAATCACAGCACTTTAAAAAATAACTCTTGCATACACTCTGTGATGGGTTCATAGAATCATAGATTTAGAACTGGAAGTCATAGTTCAGTGACTAGAAGTTAAATGATTTGTCCAAGGTCACACAGGTAACAGGTGGCAGGCTGGAGATTCATTTTCAGGGTTGAAAGATCAATTCAGCCATGATTCAGGAGACAGTAATGATATCTTACATAGAATGTTGGACATGGAATCAGAAAGGTGGGGTTAAAAGTTGCGCCCCCCCCCCCCCACCATGCTGGCTAGCTGTGTGATCCTGGGCAAATCATTTACTTTTTTCCATATGAAAGGAAGGACAGAAAGTCAAATATAAGACTGGCTATGGAAGGATGGGTAGGATTTGGATTAAGAGGAAAAAGGAAAGCAGAGGCCAAGATTCAATGGAGGGAATGTAGAGTATATTCACAGATTTATTGGATGCAATATAGAATCTCAGAGTTGCAAGGTGCAGGAAGCCATCTAGTCCAACCCAGGATCATAGAAGCAGATTCTTTTTTTTTTTTTTTTTTTTAGGTTTTTGCAAGGCAAATGGGGTTAAGTGGCTTGCCCAAGGCCACACAGCTAGGTAATTATTAGGTGTCTGAGGCCGGATTTGAACCCAGGTACTCCTGACTCCAGGGCCAGTGCTTTATCCACTATACCACCCAGCCGCCCCACAGAAGCAGATTCTAAGAGATTGGAAGGGATCTTGGTGGTCATCTTGTCCAACCATACATGAAAGGAATCTCCACTGTCACATAGCTAACCAGTGGTTGTTCATTCTCTGCTTGAAGATTTCCAAGGAAGGGGATACCATTCCTTTCAAAATAGATCATTGGATAATTCAAATTGTTAGAAACAATTTCTCCAATAATAAACCTAAATTTTCTCGGCAACTCTTCCATCTATTGCTCTTATATCTACACTCAAGGACCAGGACAAACAAATGTATTCCCTTTTCCAAGTGATAGACCTTTAGATGCTTGAATGTGGCTATCATGTGCCCACCCTTTCTTTCCATGATTCCTCCCCTGGAATCAGCCTGAGGAACAATATAATGATTGCCCCTCTCTGGATACTCTTCAATGTATCAATATCTTTCTTAATATGTGGAACTCAGAACATTCCAGATGAAATCTGATCAGGACAAAGAATAAGAAGACTCTTACTTTCCTCCCCAGACCTCATGAATCCATTAACTTTCTTCCCATGTCACCATATTGACTCATAAAGTCCACTAATGCCCCTGGATCTATTTAGATGAATAATTGTGGTCCAGACCTGCCCTGCCCACATTGTGCTTGTGAAATTGATTTCTTTTTAATCTAAATATAAGACTTACATTTAGATCAACTTTGAGAGACCTATGTCCTTTCAGCAGTTCAATGAACAAAATTCTAAAAGACTGCAAATGCCATCCACATCCAGAGGAAAAAAACTATGGAATCTGAATGCAAATCAAAGCAGACTACTTTCACTTTTTAAAATTGGTTTTGTTTTTTCTTTCTCATGGTTTTTTCCTTTTTATTTTGATTTTTCTTTCATAACAAGACTAATATGGAAATATATTAAACATGATTGTATAATGCATAAGCTATATCAGATTACTTGCTGTCATGGGAAGGGAGGGAGAAAGAGAGGGAGGGAGAAAAATATGGAACTCAAAATCTTACAAAAATGGATGTTGAAAACTAGCTTTACATGTAATTGGAAAAAAATTAAAATGAAAGGAATTTACATTTATTTCTATTTAATTCATTCCAAAGTTCTGATCTGTCAAGATCTTTTGGAATTTTGACTCTCAACCATTATGTTAGCAATCCCTTTCAACTTGTGGGATCTGCAAATTTGTTGAGCATGGGGACTGCTAGGTGATGCAGTGGATAGAGCACCCACCCTGGAGTCAGGAGGTCCTGAGGTCAAATCTGGCCTCAGACATTTAATAATTACCTAGCTGTGTGGCCTTGGGCAAGTCACTCAACCCCCACTGCCTAGCAAAAAAACTAAAATATAAATTCATTGAACATGCCATCAATACACAAACATTTATAAGCATCTACTGTGCACTAAGCATTGGGGACATAGTAGGTGCTTAATCAATATTTATTAATTGATTGTTGTGCTAGGCACCATGCTAAGCTTTGGTGATACAAAGGAAGGCAAATGATGGTTCCTACCCTCAAGGAGCTCCACAGTTCCCACAGGGGAAGAAAGAAATCATTCATTTTTAAAGAACCTACTCTGAATCAGTCATTATACTAAACAAGTTCAGGTTAAAAGAAAGCCCTGACCCTCAGGGACCTTGCCATCCAATGAAGGAGACAACATGCAAACAACCATTTTATAAGCAAGATTTGGGCAAGATAAAGTAAGGATAGTCTCAGAGGGTAGACACTATGGTCATAGTTAAAAATGTTAAACAGTTGGGACAGCAAGGTCGTATAGTGGGTAGAGTAACAGTCCTGGAAGGGCTGAATTCAAATCTAACCTCAGACACTTAAGGTCATCGAGTTATGTGAACTTGGACAAGTCACTTAACCCTGTAGAAACCTAAAAAAATGTTAAACAGTAACAGGATCAAACATGAATTCTCCTTTGGTGTCTTCCATTAGAGACCTTTTAAGTTGATGTCAAACCCTTAATGATTATTCATTCAGCCAAATCCGAGTCTATCTAACTGAATTGTTATCTAGACAACTATCTCCATTCATCTTCTTCATCATTAAAACCATGAGGGAATCTGTCATATATATTTTGCTAAAATTTGGGTAAACTCTGTCAATAGCCTTTCTCTATCAGTGTAGTTGTTGAGTTGTGTCCTCCTCTTCATAACCCTATTTGGAGGCTTTCTTGACAGATATTGGAGTGGTTTTGTCATTTCCTTCTCCAGCTCATTTTACAGATGAGGAAACTGAGGCTAACGGTCTGAAGTGATTTGTCCAGGGTCACCCAGCTAGTAAGTTTCTGAAGCTGGATTTGAACTCAAGATGTCCTCTGATTCCAGGCCCAGTGCTCTGTGCACCATGGAGTCTCCTAGCTGCTCAAGTGTGGTCCGGTGGTATTAATGTTGGCTCTGCAATCAGAGGACCTGAGCTCATCTCCTATGTTGGTCTCTGGTGCCTACTATCTGGATGACCTTTGGCCAAGTCACGAAACTCCTTGGGTTTCACTTTTTCATGAGTAAAAATGGACTCGATGACCTCTGAGGCCTTGCAGTTGTCAGTCTATTCCTATAATCTACTAGATTGCTCCCGATGATGACCTTCTGAAGTAGGTGATGTGTTGTGGGCCTGCATTTTTACAGAAGGGAAAACTGAAGCCCTGAGAAGCTCAGTGACTTGGCCAGAGTCACACATCTAATAGATGGTAGAACTGGGATTGAAAACGTGATTTTCAAATTCTTTTCTCCTCTAGTACTTGGGCTTTTGAACTTGTTTTTTTTGTGGGGGGGGGGGGTTGCAAGGCAATGGGGTTAAGTGGCTTGCCCAAGGCCACACAGCTAGGTAATTATTAAGTGTCTGAGACCAAATTTGAACCCAGGTACTCCTGACTCCAGGACTGGTGCTCTATCCACTGTGCCACCTAGCCGCCCCCTCCAACTTGTTCTTTAAGGGAATTGGTGAACCCTAGGAATTGGTAAACCCTACAGTCCCTGTCAGCTTTGATAGTCTCTGGGAACTCCATGGCAACTGCCATGACTTAAAAGTCTGCTTTTGTCTTTTTGAGGTATCTGTTTCACAAATGGAAGACTACTCCTTGGGGTAGTTGGAGGGTCCTGATAAGAAGTTTATTCTCTCAGCCTCACTTTCCTCCTTTGTAAAATTAAGTAGTTGGACTCAATGATCTCTATGGTCACTTTTAGCTCTATCATCTTTCTCAAATCTGTATATCAAATCGTAATCCTTTTCCTGGAACTCTAGTGCCTGTATCCCCACGTTTTAGATATCTCAAGTTAGGTGTGCTGGAGACATCTGTCAGCTAATGGCAGTGGGTCTGAAATCAGGAAGATGACTTTATGAGTTCAAATCTGACTTCAGATAACTTAGCAGTGTGATCCTGGGCAAGTCACTTAACCCTGTTTGCCTCAGTTTTCTGAGCTGGGGAAGGAAATGATAAATCCCTCCAGGATCTTTACCAAGAAAACCCTAAATGGGGTCATGAAGAGTGGGACACAACTGAAACAACTGAGCAACCACCACAACAAACTAAGTTGGCAGAGTTCTCCCTCCCTTCATCCATTTGACTCTCCTAACAATCCTATGACGGCATGGTTTATCTCTCCTGTTCCTCTCTGAGGCTCAGTCAAACTCATGGTCAAAAAAGTAGCAAGAATTGGAGATGGCATCGAAACCATATTTCCTATTATATTATTACTTTGAACTGGAGTACTGTGCTCAGGACAGCCTTGGCTAAAGGGCTTGGGAGGGCTCACTGAATTCCGCCCCCCCCCCCAGCAGAAGCCCACCCTTCCCTTCTGCCTGAACCCTGGGTCTCTGAGTCTGAGTGACCCAGGCTTTCCTGCCTCCATCCTAGAAGTGTTTTTTCCCTTCTGGTTCGGCTTGGCTGAAGGTCCCTGCAGTTTCTCTGCAGCCAACATGAATCAGGACCTGTCTCCTTTGCAATCTGTCTGGCTGTCACCAGTTAACAGGGTGATGGAAGCGAGTGCTGGGCCAGGGACATTCATCAGTCTGGGCCCTTTGGGAAGGTGACAAAAAAGGGCACCTCAGAGCAAGGCCATTTGTCAGGCCAAACACTCTAGGGTGGGGGTAGGGGAGGAAATGAGGAGGGGAGGCAGAGATTTTGGCAGTGATTGAGTGCCTGTGAACTTAGGGGTCTGCCTATCTGGGGGTGTTCACTCCAGGAGCTGTGCTTGGGTGGCTCTGTACCAATGTCTGCCCACGTCTGTGTGCATGTGTGTCTCTGGATGTGTTTGAGTGGGTACTCCTATTTGTGGTACCTGTCACATTGGAGAGGCAGCTACCAGAGGCGCTAGAGCTGGCCTCTGAGTCGGGAAGACTTTCAAATCTTTCCTTGGACCCACACAAGTTGAGTGGGCAAATGATGCTGAAAAGGTGCTCACCCGCACTAGTGGAGGGATTTTCCTCCCCGGGGAGTTCTCCAAGCCTTTGAAATCATAGATCCTCCAGGTCCCATCCCTTTGGTTGAACATGCCAGCAAGTATTTTATTATTTTTTTAAATTAAATTTTATTTTTAGATCCTCATTCTTTCGCTCACTTAACCTTCTCGGTTGGGAAAACAAAAAATAAAACCCTTGTTAGAAACATGTATAGAAATAATAACAATAATGATAATACTATAGTAATGATTAGCTTTTATGTAATCCTTTTCAGGTTTGCAAAGACTTTACAGATATTAAACCATTTGTTCTCATACAGTCCTAGCGGTACCATTTTATAGATGAAGAAACTGAGACAGCCAGAGGCTAAGTGATTTACCTAGGGTCATAGAACCAATAAGCATCAGAGGCAGGATCTAGAATCAGGTCTTTCTGACTCTAGACCAACCACTGTGTATCATTGGCCATGTCCAGAACAATATTCTGAGAGAGGTCTTATGTTTCATTTTGAGTTCCCTGGAATTTCAATTGATCATTGTGTTAACCAGAATTCTGTAGTTATATAAAATTAGCAAGCATCAACAAAAAGCCTACTATGTGAGTTGTGTACTGACCATACAAAGACAAATATGACTACCCTGGCCTCAAGGTGCTTACATTCTATTGAATGATGGGAACCACAATCACACATGCAAATGATTTAAAATATATCCAAAGTAAAGGAATGGTAAGCTGTTAGACAAATGGCGCTGTATTAGACACCAACTATACAGAAATAAAATACAATTCCTGCCCTTGAGATGCTTACACTCTATAAGGAAGACAAAATGTCCGTATATATCTTTCGAGTCTCCTATTGTGTGGTCTTGGGAAAGTCACTGAATTTCTCTGTGACTCTAAAGGTTCATCATTATAAAAAAGGATTGAATTAGATCATTTCAAAGGGCTTTGAATCTTTGGCTTTTTTCCAAGCACTGAATGACCTATTGAGTGTTCTGGTCTTTTTTGGGGAAATTGTGGGAAGGAGGGGGGCAATGAGATAGGGGGAAAGGATTATAGTTGTAGAGTTGAAAAAAGATGAGGAAACTGAGGTTCAGGATGGGCCAGGGATTTGTGTAAGATCATATTGATAGTGTCAGAGACAGATCCTCTGGCTTTTTCTACAGTCAATCAATTCACATTTATTAAGCACCTTCTATATGCAAGATACTATGCTAAGCGGTGGAGATACAAAAAAGAGGCAAAAGGTTCAAGGAGTTTACAATTTAATTGTACTAAATTGCTTCCTTCCCGCATCATATCTTAAACCATTAGCAGCTGACTGGAATACCGGTGGAGCAAAAGTCTGAGGGGAGGGATGATAGGTCCTTGATATGGTGGCCCTTGCCAAAGAGGGCAGAACTGGTTAGAATTGGGGGACTGCCATGAAAATCAGGGAAGGGGGTTGGTCCAAAGGTAGTTGGAACAGTGGATAGAATGTTGGATTTGAAATTAGGAGGACCCTGAATTTGAATTCTGTCTCTGCTATAAGCTAGGGCACCACCGAGGTGAAGCTGAATTGGCATTGATTGGAAGTCTGGGAAGCTAGAGAAGGAGGGTTGAGAGGGTCTAGAAGGTAGGAGAAAATTCTGCTCCAAATATGCAGCCTTCTCTAGCCTCTCTTAATTCCAGTGCCTTTCCTCTGTTAATTATTTCCTGTTCATCCTGTATAGATATCGTTTGCATGTTATTTCCCTCATTAGTTTGTAAGCTCCCTGAGGACAGAGATTAGCCTTTTTTTTTTTTTTTGTCTCTAACACTTAGAACAGAATCTGGCAATAGTAAATGTTTTTAAAAGTGTTTTTTGATTGATTTATTATACTGGCTGGGTAACCCCGAACAAATCATTTAACCTCAGTCTCCGTTTCCGCACCTGTAAAATGGGCTACTTATCCCCCCAGGTTTGTTGGGAGGTTCCAATGACAATAAGTAAAATACTTTGCAAATTTTAAGTTATTATTAAAATAAAAACAATGAAGACAAATCTTATAATTAATTTAATTTTATTATTATTTAATTTAAAATTTTATTCTTATTTTTCATTTTAATCATCAGGCCAAATTTTAATTATGTAATTATTTATCAATTTTAATTATGATTTTAAACTTATTTTAATTTAATTTAAACTTATTTTAATTTAATTAAACTAATTTTAATTTAACTTAAATTAAAATAATTTAAAATTATTGTCATTGTTGTTGTTATTGAGTTGTTTCAGTTATGTCTGACTCTTTTTTTGTTTGTTTGTTTGTTTTTTAGTTTTTGCAAGCCTTAAGTGCAAGGGTTAAGTGGCTTACCCAAGGCGGCTAGGTAATTCTTAAGTGTCTGAGGTCGGATTTGAACTCAGGTATTCCTGACTCCAAGGCCAGTGCTCTATCCACTGTGCCACCTAGCCACCCCCATGTCTGACTCTTTATGACCCCATTTGGGTTTTTTTTTTGGCAGTGACACTGAAGTGGTTTGCCTTTTCCTTCTCCTCTTTATTTTACAGATGAGGAAACTGAGGCCAACAGGGAGAAGTGATTTGACCAGAGTCACACAGTTAAGTATCTGAGACCCGGGAGATGAGTCTTCCTGACTTCAGGTCTGGCATTCTAGCCCCTAAAATTATTATTAGAGATAATCTATTAGGAAGAAGAAAGTTTGTGGGGTGTGAAAAAAATGACCCACTTCTTACTTGTGTCTGAGTCAGGACCCTGGGCAGATTAGGTTAAGGAAGGGGCCATCAGGCAGGAGTCTGGGGAAAATGGTCTGGGGAGGGTAAGGTCACACAGTGGGGGGAATGACCACAGGGAGTCGCTGTATCTCTTTGTTAGCTTGATCCCCATTCTCCCCTTTTCTGCAGATGCTCAGTTGGGCTCCTTGCTTCTTTTAAGAACTGGATTTTTTACTCTCATCAGCAGGAAAAGGGAAGTGGGAGCCATGGATGGAAAGTACCTAGATATCTGAAACTCTCTCTAGGGCAGAGACAGATACTTCCTCTTTTTGAACTTTGCCCTCCTTTAACCAATCTGGGATGCCCAGGAGGAACTTGCCTTGGGGGTGGGGGATGAAGACCTATAAGCATAGATTTAAAGTTGGAAGGGATCTTGGAAGTCATCCAGTCTTCCTCTTCTCCCCCCTTTTTACAGGGGGCTGTAAAGAGGCTGAGAGAGGTAAAATCACACAAAAACTTTAAACATTAGAGAGGAATGGACTTCCATGCCAGGTTCTCAGACTGCAAACCACCAGCATGATTCCTCCAAAGGTCTCTCCCCTTCCAACCTCTTGCTGATCACCTGTCAATCAGCATTAATTAGGGGCTTACCATGTTCCAGGCTCTCAGCTGGACACTGGGTATATAAAAAAGTCAAAAGACAGTCCTTGCCCTCAAGGAATTTACCATCTAAAGAGGGAGGAAAACATGAAAACCAAAATAAACAAAGCAAGCTATAGATAGGATAAATAGGAAATCCATCAATCAACATTAAACACCCACTATGTGTCATAGCACTGGAAATATAAAAGAGGCAAATGACAGTCCCTGCCCTGGGGAACTTACTATCTAAAGAGGAGATAATTTGAAAACAAAAAATATACAAAGCAAGCTATAGATAGGATAATTAGAAAATCAATCAACCACCATTTATTAAGTACCCACTATGTGTTACAGTATTGAAAATACAAAAAAGGCAAAAGACAGTTCCTGTCCTCAAGTAGTTTACAATCTAATAGGGGAGACAATGTGAAAACAAAAATATACAAAGCAAGCTCTCTCTGTCTCTCTCTCATATATATATATATATATATATACATATATATATATGATATGATAGATAGGAAATTAATCAATCAACATTTATTAAGGGCCTACTATGTGTCACAGCACTAGGAATACAAAAGAGGCAAAAGACAGTCCCTGCCCTCAGGGAGTTTACAATCTAATCTAATGGATTAATTAAACTCAGTTTGTGGAATATTGTGTTCTCTAGAGCCTGTTCACCCTTTATCAACCTCCATCACTGGTTCACAACTAGTAAGTTTAAGAGATGGATTTGAACCATCTTTTCTTTTTTTAAAAATATTGTATTTGTTTTACAATTATATACAATAGTGGTTTCTACCTATCATTTTATGTAAGGTTTTGAATTTTACAATTCCCCCTTTCCCTGCCCCCCACAGAAGGCAGTCTGATAGTCTTTACATTGTTTCCATGCTATACATTGATCGAATTTGAATGTGTTTTGAGAGAAAAATCATATCCTTGAGGAGAAAATAAAATATTAGGGATAGCAAAATTATTCAGTACATAAGACTTTTTTTTTTTAAATGAAGGTGATAGACTTTGGTCTTTAAACTCCACAGTTCTTTCTCTAGATACAGATGCTATTCTCCATCACAGTTGCTCTAAAAATGTCCCTGATTATTTCATTGATGGAATGAGCAAGTCCATTAAGGCTGATCATCACTCCCATGTTGCTGTTAGGGTGTACAGTGTTTTTCTGGTTCTGCTCATCTCGATTAACATCAGTTCATGTAAATCCCTCCAGGCTTCCCTGAATTCCCGTCCCTCCTGGTTTGTAATAGAACAATAGTGTTCCATGACATACATAGACCACAGTTTACTAAGCCATCCATTCTCCAATTGAAGGACATTCCAATTCTTTGCTACCACAAACAGGGCTGCTATGAATATTTTTGTACAAATGATGTTTTTACCCCTTTGCATAATCTCTTCAGGGTATAGACCCAGTAGTGGTATTACTGGATCAAAGGGGATGCACATTTTTATTGCCCTTTGGGCATAATTCCAAATTGCTCTCCAGAAAGGTTGGATGATGAACCATCTTTTCTAAACTAAGGCTGGGTACTCAACCCCCAAGCTCCTTGTCTGGGCTCTCTCATGACTCTGGACACCTGGACTGGGTGAGCCTCTGCATTTTCCTCTTGAGAATTAAGGCATTTGTGCCCCCCTCTAGCCCCTGCCCCCACCTGCATGGGTTTCATATGGATGGCTTTACTCCCTCCTGGCTTAACTCCAACTCTGAAGCCAAACAAACTCCTACTTCTTCCTTTTGGTTTGTTTGGTCTGGGTTTGAATCCCAATTTTGACTTTTATTGTATGACCTTGGACAAGTGGATTCCTTGGACTCTGGACCTTGGTTTCTTCATCTCTAAAATAAAATAAGAAGATCCCTGGGGAACCTTCCAGAACTAGATTGATGATTCTGGGTAGACTGATCAGTGAGATGAGATGAGGGGGTGCTGGGTATCCAAAACACTCAGGAAGGAAGCCTGGAACTGAGGAGAGTATCTAGGGACAGGAATAGGGCCTGGAGCTGTGATTTCATTGTAAAGATTTCATCTTAACAAATATATCCTGTCTTAATTTTAATCTCAGCTGGGTTTTTCCTGTTCTTCAATTCCTGTTACATACACCTTGTTGACGCTCTAGTTCATTCGCTAATGAATGTAAGTTTTCTGTGATTTCATTGGTCTAGGGGACTCCCAGGTGAGAAAACTCCCTCTCCTGATGCTGGTTGACACCTTTTCTGCAATTTACAGTCACTGAAAATTACTTTTGTTTAGGGTCACCCAAACAGTATGTGTCAGACAAAGGAACTGGAAAAGCCAGCTTTTCCTGACTTGGAGGTTGGCTCCCTATCCTCTTTAGGCTGCCTTTCAAAATCAAAGCCAGAGTGATAATGCTTGCTTGATAAATGTTTGTTGATTGATTGATAATTCTCCCCCTCCAAATAGGGGTGATCCCCACTCTAGAGTCTTCCATTTTCTTCCCCAGAGAGAACCCAGCACTCTTTTATGTTTTTGTTTTGGATTCTTTTATCCTTCTCCTCCAATTCATGATTTCCCAGAACCAAGTCTGTTTTGCATTTGCCATCCTGGTCTTGACCACTCTGACTTATTATTGTGGTGGAGATTTGCTGGAATTTCTGATATATGAAGGATAAAACACAATGCCCTCTCTCCCCATATTGCCCAATTAAACAGATTTCAAGAGGTGCCATTGATAAACCAGAGAGTGCCAAGAAGAGCCCCCTCCCCCTCTCCCTCCCTCGATGTGTCCAAATGGGTCTATAAAAGCATCTCTTGAAGGGATTGGACATGCTCAGCCTGGAAAAGAAAAGGTTTAGGTAGGGATAGGTACCTAGCTGTCTTTAAGTATTTGTGGAAGAGGAATTATGGGGGAAGGTCAAAGGAGACTAGTTTAGACTTGACTTTTGGAGGAAAAAACCCCCAAATCTTTCTGACAAGAACTATCCCAAAGTGGAGAGAATTCTCCTAGGTAATAGTTTTCCTGTTTCAGAAGCTCCTTATACAAAAATTGGACCATTATTTGTTGTGATAGTTTATTTATGTATTCATTTATTTTTCCTTAAGACTTATTTTATTTATTTTATTCTTCTCTCCAGTTATATGTAAAGATAGTCTTTAACATTCATTTTTTTGTAAGATTTTGTCCACATTTTGTCCCTTCCTTTTTCCCCTCTCCCATCCCCAAGACAGCAAGTATATAGAATAAACATACAATTCTATTACACATATTTCTATATTAGTCAAGTTATGACAGAAGAATCAGAACAAAAAGAAGGAAAAAACCTCCTCAAAATTTTTAAAAAGTGCAAATAGTATGCTTTGATCTGCATTCAGGCTCCATAGTTCTTTCTTTGGATGTGGATGGCATTTTTTAACCACAACTCTTTTGGAACTGTCTTTAGTCACTATTGTTGAGAAGAACTAAGTTTATCCTGGTTGATCTTTGTTGTGATATTTTAGAGGACATCCTTATTCAAATCCTGTTTGGCTCAGATGTCTCCTAGGGCCCTTCCTTCTACCTCAGATCCACTGTATGTTGGCCCCAGGCAATTATCTGGAGGCAATCTTGAGCATTGCTGTCCTGAAAATCTGAGACTACCATGAAAACAATCTTGGATTGGTCAGAGTCAGAAGAGATAAATGGAGACTTTTACTGATGTCTCAGGGAGCAACTAATTAGATAAAATTTTGGAGTCAGATGACCCAAGTCCAAATCCTGCCTCTCCTGTTTACTATATGTGATTTTGACTTCATGGCTGCTGAGATTCCTTCTAACTCAAGATCTAAGTTCTTACAACTTCATGATCCCATCATAATAATTTTCCTCAGACTTTTGGACTCCTATAGAGCAGGAAATCACACTCCCTTGGGCCATGTATCTACTTCCAGACACTGAAGCTCAGATTGTCTTCTGCTCTTTTATCATCATCTCTTACACAAACACACACACACACACACACACACACACACATATACACACACGCATACACACACAACACTGGGAAAAAAAATTTGCCCCTAGGAGCAAAATCTCTTACCACAACTCAACTCACAGTTTTGTGACTGTATCTATTTCTGTAATAAAATGAGATATTAGCCCTCTGGAAGTGGGGGGAGAAGAAAGGACATCTCCCATTATGTTGAATTGAAAATTTGGAGCAAAGTAGAGGTTAAAATTTTAGTAAGAAGTGCTTTATGGAGAGATTTCAGGGTTTTGAAAAACTTTCCCCATCCTGAGACCTTCTTTCTACCATTGTAACCTGTCCAGACTGGAGGGATTTCTTCCCTGCCCAGCTCAGCTCACTTTTTAGTCCCAGGTTCTTTTCTCCTAGAAGAGACCTGAGTGTTCCTGGGAACTCAAGATTCCTCCCATTTTACTCATCAGCCAAAACAGAATAACGCAATCATAGATCCAGAATAGGAAAGGACCTCAGAAGCCATTTAACCTCTAGAAAATCCAAGAAATAGCTCTTATGACCACAGTCATGTCTACCTATTCCAGCCTTGTTTGACAGTGTGACCAACAGATATCTGCAAGTAGGGTGTTTCTCATGTTAGAGAGCCAATGGGGTCCTTGAGGAAATTGCTATGTGCTCTCGGTAGACCATGGATCTAGATCTGATTTTGCCATGGTGATAGACCTTGAGCAAAAACACTTTAACTTTTCAGAGACTCAGTTTTCACATCCGTAAAATGAATATAACCATAGCACCTATCTCACAGGGTCATGAGGTTCAAATGAGATAACATATTTAAAGCACTTTATAAATCTCACCTGTTTTTGTTTACAGTTTTGTTAACTTTGATTTTTTAAAGAAAGGTTATATGTAGAAGGCAAATTGGAATACCTGGTCCATGACTTAAGAGGGGCTCTGTGCTGTTGAAATGACTATCAGATGGATAAGAAATCCCAAAAGGCAGTTAGAGGTGAAGGTGGGGAAATGGAATTATTAAGTATCTTTATCACTTTTTATTTATCTCATCTGATCCTCATAACATCCCTGTGATGCAGATGTTATTACTATTCCCTTTTTTTTTTTTACAGTAAAGACAAACAGAGATTAAGAGACTAGCTGAGGGTTATACAGCTACTAAGCATATGAGGTTGTGTTTGAAGTCAAGTTGGATTTTATCACTGAGGTACCTAGCTGTCTCCTATCATATGACATGGGAAAAAATGTCCAGAGATTCATAGGTATTCCAACTTTGGGTAAAGGGGAGTGTGTGTGTGTGTGTGTGTGTGTGTGTGTGTGTGTGTGTGTGTTGGCAGGTTGCTTAAGGAACTCTCTTTCTACCCTTTCAAGATGTTGGTTGACTTTTTTGCAATTTTTCCTTTCTTAGGAGGATGCCATTGACATTCATTTCAAATAGCTCTGTTGTGGATGTATTTTGAGGGAAGATTATAGGCACATAGATTTAAAGCAATATGGGAACTCAAAGGTCATTTTGTTTACTCACATTTTACAGATGAGAAAATAGAGGCCAAGAGAGATTCAGTAACTTTAGTCAGAGTCACACAGATAGCAAGCAGCAGAACCAAGATTTTAATCCAGCTCCAAATTCTGCATTTTTTACTATTGACTCACACATTTGATTTTTGAGTCTGTTGTGCCCCTGAGTCCCACACATCCTTAGTATTGCCTCAGTTTTTGGCAAAGGAAGTGGAAGCCAGGAGAACTTTTTTTGATTTTAGTGTTTTTCTTTTAATCAGGGGTACCTAAAGCAGGTTACTTCAGTGCAGAAATAAGAAGCAGAACCAGACTTCTAGATATTTCCAAAACAGTGAAAGGAAGGCAGCAAGGTAGAGAAGAAAGAACTAGAAGCCAGGATATCATAAATCTGAGTTCTAGAGGGTTACCCTGAATATAATATGGAACAGTGGTCTCCAAACCTTGATTACACACTCTTCTCTCATATATCCTCTTCCTTCCACTGACACAGCTGACAAAATTTTTACTTCACATTCTTCATATGTGTATATTTACTTCTATTACTGAACAAATAATTTTCAACATTGTAAAACTTATACAAAAATAGAAATTAAAGAATGTCAAGATAAAATTTAATTCAAATTTGATTCAATTGGGAGCTAGTAAGAGTAGGGTTTATTGACAAGGGAAGTGGCCTCTACTTTAGGAAAATCATCTTGGCACTGTGTAGAGCATATGTATCTCTCTCTCTCTCTCTCTCTCTCTCTCTCTCTCTTTATATATATATATATATATATGTATATATATATACACACATAATATATATTTAGGTTTTTGCAATGCAAAGCAAATGGGTTAAGTGGCTTGCCCAAGGCCACACAGCTAGGTAATTATTAAGTGTCTGAGCCTGGATTTGAACCTGGGTACTCCTGACTCCAGGTCTGGTGCTTTATCCACTGTGCCACCTAGCTGCCCCCGTAGAGCATATATATTGAAGAGGGAAAAGACTTGAGTCAGGGTCATCAATTTTGCAGTAGTCCAGTTAAGAGGTGATGAGGCTCTGAACTAGCCTGGCAGCTGTGTCAGTGGAAGGAAGAGGATATATAAGAGAGAAGTTTGGCAATAGATTGGCTATGGGGAGGTAAGGGAGAGTAGAGAATGGAGGAGGACTTCAAGTCTTAGAAGGATGGTGATTCAATATCATAGAGAAGTTCAGAAGAGGGACTGAATCTCCAGTGTCTAACAGAATCTTATAATCTGAATACCTGTGTAATCTGCTACCTGTGTGATATTGGACGTGTCATTTAATATTTTTTTTGGCAAGGCAATTGAGGTTAAGTCACTTGTGCAGGGCCACACAGCTAGTGTATCAGAGGCCAGATTTGAACTGAGGTCCTCTTGACTCCAGGGCCAGGTTCTACCCACTGCATTGCCTAGCTACCTCAAGTCATTTAATCTCTGTGGGTCTCAGTTTCCTTCTGTGTAAAATGAACAGTCTCAGCTCAACATCTATGATCCTGCAAGTAGTTATTATTAATATAGGTGTTATTATCCTCATTTTCTGAATGGGAAAGCCGAGGAAGTCATTTGCTTTTGATCACACAATTAACAATAGTGATAGAGCTGAGACTGGAGCCTCCTATTCCAAACTTCATTCCATTCTGCCATCTTTGTCCTAGGTCTCGCTTCGCTACCAGTTTTACTCCGCAACCTTACACGAGGTCATTGACCTCAGTGTCCAAATAAGGAAGTTGGACTCAATGACTTTTGAGATCTTCTCCAACTCTCAGATACTAAGACCTTATGATTCCTAAGAGAGATTGCTTAGCTCAGAGGAACCAGTTTTGATATATTCTCAGACACTTTGAGTAGCATCTGAAGATATAACCTGAATCTGGAGGGGAGACTGGACTGGTAGGTCTTTATAAGGAATGCCTGGAAATTCTGGAAACCTCCCCACTAACAGTGGGTGGTAGGATAGGGAAGACTCCAGCTAGAAGGGACATAAATTAGAATGACCCAGGGGAGCTGGGGGGAAAGGGAGGTTCTGGAAAAATTTAATCTTCAGAGGCGTCTCTGTCCAATGAAATGATGTATTTGTCAAATCTGAAGCCAAAAGCCTCCCTAGCTCCCCTCTACAGCTCAGTATAATATCTTGGGGTCACACCCAGCCAGGTCTGAAACCAGTCCTGCTCTAATTTCAGATTCTGGTGGTATGGGTGGGCACAGAAGAGAGGACAGGGATGCTGTGTGCTTGTGTGTGTGTGTGTGTGTGTGTGTGTGTGTGTGTGTGTGTGTGTGTGTATTACCAACCAACCATGGGGTTTTTTTTTTGGGTAGTGCTAATTTAGTGATTAAAAACCTTGCATTTTGGGGGCTCCTTCCTCCAGAATTCAACATTAGTCAGAAGTCTTTGACTGATATGAGGATTAGCTGGAATTTGGCCTTAACCTCCTCTATGTGTCATTCTGCACCTTTCCTTTCAAAAACAGGGAAGCCAGCTTCTGCTTGTGGTCTGAACCACTGAACCTAGACTTTCTGCTGTCTCATTCTATTTCCCCTCTCCTTCAATCCCCCACCCCTGCCATGAAAATACTTTGCTTTTATATGTAGCATTTTGATTTTTTGCAAGTCATTTTTTTTAGGTTTTTGCAAGGCAATGGGGTTAAGTGGCTTGCCCAAGGCCACACAGCTAGGTCATTATTAAGTGTCTGAGACAGGATTTGAACCCAGGTACTCCTGACTCCAGGGCCAGTGCTTTATCCACTACGCCACCTAGCCACCCCTTTGCAAGTCATTTTACTTTTGTAATAGGATCAGCTAACTCCTTCCCCAAACCGGGGTAATTCTACGGAACTAGGAATGATAATAATAATAACAATAACAATAATAATGCTTATAAAACACTTTATCATTTACAAAGAAATTCATACATTCATAGATATACATACTATAAATATGTGTGAGCACATTTATGTATATACACATGTTTATATTATACATATATATATTTATTTATTTGAGTCTACAGTATGCTGTAAGATAGAATTGTCATCCCCATTTTACAGATGAATAAATTGAGGTTGAGACATTAAGTGAGTTGTCCAGGGTTACTCAGCATGTCTCTCTCTCTCTCTCTCTCTCTCTCTCTCTCTCTCTCTCTCAACAGGGATTATTAGAGGGGGCTAGTCCCCAGGACACCTCCCTCTAATCATCCCTATTAATTGCACAATATTTTATTTAAGCCTCCTCCCAACAATCCTCAGAGGTGTGGGATGAAGCTATTATTACCTTCATTTTACAAAGGAGTAACTTGAAGTTCAGAGAGTGGTTTCCAGGTGGTTTCTAGGACCATGGGCAAAGATGCCACTTGCAGCAGCAACAACAGTAACAACAGACATTTATATAAAGTTTAAACATTCAAATAGGACTTTACTTGTGATATCGCATTTAATCTGAATAAGCCTGTTAGACAAGAGGCAGCTTAATGCAGTCCAAGCTTTCTGACTATTTTCATGATCCACCCGTGACTCATACCAACTGGGTGACATTGGGCACAAGTCTCTTAGTATCTGAGAAATTGCTGATGTCCATTGGAAGGGAGAGTTTCCTCACTTAAGGTCTGCTAGATCAGTGAAGTCACAAGTTTGAATTAAAAAAACTCAAACCAAAAAACCTCCAACTAAATGAACAAAAACTCAACCCTGTGAGGCAGGCACCATGGACAAGTCATAAAACCTGACTGGTTCTAGATGTTTCTAAAATGTTTTAGTTCTAGGAAGAACACAGCCCTGGGCTCCCATGAGGGTGTCCCCTCATTTTTAAGGTCAGAATGCCTTTTTTTTTTTTAGTTTTTTTGCAAGGCAAATGGGGTTACAGCTAGGTAATTATAAAGTGTCTGAGACCGGATTTGAACCCAGGTACTCCTGACTCCAAGGCCAGTGCTTTATCCACTTTGCCACCTAGCCACCCTAGAATGCCCTTTTGACAAAGACAATACCACTCTTCTTCCCCTAAGCCATCAATTTCTCTCAAGGGCAAAAATAGTTTTTAAAAACTAAGCTTATGTTACATTTTTGACTAAATAAAACAGTCAATTGCTAATAAATAATCCCAAAACCTCCCTAAAAAAAGTAGTTTATGAAGGGGTTTTAATTTTTTATTGTGTATCATAGACCCCTTTGGTAGTAGGTGATGGTGATGATTCCCATTTCAGAATAATATTTTTAATTAATGGGAGGAAATATTAAATTTTAATTAGAGATTAGTGAAAATAAAGATGCAACTTTAACGTCACGGAAATTTACCGACTCCCTAAAATTTATCCATAGACCTCTTGAGAGGAGGGATAAACTTTGAGTTTCAGCTTAAAAATTTCTGATTTAGAAGAATATAGTTTGAGCTAGATCCATCAGTAAGGGAATATTTGGGGATTTGCACATTGTTTTTCTATTTTTGAGGGCCTGTTTTTTTTTTTATCTAGATCATGGGGTTAATCTGCCGGTTTAGTTGTGAAATCTGCCTTCTGTCCTTTAATTCACACATTCATTCTTTTACTTGACATCTATTAAGCACCAGCTCTATACAGAGCATTGTTTTGGGTCCTGAAGAAAAGTTTAGATAAAGCAGTATTTCCACCCTTGTGGTGACTTCCAGGTTTGATCCAGGTGTTTCTACACTAGATTTTTATTTTATCTACACTGTATTTTTAGCAGCTCCTACAAGATTTTATTTTTAGTTTTTTTGCAAGGCAATGGGGTTAAGTGGCTTGCCCAAGGCCACACAGCTAGGTCATTATTAAGTGTCTGAGGTCAGATTTGAACTCAGGTCCTCCTGACTCCAGGGCTGGTGCTCTATCCACCTAGCCTCCCCTCCTACAAGATTTTTGAGAGGCACTTTTGGTACAAGTATGCTGGAGTTGGAGTGAAGATAACCTATATTAAAATGTCTCTGATTCTAATTAGTTATGTCAAGTCACTTCATTTCAGCAGAGTGGTTATTGGAAAGAGGGCTGGAGGAATCTGTAGACTTGGATTCAAATTCCAGTTCAATCTGACATTTCCAACCTGTGTGATTTTAGGTAAATCACTTCTCTTCCCTGGGTTTACTTTTCCCCATTTGTAAAATGAAAGGCTTTTCTAGACTCCCCCAGGAAAGTAATTTAACTTTCCTGAGACTCAGTTTCCTCATCTGTAAAATGAAAGAATTGGACTAGATGCCCTCTCGGTTAAGTTATTTAACTTGTCTGGGTCTCAGTTTCCTCATTTGTAAAAGGAGGACTAGATAGTTGTTAGACTAGATAGTACAGGATATGTCCCATCTAGGGGCATTCTATGATTTCATTCATGAGATATGATCTCAGGCACATTGAGCCAACAGAAAGTAAGCTCTTTGAGGGTAGGGACTATTTGACTTTTATTTTTGTATCCATAGAGCTTATTTCAGGGCTTGAGAACTAATGAAAACTCAAAAAATGCTTTTTTGGCTGATCTGAACCTTCTATAAATTTTCTCTCAATATTTATAGATGAGATTTCTTTGATAAAAATATTCAAGATATACAAGAAACCGATTCAAATATATAACAACAAAAACAATTCTACTTTAGGTAAATAGTTAAAGAATACGAGTAGATAGTTTCCGAAGGAAGAAATCCTAGTCATCAGTGGCCAAATGGATACATTTTACAAATCATTAATAATGAGAGAAATGGAAACTGGAATAATTCTGTGGTTCTATCTCATACCCATCACAAGGGGCAAAAATGATTTCTTAATAAAGGAAGATAACAGTTGCTGGAGGAGCTGTGGGAAGACAGGCACAATAAGGCACTGTTGGTGGAGCTTCAAATTTGTCCAGTTAGTTCTTATTTCCAAAGTAATATGGAAATAAAATTTAAAAGCCACTAAACTGCAAAAGTCACTAAATTGACGTAGCAATACCATTACTAGGCTTATACCCCAGAGAGATTAAAGAAAGAGAAAAAGAACCAAAATGTTCAAAAATATATCTATAACAGCTATTTTCATGGGGACAAAGAAATGAAACAAAGGAGGTGCATCAACTGAGGAACAAATTGTGCTATATGAATGTAAGGGGTTATTTTTGTAGTTAAGGCAAGGATGAAAAGTATATTGATCCAAAGAAACTTGGGAAGACTTGTATGAACTAATAAAGAATGAATTGAGCAGAACCAGGACAATGATTTATACAATAACAAAAACGGCAAATTGTTTTTCTGGAAAGACTCATGAGAACTCCGACCAGTGCAATAACCAATCATGACTAGACTTTACCAATGATGAAGCAAGCTAACCACTTCCTAACAGAGAGCTGAGGAGCTCAAATGAAGGAAACATACATTTTCAAACTTGGTTAATGTGTGGATCAGTTTTATGTGGGTTATGCATAGTTGTTCAAAGGACTTTTTTTCTTTTTTTCTTTTAATGAGGGGAAATGGTTAAGGAGAGATAACAATAATGTTTCTTTAAAAAAGAAAGGAGAATAGATAGGAAATCAGTACCACCTCTTCCCCTATCCCTCCCAAGGTTCACTTCCTAGGCCAGTTCAACTGCATTCATGGGAGCAGGTCTGAGATTCCCAAAGAGCGGCATGCCATTCGACTCAAACTCCAACTCCTACTCAGTATGTTATCCTTGTTGTGGTGGGAATATGCTTGTACTATTTGATACTTTAACTCCCAAGATTCCACTGGTATGCTTTCTATCTATACAAATTAAATCACTGTGACACCATTAAATCTTTTTTTTTTTAAATCTCCTTGAAGCACCTTGAAGAATGACTTTAAATTTATAATGTTACTGGGATGAGAGCAGCTTCCACATCATCTTCTCTGGTAATACTCATTCTAGGAAAATCTTCTGCTAGACCCATTTGATTTATCCAGTGCCATATTCAGCATTGGGTTTGTTTTTTTTTTTTTTAGATTTTTTCAAGGCAGTGGGGTTAAGTGACTTGCCCAAGGCTACACAGCTAGGTCATTATTAAGTGTCTGAGGTCAGATTTGAACCCAGGTCCTCCTGACTCCAGGGCTGGTGCTTTATCCACTACGCCACCTAGCTGCCCCTGCATTGGTTTTTTTTAAAGAAAGATTTTATTTATTTTGAGTTTTACAATTTCCCCCCCCCCCATTCTTGCTTCCCTCTCCCCACCCCCCCACAGAAGGCATTCTGTTAGTGTTTACATTGTTTCTATGATATACATTTATCTCAATTGAATGTAATAACAGAGAAATAATATCCTTGAGGAAGAAAAATAAAGTATGATATAGTAAAATTGCATAATATTATAATGCTTTTTTTTTCTAATTTGATGGTAATAGTCTTTGGTCTTTGTTCAAAGTCCATAATTCTTTCTCTGGATACAGATGGTATTTTCCATTGCAGACAGCTCCAAATTGTCCCTGGTTGTTGCACTGAAGGGATGAGCAAGTCCTTCAAGGTTGAACATCACTCCCATGTTGCTGTTAGGGTGTACAGTGTTTTTCTGGTTCTGCTCATCTCACTCAGCATCAGTTCATGCAAATTCCTCCAGGCTTCCCTGAATTCCCATCCCTTCTGGTTTCTAATAGAACAATAGTGTTCCATTACATACATATACCACAATTTGTTAAGCATTCACTTAATTTCCAATTTTTTGCCATCACAAACAGGGCGCTATAAATAATTTTTGTACAAGTGATGTTTTTATCCTTTTTTTAAATCATCTCTTCAGGGTACAGACCCAGTAGTGGTATTGCTGGGTCAAAGGGCATGCAAATTTTTGTTGCCATTTGGGTATTATCCCAAATTGCTCTCCAGAAAGGTTGGATGAGTTCACAGCTCCACCAATAATGTATTAGTGTCCCAGATTTCCCCACATCCCTTCCATCATTGATCATTGTCCTTTTTGGTCATATTGGCCAGTATGAGAGGTGTAAGGTGGTATCTCTGAGATGCTTTAATTTGCATTTCTCTAATAAGTAATGATTTGGAGCATTTTTTCATATGACTATGGATTGCTTTGATCTCCTCATCTGTAAATTGCCTTTGCATATCCTTTGACCATTTGTGAATTGGGGAATGGCTTGTTTTTTTTGAAAATTTGACTCAGTTCTCTGTATATTTTAGAAATGAGTCCTTTGTCAGAAATACTAGTTGTGGGGTGGCTAGGTGACACAGTGGATAGAGCACCAGCTTTGGAGTCAGGAGTACCTGAGTTCAAATCCAGCCTCAAACACTTAATAATTACCTAGCTGTGTGGCCTTGGGCAAGCCACTTAACCCTATTCCCTTGAAAAATCTAAAAAAAATACTAGTTGCAAAAATTGTTTCCCAATTTACTATATTTCTTTTGATCTTGGTTCCAGTGGTTTTGTCTGTGCAAAAGCTTTTTAATTTAATATAGTCAAACTTGTCCAGTTTGTTTTGAATGATGTTCTCTACCTCTTCCTTGGTCATAAACTATTTCCCTTTTCATAGATCTGACAGGTAAACTACTCTTTGATTTTCTAGTTTGCTTATAATATTGTTTTTTATGTCTAAATCCTGTATCCATTTGGATCTTAACTTGGTATGGGGTGTGAGGACACCATTAAATCTTAAATATAAACATTTATCAAATGATAAGGCAAAAGTAATAGTTATCATAACACTTAACAAGACAAAAGCAGGTGTCACTATCGTTGAGTCACTGCAAAGAGTAACCATCACGGTTACTCAATAAAAGGCAAAAGCAGAAATAATCATAAGATAACAATCTACAAACTGAGATCACATTCTACCATCAAGACACAAAGTGTCCCCAGGGAGAGTGGGAATACATTTATAGAAACCTATCAGGCAGATCTATGAAAGAGGAGAACCATGCTTAGGATACTAAGTCTGGACATGAATCTTTGATGATCTTGCTCCCTTCAGAAATAATCTAGATCACAATATACAAAACCATTTCTCTATTAGTTGCTCCTTTTCTCATCATCACATCTTTCCTCTTAGACCAAACTGCTCCTCTTTTTCTCTCCAGCTCTTTTAGCTCATAGGTACCCTTATCAAGATAACAAAAAGAGTCATTCTCTGCTAGTGACAAGGAGCAGAGGAGGACTGCCATGCTTCTCAGTTCTACAAATATCAACAAATTCTGCTTTGTCCAATCAACTCTAAATCTCTTCTGATAGAAAACCACAGCTCTCAGGAAAATAGCTGCAAGCCTGCATTTCTCCCTCTATTTCTGCCTCTCAAAGCAGAGAAGACAGTAGAAGGTAAAACCAGAAGTTTTCTTCTTGTGAGATTTCTTTCAGTCTGAAGATGGGATAAAAGAAAAATGAACTATCACTCTACACAGTTTTCTCACATTCAGCTTCCAAAGCAGTCATTCTCCAGTCAATCAAGTTCCCAGCAAAACAGTTTGAATCAATTCTCAGCCTGTGCTCAGCTTAGTCTTTTACTTCTATCTCATCATCTTGTCTTTTTTAAAAAATTTATTTAAAGCAATGAGGTTAAGTGACTTGCCCAAGGTCACACAGCTAGGTAATTATTAGGTGTCTGAGGTCGCATTTGAACTCAGGTGCTCCTGATTCCAGGGTCAGCACTTTATCCACTGCACCACCTACCTGCCCCTTAGTTTTTCTTTTTTTCCCAAAGCTTCTCTGGTTTCTTAACACTTCCAATGCCTCAAAACTGGGCCTTCTTGTGGCCAACAAAACATAAAAAATTCATTTTTTTGGGGTAGTTACAATCTCTAACAATCCTTATAAAATCTTCCCAAATAGTTAATTTATAATTTTGTCAAGCTGGTGAAGCAGTGACAATCTCTTTTAGGTCACAGCCACACTTCACGGGACTTTGATTATAATTCTAGAGTTTAAAACTCTAAAAATAGTCAAGCACAAATGAGCTGATGGACCACAAGGCCCTACAGCCATTGTTACTTCAGGCATTGTTTTGCCATCAAACAAATCCTCTCAATACATTCATTTGAGGGGCAGTCCTCCATCTGGTTTTCATAGCAGCCTGTGCCTCTCCTCAACATTTTATCTGAGAGACTGTGTTTCTTCACAAGTTGGCTTTTTTTCCATTTTTCTTTTTTTTCTAGAAATGTTCTTTTCCTGCCTTTTTTGGTACCAAACCTTTAGCAATGCTGAATAGAAGCAATTAAGAAAATACATAGAAGAGAAGAGAAAGAGGTTCAGAAGTACAACTTTGATAGTAACATGGTAAATTTATTACAAACCTTAAAAAAAAGCAAACCACACACAATAGAGATTCAGGGTCCTATGCCATAACCTTTTTTATTTTTTAATTTTCCGGTTTTTGGAAATGAATTTTTTTCCCTTTGACATTGATTAAGTGTAGAACTTAAAGAAATAATACTACCTACCAAAATTATGGGGGCAGCTAGGTGGCACAGTGAACAGAATGCTGGGCCTGGAGTCAGGAAGATCTGAGTTCAAACCCGACTTCAGACATTTACTAGCTGTGTGACCCTTGGAAAGTCATTCAACTCTTTTACTTTTGTTTCTTCAACTATAAAATGAGTTGGAGAAGGAAATAGTTGGACACTCAAACAACTGAACAACAAACCATATTTATAGGCTGATGGAGAAAAGTATATTGCATTTAGAGTTAAAAGACCTGAATTCAAATCCTTCCTTTGATGTTTGTTCTTATCTGTATAATACAGGGTAAATTAAGTGACTTTCCTGGGCCCCAGCTATCTCATCTGTAAAATGGGAGGGGTATCAAACTGGATAACTTCATTGGTATTATTTTTCCTCACAGGATTGTTGCAAGGAACAAATCTGATAATATGTGTACAGCACTTTATTATTTTTTTTTGGTAGTGGGGGTTCCCAGACCTGTAATTTCATTGGTGCAGGAGATGCAGCACAGTGGAAGAAATGCTGTATTTGGAGTTGTGGGAAAGGAGTTCAAATGCCAGCTCTGCCCTCTGCTGCCTATGTGACTTTGGGTAAGTCGATATGCTTATTCAAGCCTCAGTTTCCTAATCTATAAAGTAAGAGTTAAACCATTGACCTCTAAGGTATTTCCAGCTCTGAAGCTATGATCCCATAAATGTGATTAACTCCCTATAGGGAGCTTTTTAAAAGGGTTCCTTGCTGATCTAAGGAAGATTGGCAACTGATCTGACAGAACTGCTTGGAGAGTCAAGTGGTTGACTTGCCAAGGTCATACGGCCTGTGTGTGTCCTAAGTGGAACCTGAATTTTGACCTGAAGGTTGGTGCTCCATATACTAAGCCAGGCCGCCTCCCACAACACTTTATGAGCCTTAAATAAAGACAAAAATCCTAGCTTTTATCGCTCTTTACTAATCTGTTTTTTGCTAATCGGTACCCAGAGTTTCAGGGGGGGTCTTGTTCCTGGGTCAGGGTACAAGACTTAAGTCAGGGTTAATATTTCCCTTGTGCTTTGGGGCCAAGAGAGATGCAAGTAATGCGACTTCTACAAGTCAGCCCATTTGCCCTGCTCCTTTGCCTCATAATGGAATTAACTTCTTGAAAAATCAATGCCCATCAATTCTACAATAAATATTAAATTGTTTTGCAGGGCTGGAGGTGGCAGGCTGTTAGCCCATAATATTGCTCCAGTAACACACCAAGTATCTGGGAGGTGCGGAAAGAAAGGAGGTGGTGGGGACGGTGGAAATTCAGATGATTTATTGCAACTCCAGAATCCTTGCTTATGTTCAGAACTTTTTATCACCGGAAAGTTGATTGTGCATCTAGGGTGCCCCAGATATCCATTATTCTCTGCTCATTTGTGAAAGCCAACGAGAATCTTTCCAATATTCCTGACAGGACAGAATGCAGCAGGCTCCAAATGAGCTATTTATGGTCCATTTTTCCCCACATTACTTGCATATTATAATTAAGAGATAATGTCAATGGCAGAGAATACTGTCACCGACTAATGGTCTCCTGCAGCTCCTGAAATGTCAAGACAAAGTCAAAGCATTTATCAAAAATAAATGTTGAGGCAAAGAAGCAGGGTTTGTTTTCACAGCAGGGACATTAATCCAGAGACGATGATACGGCAATGACTTTATTTCTCCTCTCCTGAGTGATGGATGCCAATATATTACTTTATCTGATAGATGTCTGCGTCCTGGCTGTTGCCAAGTTGACTGAGCAAGGTGGGAGGAGGCAACTCGGTGGAAGGACATTAACTCCCCCAAGGAGGTTGGGTTTATTGGCCAACTCCAACCTGGAGACCAGCGGGCTCACTCCCATTCCAGTGTTCTCCACTGACTTGTGAGGATGTGCTGGTTTATGATTGGACAGAGAATTTTCTGCAGAGTGGTGGCTGATCTCTTATTGGTCAGTAGGGCTCAAGTCATGGTCAGGAGGGGTAAATGTTAATATTCTGTTGCCCTGGATGAACTATACTTCTGTTCAGAAGGAAATGACCAAATAGCAGAGGAGGCACAGCTTGGGAGTCACAAAGGCCAGGGTTCAAATCCCACTTTTGACATATACTAGATGACTTTTTTTGGACATAGCCAAGTCATCATTTCACAGAGCCTTAGTTTCTTCCTATGTAAAATGATTTCTCTAGTACCTTCCTTACTGAGGTTTGAATAGGCACATCGACTTACCCAAAGTCACACAGGCGGCAGATGGCAGAGCCGGGATTTGAACTCCTTTCCTACAACTCTAATCATACCCTTGGATATCCATTAAAATGCTCAAATGAAATTTGAAGGCTGATCCTGCCATTTATCATCTCTGGGACCTTGGTCAAGAGTCATTTAACCCTCCTGGGCCTCAGTTTCCTCATTTGTCAAATGCAGAGATTGAACTAGATGGTCCCTGGGGCTCTCTTTTGGCTTTAGGACAAAGATATAAAGGTAAGCTTTTAATAACTGAAAGAATTAAACCACAGCCTCTGCTTGCTTATCTGAAGATAATCAAGGTATTACAGCTTACCCACAGCCAATCTTTCTTACAGGTCACAACCTGTGATGTTGCTTATATAATTGGATCTAGAAGCTGGAGTGTGGCACCATGGTTAGAAGGCTGAATTTGGAACTGGAAAGACCTAGGTGCATAATTCTCCCTTTGATCTTTATTATCTGGCTCACTGTAAGCAAGTTATTTTATCACTCAGAAACTCAGTCTCCCCATCTGCAAAATGGGGAGCATGACTGCCTTATAGGCCTCATGGGTTCTTGTGAAGCGCAAATAATGCTTTGCAATTGTTAAGTCATGATCCATTTAATTTTTATTATAATTAGGGGGACAGGGTGATGTTTTGGAAAGAATACCGAGCTTAGAGACAGGAGATCTGGGTTCTAGGAATCTCACCTCTTCAATTAACATTGGGACCATGGACCACTTAAGACCGTCAGTTTTCTTTTCTACTTGAAATCATGGGATTTTCCTGAATTAAGAACCTTTTAAGTGCTTCAGAAATGTAAGCTTAAGATGCTCTTTGGGAAGTGAGATGAAAAGGGTGGACCCTGAGACAGAAGGTGTCTTCTAGTTTTCAAATTCTGATTTTGAATTTGGAGACCTGGCTCTGACATCCTCTGTTCTAAGGTCCTCCCAGCTCTGCCACTCTACGGTGTTCTGTTAGCATTGTGGCAATCTCTACTAAGTATTTCCTCTTACTGGTTATCTAGCTTTTCAGAGGGGAACCCTAATACTCAGCTCTGGTTGTCCTAGAGAAGTTGGGGTGAGGGTGGCTCTGCTCAGTCTGGCCTGTCCACTGCCCCAGTCTGACAGAGGCGCTATCTATTCTGGGAAAGGCTTGAAGTTGCGGGAAGGATCCTGGGGGGGGGCAGGATTGGGAAATACCCCCTCCCCCAATTCACATCCTTCCCAGCTCCTCTCTCAAGGCTTCTCACACGGCCTCTGGATTTTGTTTAAAGCATGATTCTAGAAGAATTCAATTTTAAAGGCTCTTGTATCCTCACAACAAGCATTTATTAGGATCTGCCATGTGCTTGGAATGTTCACAAGCACAAGAATGGAGCAGCCCTTGGCTCCCTCCTGTAAAGATGGGCAAAGGAGGCTCATTTTAAATCTTTTTCTTCTTCTTACTTTCCCAGTATGGCTTAGTGGAGAGAGATCTAGGCTTGGTTCTAAGACGATCTAGGTTCAAGTTTTGCCTTAGACACTTATTAGTTGTGCTTCTTTAGCTCCTGCAGACCTCAGTTTTCTTATTGTGAAATGAAGATCTGGGCTTCATGATCCGGGAAATGTCTCCTCCAGCTCAAAGTCCATGAGTTTCAGAATCCTACTCCTGAGACATACTGACAGAATGATCCTGGATAAGTCATTTACCTGGTTAGTGCCCCCAGGCCATCAGCATCATCATGATTAATTATGGATGATGGCTAATAGTTATATAATGCTTACTCTAGTGCCAAGCACTTTACAGTTATTCTCTCCCTGGGAGATAGGTGGCATTGCTATTTCCATTTTACAGATGAGGAAACTAAGACAGACAGAAGTGAAGTGACTGGCACAGAGTCATAGACCTGGGAAACTTTTGGGGGTAGGATTTAAATTCGGACCTGTCTGCTCAGCCTTTCAAGGTAAAGACCAGGTGCTAGACTGCACTGGGACTCCCTCACAGAGAAATCCCTTCACTGATGAAATCATAGTTCCATTAAAAAAAATGAAGAGCAGGCAGTGCTGCTGGATAGTCAAGTATGCTCAGAACTGAAGAGGAGAACGAGGGCAAGGCGCCTTGCATTTGACAAATTAAGAGGTGATTTTCATGGTCCCAAGTCGCTTTCCTCAAAGAGAGGACCTCTCTATTCAAGTCCACACTTTTTCCTTGTGTGCCTTGGAGCATCACCACCTCTGCAGAATCCATGGGGAGGTGGGCGGTGGGTGCAAGGAGGCCCCCTAAAATTTTCAGTGATGACCCAAGAGTGACAAGTGGCATAAATTTGGGGTTCCTTTGGGGTTTGTTTTAGATCAAGCCGGTGATTTCATTGACGTGGTAGAGACTGGAATACCAGTGAGGAATCTTCCTTTACCAACTCTGGCTGAGCTCCCTGGGACACTGAGGCTTTGTTGTGTGACTTTGTCAGAAGCATAGAGACTGTGCGTCTGTGTGTGTGTGTGTGTGTGTGTGTGTGTGTGTGTGTGTGTCCCTATCTTGATCTCTAGTCATTGCCCCATATTGTCTTTCATGTGTTATTATTATTATTACTGCTTTTTTTGTTGAAATAATTTTTCCCCAGTTACATATAAAGACAATTTTTATTAATCCTTTTAAAATTTTTTGAGTTGCAAATTTTCTCTCTTCTTCCTTCCCCTCTCTTCTCCCAGACATAATAAACAATTTGAGATGATACATTTTTTTAAAAAATAGATTATACATTTTTATTATTGATTTTTTTTTTTGCATTCAGTTGGTAGCTAGGTGTCCTGGTAGACTTGGGTTCAGGAAGGTTTGCTTCAATTCATGTCTCTCAGCCTCAGTTTTCTCATCTGTAAAGTGGGGATAAAATAGCGGCCTCTATTAATCATGCTGTAAGGTCCAAAGACACAATAAGTGTAGAGTGCTTTACAAATCTTAAAACCCTATGTAAATGTTATGCATCATCATCATCATCATCATTATTATTATCATTATTGCTATTTCTTATAATAATGCAAGTTGATTCTTCCAGCAGAATGTAAGCTTCTTGAGGACAGGAACTGTTTTACTTTTATCTTTATATTTCCAGAGGCTAGCATAGAACGGACACAAAGTAGGTGTTTTTTTGAATCGAATGGAATTAGTAGGTTCTTAATAAGATCTTAATAGATTTAAGTCAGAAAGGGATGAGCTTGAAGGCTCTTCATTTTACAGCTAGAGTATATATAAAGCATCTGACTATGTACCTGGGACTTTGGTAACAACAAAGCAACAAGACCAATCAAGCAAAACCATCCTGGCTCCCAAGAAGTTTAAATTCTATTAGGAGAAGTCAAGTCAATAAAGTCAATGCAATAAGCATTTCTCAAAGACCTGCTATGGGCCAGATCTTGGGCTAAGTGTGGGTGCTACAAAAGGAGACAAAAGATAGTCTTATCCCCAAGGAGTTTACCATCTAAAGTCAACACACAAAGAGGACCTGTAGGAGAGGTGGATAGAAAACATGGGGTGGGGGCAGCTAGATGGCACAGTGGGGTCAGGAGGACCTGAGTGCAAATCTGACCGCAGACACTTGATTATCCAGCTGTGTGACCTTGGGTAAGTCACTTAAACTCCACTGCCTTGCAAAACCCCCCAAAACAAGAACAACATGTTGTGGTGATGGTTTAGGAGTTCACAGGACTGATTCCTATTCAAGACTAAATGAAAATTCACCTATTAGAACCTGGGAATGATAGGTAGAAGGGAATAAGCAGGTAAGCTTTAACTATTTTTGAGAGCCTATTGTTAAATTTTCAGTGTTTACAAATCTACTCTTGGCAGATTGGCAAATGGTATAAATCAGGGCTTGATTAATGTTTTGTTGATTTCTGCACTTAATAAACTGATGGAAAAAATGTGTGAAACCCCCCCCCCCCCAGCCCCAAGCTGGTTGTTAAACATTCATCAATATACTAATGCATGTGGACATGAGAATAAAGGGACAAGAGTTTGGAGGGAGAGAGTGGTTGTGGTGGTGAAAGTGATGATGGGAATGCAGGTAGCATGAGAGGAAAAATCTAGGAAGTAATGACGAAATCATCAGATTCTTGTGTTTTAGTTTTTGCAAGGCAATGGGGTTAAGTGACTTGCCCAAGGCCACACAGCTAGGTAATTAGGAAGTGTCTGAGGCCGGATTTGAACTCAGACACTCCTGACTCCAGGGCTGGTGCTCTATCCACTGCGCTACCTAGCCACCTCAATCATCAGAGATTCTTAAGTGATCTGCTTTAGGGTCTTACTTACAACTTGCTCAATAACACTGATCTTCAGAAGGCTTATAAATAAGATAATGTTTGGAGGGGAAAATGATTTGGATGAAATACAGAATGATATCCCTGAAATGAAAAAAAAAAGATCGAATCTAGGTTCTGGTCCCCTTTGGCACTTAGTCATGGAACTCTTCTTAGAATCATATTCTGAAATGCCCCAAGATACAACACATAGGATTATAAAGCAAACCAATTTTATGGCAATATAAGATAAAAGTATTTAAAAAAAAAACAAATTCATGGACCCCAGGTTAAGCACCTTTGATAGAAAAATCTCCAGCAAGTTGGGTGAATATCAACAGTTGACACGTATATCAGCATTGTCAGTTTGTGAAGAACAGTTAACTCAACTGATCATCACAACAACTGTAGGAGGTAGGTTACTCATTATTGTCCCCATTTTACAGATGAGGAGCCTGAGGCTAACCTAAGATGACATGATTCCCAGGGTGGCAGAACCACTGACTGTCTCCGGACATATTTAAACTCATGTCTTCCTGACTCCAGGTCCGTCCCTCTATCCACTGTACTACCTAGCTGTCCTATGGGCTGGGGTGGGGCAGGAGTAGGAAAAATATGTAGAAAAATAAGATACAGAGGGGACTAACGAGGGAGGAAAAAGCAAAGATGATTTGTTATTTGCACTGATGAAAGGCATACCCATAGAGGTGAGACCACTGAGTTATTGAGAGGGATTGAAATCTGTCAAAGACTGGTGAGGCAAGGTTTTTTCCCTAACCTGGGAGGAAGAGGAGGAGGAGGGAGAAGAAGGAGGGAAGAGGGAGGATGGAGAAGGAAGAGGCAGGAGGGAGAAGGAGGAAGGAAGGGGAAAAGGAGGAAGGAGGAGGGGGGAGGTTCTTTTTGTTTTGGAAGGCATCTGGCCCATGAGGTTTTGGCTTCTCTCCTTGCCAGCTGTAGTTCCAAGCACTCTGGGAAGGCACCAGTGAAATCTCATCATCAAAAAAACATTTTGTTCTTCCTGGCTGGGTCAGCCTAGGGGAGGAGTCAAGGTTTCTGAGCTGGTTGTCCAGTGATGGGAGTGTTTTTGCTCAGGAGCTGGGGAGGAATGCAGCGTCCATGGAGCCCATCCCAGGCATCCTGTTCATTTTCCTCTAGGCCAGATGGACACATTGGATAGGGGTTGGGGGCAGGATGGTTGTGGACAGGAAGGAGAGAGAGGGAGGGAGACTGGAAGAACAAGGAGCTTTAGGCCCTTACTCTTTCGAAGACAGTGTGTTACAAGAGAATTGTTTGTAAGAATGCTCAGCCCCTAAGTTGGACTCCACTAGGAGTGAGGAGGAAGCAGCATTGGCCTGAATCCCAGGAAACTTTGCCTGGTGGACTGACATTCAGAACAATCCAGTGGACTTTTATTAAGGATTGTTCTGAGGATCAAGTAAGACAAGAGCTTTGCAAAATATAAAGCAATTTGTTTTTATTATTATTATTATTACTACTACTATTATTATTGTGTTTGCTATTCCTGTGTGACTTTGGGCCTCAGTTTCTAAGTTGGCAAGATGATGAATAGGAAGACTTGTGTGAATAGATGTAGAATGTATTCTAGTATGTAGACTGACTAGGACCAGAAAAACAGTGTATGCAATGATTAAAACAATGTATGTATAACTGCACACAGTCATGTCATTATTATGCTCAAAAAGAGCCTCAGAGAAGGATGGGGGAATTGCAGCTTCTTCCTTTTTGTTGGAGGAGTGTGGGACAATGGGGGCAGAGTGTTGCCTCTATTTGTCAGAGATGCCTGAAGGGCTGGTTTGTTTTTCTTAACTTTTTTGAAGGGCATGGTGGATCATTCTGTGTGTGGGGTCAAGGGATCCTATCAATGCAGATTTATAGCTGGAAGGACCCCCCTCAAAATCAATTGAGTTGAAGTCCCTCATTTTATAGAGAAGAACATTCCAGCCCATAGTTTAAGTGACTTACCCAAGGTCACACAGTCAACTGTCAAGTTTACAGATAGTAAACATCAGAGGCAGACTTTTCATCCTGGGTTCTAGTTCTCTTCCCGCCACACCTCAATACCAGGGGATATTTTGAAATGACTGAATGAAAGGGTTGCACCCCTGCCTCTCATTCTTTCTGTTATCTGTCTCTTATATCCTATAACTTCATCAAGCACAGGGGAGACTCAATTGACAGTGATCAATGGATCTTAACCCCTACTATACTTAAAAATATGAACATTTTGGGCTAGTTTGTTTTCTTCTTTTTCCTTTTTAAACGAACATTTCTCTCTTCTCCGAACAAAACAAAGCCCTTCTAACAAACATGTATAGTTTCTCAAATTCCCATATTGTCTATGGTAAAAAAAAAGTGTGTGTCATTCTGTATATTTAGTCCATTGAATCTTAGCCAGGAGGAGGATAACATTCTCATCAGTCCTCTGGAATCCTGGTTCATCATTGAGTTGATAATAGTTTTCAGGTTTTTCAAAATTGTTAATTTTATAGTTTAGTTTTCCTAGTGATGCTCATATCAGTCTGCATCAGTTCATATAAGTCTTCCCAGGCTTTTCTGAAACCATCTCTTTTCTTATGGCATAATGTTATTACATTGCATCAATATTCCATAATTGTTAAACCATTTTCCAACTGATGGGAATTCTTTTAATTATGGGTTCTTTGCTGCTGTCTAAAAAGAAGCTATGAAGAATTTTTACATATGAGACCTTTCCCTTTTTCTTTCATCTCTTTGGGGACATAGACCTTGTACTGTTGTTTGCTAAGGCAAAGTATAGGCACAATTTAGTAACTCTTGGGGCTTAGTTCCAAATTGCTTCCAGAATGGCAACACCATTAGTTTAACAACAGTATATTCATGTACCTGTTTTCCCACAACCCTTCCAATATGTGTCATTTCCCCCCCCTCTTTTTTTCAACTTTGCCATTCGGATGGGTTTGAAGTAAAACTTCAGAGTTGCTGTGATGTGTATTTCTCTAATTATCAGTTTTTTGAAACACTTTTTCATTACTTCAGTTAACTTGGATTTCTCTCTCTGAAAATTGTTCATATCTTTTGAACATTTATCATTAGGAGATTGGCTCTTACAGACTAGGTGATTCCTAAAATAAGCTTTGAGATTAGATTCTATGATCTAATCATCATGGAGGCAGCTATATATCATAATGGTTAGAACACAGGCTCTGGAGTCAGGAAGACACTTGCTAGCTATATGATCTTGGGCAGGTCACTTAGTTTTTGTGTGCCTCAGTCTCCTCAACTGAAAAATGAGGATAATAAATATCACTTATCTCTCAAGATTGCTATGATGATTAAATTACATAATATTTGCAAAGGACTTAACTCCCTCTCTCCCTTCTTCCCTCCTTTCTTCCTTCCTTCTTTCCTTCAAGGCATCATATTAGGCACTGGGGATACACATAGGAACCTAAGAAATCATTGAACGCAACTCTTCCTTGTTCTTATCTCTGGGCCAAGCAGAATAAATCATGGTTCATAGATGTAGAGCTGAAATGAACCTCAAAGACCATCTAGTCCAAGTCTCTGATTTTCTAGATGAGAAAACAAGCGTTTCATCTAACCCATTCATTTTCCAGATGAAGAAAACAAAGAGGAAACCAAGATTACATGATTCACCTAAGATCACACTGGTTCTGATAGAGATAGGATTTGAACTCAGGTTCTTGGACTCCAAAATTCCTGTCCCATACGATACCTTTGAAATACCTGAAGACATCTTTTATGTTTTCCTCAAGCCTTTTTCTTCTTCCAGTTTTTTAAAATGATCCCAATAAGACATCTGATTGCTGTCCTCTGGACATTATCCAGCTCATAGATGTCCCAAACTGTAGACCAGTGTTCTCCATAAATCATCCATCGCTTGGGCAATTTTCTGTCCTGCTATAACTAAACATGCGATTTTGGAGAAATCCTATGGAAGTGAGTGGGATATTTCCCAGTTCATGCCTACATGTGACTCTAATTCAAAGCCTGTATCCTACAGGTAAAACAGGTATTTCTGATCAGAGTTTATTGTGAACTTACCAAGTTATGTTTGGATTCTACTGGCAATTTCCTTCTACCATAACTCATGGGAAGTGCTGACTCGACTACTGGAAGATTGCTATTATTTATTACTTGCATCTGTGCTGACCTGGTCAAATAGGTAGGGGTTTTTCAGGGGAAACTAAATTTCAGGAAAACTAAATAAAGTCATTATTTTACTAGCGTATGGTGATAAAGGGAACAACTGGGCCAAGAAATCTCTATTTGAAATTATCTATGTTTTTTGTTAGTGAAATGAGGGACCTTGAAAGCTTTTGGAGGATGCTTGTGGTGGGGAACTTTTTATGCAAAATAGGGAGATCTGATAATGCCAGGAAAAGCCACAGAATAATAACTTCTTGAGCTAGACCAACTTTCTTTGTTTTATAGATGAAGAAACTTAGACCAAAAGGAGGGAAATGGAGTAGATTTCATCCAGGGAATAATAGAGGGCTAAGGAAGATTCTTGAGCAGAGGAGTGGCATGTTGAAATCATATATTAAAGTCAGATTATTCATGCCTGGACCATGTGTTCTGTGGACTCTGCATCCAGTAGGTACTGAATTTGTTGTGTGCAGGCAGATTGGATTGGAGGAGTTCATGATCCCATCTAGGGCTAGAGGGAAAGCTAACTCTTTGGTAGGTGGGGTTCTAGCATTTCTTCTCCTGGGGTAGTTTCAACCCTGTCCCTACTCCATTCTGTCCAATCTATCCTTCAGAGAACAACAGACACTTATTCAGCACCTTTTGTGCTTAGAGGTCACTGCACACATGGCCTGCAGACTATCTTAATTTGATCTTATTCCCTTGCTCAAGAAACTTCATCAGCTCCTTATTGTTCCCTGAATCAAATTTCAGCCTCTTAACCTATTATTAAAAAACCTGGTTTTCACTCTGTCTAAATATTATTTTTAAGACTATAGGATAATACATCTGGAGTGAGAAAGGTTCTCAGAGGCCATTTAGCCCAACCCCCTCACTTTGCAGATGAAAAATTAAGGCTCAGAAGGTTAAGTGAATTACCCAAGGTTACAAGATAGAAAGTTCAAATTCCCACCATTAAAAGTAGGATTTGAACCCAGTCTTTTGACTACACAGTTTTTTCTCCCTCCTTTTCTCCTTCCCTCCTCCCTTCTTTCCTTTTCTCCTCCCTCCCTTTCCTCCCTCTCTTCTCTCCTCCCTAACTCCTTCCTTTGTCTCTCCCTCTCTCCCTTCCTTTCTTTCCTACTTAGTACCCTTTCCACAATACTTTGCTCCCTTTCCACTCTAGATTCTGCATCCCTTGTTATTTTCCCTCGAATTGCCTTCTAAAAGAAAATGAACGACAAAAAGAAGTTCCCTTCAGCAGGCAAGGAGAGAATCACTGAAGAAAAATGTGTTGTATACTTAGTTTTGAGAAGAGAAAACTTCCCGGGGACATGATTGCTATATTCACACTGGCACATAAAAGAGGAATTAGAGCTGTTCAGTTTGATTTAGAAGACAGAATTAGGATCAATGAGTAGAAATGACAGAGGCACATTTTTGTCCAGATGTCAGGACACCCTTCCTCTTAAATAGAGCCATCCCAAAGTGAATTGAGATGCTTTGGGAGTGAGTGGTTCCTTATCACTAGATGTTTCCAAATGAAGGCCTCATTACTGCTTGTGAACCTTATGGAGGGGGCTCTTGACCAGGTATGGGTTGGCTAGATGGCATATGAGATCCCTTCTCTGAGATTTTTTTTTTTTAGGTTTTTGCAAGGCAAATGGGGTTAAGTGGCTTGCCCAAGGCCACACAGCTAGGTAATTATTAAGTGTCTGAGACCAGATTTGAACCCAGGTACTCCTGACTCCAGGGCCGGTGCTTTATCCACTGCACCACCTAGCCACCCCTCTTCTCTGAGATTTTGTGTGTAGTTTGTATTCCATTCAATCCGGGATTCACACAAAACTCTGGGTTTATTCTGGGAGGGGGGGTCTTTGGGGCTAGATCTACCTCATTTGGCTTGAGTCCCCATTCCAGGTCAGTTGGCAACTTCTGAAATCATTTAAACTCAGTGTATACACCAGGCTACCAGAATAGACAAGGGGCATGTATTGATGTAATAAAATGTTTAATTGGGAAGGAATCATAAAGCAAAGCAAACACATGTCAACATTCATTCCTGAAAAGGTATAAACTCATGCCCAGTTCCATAGTTGGCTAAGTAAACTGTCTCTGGAACTCATCTGTAATCTGTAGAATATCTCTGTCTCTATCTCTGTCTCTTTTCTCTTTCTGTCTCTCCCTCTTCTCATTCTCTCTTGGCTTTTTCTCTCTCTGTCTTACATTTTTTTTTCTATCTCTCTGCCTCTGTTTCTCTCTCTGCGATTCTCCCTGTCTCTTTGTGCGTCTCTCTCTTCTCTCTCTCTCTCTCTCTCTCTCTCTCTCTCTCTCTCTCTCTGTCTGTCTGTGACTGTCTCTGTCTTTCAGACTTTCTCTCCCTCCCTTTCTCTTTGGTTAGGGTACTGGACTTGGAGTAAGGAAGACCTGGGTTCAAGTCCTACCTACCTCAGACTCCTACTAGCCAGATAACCTTTTTGCAAGCTACTCAATTTTTCTTGGTCTCAGTACCCTCATCTGTGAAATGAAGAGAGTTGGGACTTGACCTTCAAGGTCCCTTCTAGCTCTAAACCCAGTCTTCTTTCTCCTTTACTCTTTTTATCTTTATCTCCAAATGAAAAGGCTGCTTGGTTTCTCAGAGCCTGGCAGTGTTGGGTGGGGGAGGCTGGTCCATTGGGTGGGGACATCAGGGAAGATGAGTGTGATCTATAGCATCGGCAGGGATTCAGGCTGAAAAGGTCAACAGGCTTCAAGTCAGAGTCAGCTCAGGAAGTATGATAGCAGCTCTTACATATGTATGCTGGAGAAATAATGATCTGTTTACTAAGCAAATTGTCAACAACTGTCATTTCCCCTCCTACCAAGCCCATGGCAGATGTATAGAGATCAGGGCTAGAAAAGCCTGGTGAATTATTCAAAAGCAGCTGAACTGAAATCTTGGGAGTCTGAAGAGTTTCCACACATCTCCCCCCGCCCCTCTGGAGGGCACATGCCCTCTCACCATATTACCCTCTCAGTTTGCCATGCCATCCTGGGGCAAAGGCCTTAGGTATGTCTCAATTTTCCCCTTTAAGGTAGACAGGACCAAGATGCTCAATCGGTAAGGGACTAGGTTCCTGCAGATCCCTTTTCTTCTTTGGAAAAGAAGCCTATGTCTATATGGTGGGAGGTTGTGTTGTCAGGTGGTTAGGGAGCTGGCCTCAGAGCTGGGAAGATCTGGGCTCAAGTCTCCTCTCTGAAACATATTGACTATGCGATCTTGGCAAGTCCCTTGACCTCTCAATGCCCCCCCAACAATTCTCCAAGATGATAAGTTATAGAGCTGGCACCAACCCGCATTGGTTGAAGGGAATTCTTCCCCAGGAGCTCCTGTGAAATTACAGATCCAGTCCTTTTCTCTATAAAGGTTTCACTCAACAAATCCTGCGTGTAGGACTGGGAGGGTTGTTGAATACCACCTAGTCCAGCCTTCACCTCCTGGTTCCCCCAATTTACTTGTATATAGTTATTTATATATGTCACCTCCTTCAACAGAACAAGATCCTAGCGTTTTATCTTCCCCTTCCTCAACACCTAACCCCAGTCACACACAGTACATAATGCTTGTTGATGGATGGATTCATTGATTGCTTTTCCTAGTCCCTATAAAGTTCTCTTCTCCCTTAAGTTCTCTCATATCATATACCTTTTTTATGTTGTAGATTCCTTGCCACCCCCTACCCCAGTAGCATGAAAGCTCCTACAAGGGAAGGATTATTTCTCCCCCACCCCATTTTATTTTTGTGCCCCCATTGCTTGGCATAGCTCCTTGCCCATTTTGGGTCCTTAATAGATGCTTCCAGGATAGGATTGGATTGGATTTGGTCCCATCTCCAGATCTGGAGCGGCAGATGCTGGTACTGGAAGGATTCACGGTGACAGTAGGTGGGGTTATTAATGAGGGAGCCTGTCAGAATAGCAGTCCCTCTCTATTTTTCAGGGTTTGTTTTTCTAGCATAGATGAAAGGCCCTAATTCATGCTTCAGGTTCAGGGCTGGGGACCATTATCAGAGCGGGGGGGGGGCTGGGGTTGGGAGGGGGAGGATAGGGCTCGGGTAGCAGTGACAAATAGAGAGCATCTCTCTTCTCTCTCCGCCTCCATCACCAGCCAGGGAAATAGATATGCCAATACAGAGTTATGCTGTTACAATCTATGGTCTCTTAGAAAATCAAATCCAAGGTCAGTAACCAACCAGGGATGCTGAGACACAAATGCCTTTTATTTGCAATAATAAATAATCCCTATGGTAGGCATATCTTGCTGGCTCCTACTGGTTTTCAAGATTGGGACTGGGGGAAGGGATAGAATCCCTTCTTTTTTTTTCTTTCTCCCTCCATCCTCCCCTACTCCCTTCATTTCTAAGGGAGATAAATGGAGGCTTTCTCTCCAGGGTTTCCATAAACAGTTAAGGCATTATAATTTCTGCTCTCTGACAAGAAACAGGAGCCAATAGGCATTGGAAAGTTTTAGAACAAACTTGTGGATTTTTGTGGGGGAGGAGAAGTATTTTTTTTTGCTTTTTCTGTTCCCCAAATAGGCCTAATTTGGGGCCATTTTTGATGCCAAGTTCTTTTTGGCTTAGACAGAGGCAGAGAAAGGGAATTAGATTTGGAGGCCCAGGCCTTGGGTTCAGTACCCATAGGATATAAACTCCTTGAAGGCAGGGATTGTTTTGTTTATGTTTTATATTCCCTGTGACTGTCACACAGTCCCTTAATGGGTTGATTGGTTGAGACCTTTGGCAAGTGACTTCATTTTCATGAGTCTTAGTTTCCTCATTTGTAAAGTGGGAGAGACCTCTGAGGTACCTTCTAAATCTAAATCCAGAACAATATATATTTTTTTTGTTTTTAGTCCTGTCCAACTAACTCTTCATGATGCCATTTGGGTTTTTTGGGGGGAGGGGCAAAGATAATGGAGTGATTTGCCATTTTCTCCTCATTTTACAGATGATGAAACTGAGGCAAACAGGTCTAAATGATTTTCTTAGGGTCACACAGCTAGTGGGAGTCCGGTTTTGAACTCAGGAAGATGAGCCTTCCTAACTCCAGACCCAGGTTTCTTATTCACCTATCTTCCCCATCTCTTTAGATATATATATATATATATATATATATATATATATATATATATATATCACTTTGTAATTATTATTTCATTTGATCCTCATAAAACCCTAGAGGTAGTATTATTATGATCTGTTTTTCATAAATGAGGCAAGCAGAGGTTAAGTGACTTGTCCAGGGTCACACAGCTAAGAAACATCAGAAATTTGAACCAAGATCTTCCTGACAAGGAAGCCATCCCTCTTTCACACAACCCTATCTTTCCCCTTCCATCTGGTGGGTGCTTAATAGACATTCTTTGAATTTACCTGTCAAAGAAGGGTAATAATAATGTTTTCCTGGGGCCAGTGGAATTTTGGAAAATCACAGTCCAGGTGTGTCAACAGAGGAGTGTGGGCTGGGGAGCTTGGAATGAAATGCGATGCATCCCATCTCATCAGTTATTCTCAGCACTTTCCTAAGAAGGATGCTAGTATTTTAACTAGAGCCAGCTGTGACAAAAATCTATTTATTACCTAAATCTCTGGTCCTTAGCACCTAGCCCAATCTTGAATTTTTTTTGGAAGGACTTGCATGACAGAAGGAAGGCAGAAACCAGGCAGACATATTTGGGCAGGTTGGGGCTGCTGGGGGCTCCGGTTTTCTATTTCTGAAATGAGGCAACTGCTGGGAAATCTCTGAGGCTTGGGAAGACCCACTGATCCAACATTCCTTCTGCTCTTTTGATCTAGCTGACACATGACCCTTGAATGGTTTGTTAATGATCCTTGCAAGTTTAGAATTCTAGAAACAGGGGGAGCCTTGTTTACATCTGCACTGTTTGCATTACTGCTTCAGATTCAGATTTTTGCTAGCAGGGACTAATATCTCCGCAGGGAACCTGAAAATACAGTGGGAAATTCAAATCCTACCAGAGGAGAGCTCAAAATGAGGTGAAGGCTGCTGCTCTCCCCTTCTTCTCCCCCATCCTTACCCCACTCCCACCCCATAGGAGTAGCTTGGGAAAAGACCTGTAGACCTGGTGAAAGTTAGCAAGGAGCAAGCTCCCCAGTATTAGACTGAAGCCTAATTGACTGGATATTGCTGGGAAAAAGTGGGTCTCTCATCCAAGACTTGAAAATGTTTCTATTATATATGACTCGTATTTATGTCAAATGAAATGACTGCTTTGTGAATCTTAAAGTGATAAACAGTAGCAATCATTATTATTAATAATTGATAATAATATTAATAACAGCTAGAATTTATATAGCGCCAACCATGCTAAGCGCTTTACAAATCTGGTTTCGTCTGATGCTCAAAAAATTATTATTATTATTCTCATTTTATAGTTGAGGAAACCGAGGCAGACAGAGGTTAAGTAAACACGCCTAGGATCACACATTTAGTGTTTGATGTTGGATTTGAACTCATCTTCCTGTCTCTGGGGTAGCTAGGTGGTCTCAGATGCTTCTTAGCTGTGTGACCCTGCACAAGCCACTTCATCTCTGCCTGCCTCAGTTTCCTTATCTATAGAAAGGGGGCACCTAGGTAGCTCAGTGCCAGTATTAGAGTCAGGAAGACCCGAGTTCAGATCCAGACTCAGACATTAGCTGGATGATGGTGGATGAGTCATTTTACCCTGCTTGCCTCTGTTTCCTTGATTGTCAAATGAGCCGGAGAAGAAAATGGCTAACTACTCCAGTATCTTTGCCAAGAAAACCTCAAATGAGAGCATGAAGAGCAACAACTTTCTGACTCCATTACATTGTAAGCTCCTTGAGGGCAGGGACTGACTTTTGCCTCTTTAACCCTTTAGCACAGTGCTAATCAATATTTATTGGTTGATTGACTCCAGACTCACATCTATCCACTGAGTCACATCACTGCAATATTATTGTTGCTGTTGGTGGCGGTGGTGGTAGTGATGGTAGTTTGGTTCAGACATATCTAGCTTGGGTCTAAGTTCGTCAAGGGCTTGGCCTGTTTTCTGTTTTCCTCTTTCCTTTGATAACTTCAGAAGCTAATACAGCTGCCTGCTACATTAAAGAGGCAATTAATAACAGGTTGCAATAGGCAGATTGCCTCCAAAAAGTCTGACTTGGGAGGAAGATTGGGCAGAAAGGAGCGATTCCTCCAAATCCCCCAGAAGCAGGAGGGTTCTGGGATTCGTGCCATTTTATAGATCACATTTATTAGAGTCATAATGAGCAAGACCAGGGCTTGGAACAGTAGCATACCTGGGACAAACAGCAGGAAAGTGCCCCCAGATTGACTTTGTAACTCATGATGAGAAAACAAATGGATTTCATTTGTGATTTCATTGATATAGAAAACTCCTAGAGAGGAAACGTCTATCAGTCTAGATGTTGCAATTTACAGCATTACCGAATGGCCTAAGCCACTGAGAAGTTGATAAGTCCGGGGTTACATACCCAGTGTTTGTCAGAAACACACCTTGAACTTAGATTCTCCTGACTGTAATCCTATCCACTCTACCATGCTTCTCTCAATGAAAATATTACCCAAAAAGTGGTTGAGATAAATTTAGGTGTCAAAAGGACAGGCAGCATGATGCGGTAGTTAGGATATTTATTGAACTTTGAGTCAGGAAGACCTGGGTTCAAATCTAACCTATAGGCATTGGCTAGCTGTGTGACCCTAGACCAGTCACTAAGCATTCTGGGCTCAAGTTACCTCATCTGTATAATGAGGCTATGGGACTGTGTGGTTTTTTTGGATCTCTTCTAGCTCTAAAGTTATGGTCCTTTTAAATTATAGCGCTCTGAGGCAAAGTCCCGCTTGCCTCATTTAAGTTTTAGCAAGTACTAACTTGAGAACAGGAACTGTTTTTTTTTAGCGTATTTGTCATTTATCAGTGTTTGGAATATAGTTGGTGATAAATAAATGTTGATGATTAGGGGATCATTCGGGCCTAAATGTAGATGAATGGAGATATTGGGTTTCGGACATGGGATTACTGATCAATAGAATTGTCTTCACTCAATTGACTTGATGAATTTACCCCACGTAAGGGAGAGTCTCAAACACAATGAGCCATTAAGATTTTACCCTTTGAGTGATTTCATTCCCAGCTTGTAAGAGGAATGGAACCCTGAGAAGCTCACAGCCTAAATGACCTCTTTTCAGAAAGTGGGAATGGAGGATTGGGAGGAGACACTGAACCCCAGAAAGTTCATCTGAGGAAACCAGTCGAACTATGTAGAAAATTAGGATTAGGAAGCATAACGGTCCAACCTTCCCATTAGATCTGGGTTATCTTGTAAGAGAAATGAAATCAAGGTCATATAGTGTCCCAGGGTATTGGTTGCCCTGTTCATGGGCATTTCTTCTTTGGGTGCTTTTCTAATAGAGTATATCCACTCTTTCTAATAATGTTGTAAATATTTCTGGGAGAGTATGCACAATGTTTACTGAGAGAATGTTTTGTAGTCACATTCCCACAATGCCATTTTAAAAAATGTCTTTGCTTTGAGCTAATTATGTCCTCTGGCTCACTATTAAAGATAAATAGACTAGTGGGGGCCCGTGAGTTATTGTTTTAGGAATACGGATTCATAGAGTGTCTTGAACATTTGTTAAAGTCATCTTCTAGTTCAACTAGTTCAAGCTGGAGGGGTAGTCCATGGGGGTGGGGTTTACATAAATATTTGCCGACTAAATGGGAAGAGGAAGGAGATCAAAGTAGGCATTTTCCATTTCTATTAAGTAAAGGGGTGAGCTGATTTAGAGCCAAAACACCCTATGGGAAAATCCAGTTTATCAAGAAAGTTTAATAAGAAAATCTCTTATTCCCCAGACTCCCTGAAGAAGGACTCTGCTATTTTAGTTCAGGGCTGGGAAGCAGCTAAGAGGAAACCTGTCTAAATTGCAAACTGGCCATAATTCCCTCTTGTTTACTTAAGGTCTCCAAACTGTTGGAAGCCAGTTAGTTAGTATTAACTAATGCTTTGAGCCTTCATGGAGATAGCAGGCCTGGCTTAACCAAGTTTGCTGGATGACTCTTGGGCCTGTTTAGAATCATGCCAAATGAAAACTCTCCAGACAGCTTTCTCCTTCCACAGTGACTGTCTGAATAGTGGAGACTCCAGATACCTTCTGCAGAGGCAGGCAGAGGGAAGGCTCAGCTTCAGAGACACCACCTGAGAAACAAAATCTGTTTGTTTGACATTTACAAGTGAGTCTGGGGCCAAGACATTCTTAGAACCTTGAAGTTCCCAATTTGGAAGTCGGTGTGTTCAGAGTTTACAGATGGAAGGGACTAGAGATGCACTCCTTTTTTCTTTCTTTCTAGGGAGGCACCAGCATCATTATAATTTGAACTGGTCCAATCTATACTATTCAATCAATCAATCAATCAATTGGTAAGCCTTTCAGGACTTACTTTATACTAGCCTCTGCAAATTAAGTTCTATTCTGAACATCACATTGTGGGAAGAACCTGGGAAATCATTTAATTTATCTGGGCTTCAGTTTCCAAATGAGGTATTTGGAAAGTTTCTTCCAACTTCAGGAGGTCTGTGATTCCACAATTATGAAGACTATTAAGTGTCCAAAGGAGGACAATGAGAATGGTGAAGGGAAGAGAGATTGAAGGAATGAGTGAGAGATATTTAGCCTGGAGAAGAGAAGACTTGGTAAGGGATGGGAACTGTCTTCAAGTATTTGAAGGGTTGTTTTATGGAGCAGAGAGCTGTTGCTACCACATTTGTACCATCTGTTGACAATGCTCAGTAACTATCTCTTGGCAAGATCTAATTGACTTGACTTGGTTAACTCATATTGGAATACTAATCATGGAGGGTACCAAGGATAGTGGGAAAATACTAGCCATAACTGACAATTGACATTGAGGGGGTTTGGGCTGTTGACATTGGAAAGGGACCCCGAATCCCTTAGGGGGCTTAAGTGGCTCCGTAGTGGCTCCAGGAGGTTGGGTCTGAAGTCCGGAAGACTCATCTTCCTAAGTTAAAATCTGGTCTTAAATACTTGTTAGTTGTGTGATCCTGGGCAAGTCACTGTTTGCCTCAGTTGTCTCATCTGTCAAATAAGCTGGAGAAGGCAATGGCAAATCACTCCGATATCTTTGCCAAGAAAACTTCAAATGAGATCACAATGAGAAAAACATGGCTGAAAGCAAGTGCATTACAAAAAAATCCATTGGGGTACTCCTAGAACTCCAGTGGGAAGATGTAGCCATGCTCTTGGAGCCATCTGTGGGCAGTGTTTGAGTACTGTGATAAGAGAAGACAATAAGAAGTTATTAAGCCCCTATTATTTTTCCAAGCATATTTACAAATATCTCAAATATATATGTCAATTAATTTTCTCAAATAATATAAATATTATTATTCAACGGGTAGAAGCTATTAGTATTCTCATTTTCAGTGGAAGAAACTGAGGTAGACAAAGGTCAAGCAACTTCCCCAAAGTCACACAGCTAGTGAGTGTCTGAGGTAGAATTTGAATTCACGTCTTCCTGACTCCAGTCCCTGTTTTTCTATCCATTGAGCCACCAGCTGCTTGTAGTAAGCTCCAGAGCCTCTGTAGGCAACATTTGTCTAGATCTGCTATGTATCTAATATAGACTTGTTTGTTTTTTTAGGGTTTTTTTGCAAGGCAGTGGGGTTAAGTGGCTTGCCCAAGGTCACACAACTAGGCAATTATTAAGTGTCTGAGGCTGGATTTGAACTCAAGCCCTCCTGACTCCAGGGCTGGTGCTCTATCCACTGCGCCACCTAGCCATCCTAATATATATACGTTGTCCCTGCCATTAGAATGTAAACTTTTTGAGGCAGTGACAATGTTGTTTCTATTCTTTGCATTCCCGGTGCTTAATGTAGTGACTTAAACTTATTAGAAATATAACAGGTTCTATCAATTGTTGACTCTCAGATGCTGTTGCTGATTGTGTTTATTCTCAAGAAGCCCACAGTCTATGAGCCCTTCTGATGGGATGATGGTCAGAGGGAGCATCCTCCCAGTTTCTTGGGCTCCCAACCTAGGAGTCATCTGGGTTTCCTCAGTATCTCCCACCCTCCAAATCCAAGCTGCTGCCAAGGACTATTGGTTCTACTTCTTCAACATCTCTTCTAAACCACCACACCTCCCCTTCTCTGCTCTGATCCTGCTCCCATCCTGGCCAAGACCTTCACTTCCCCATACCTGGAATATTGCCAGGGAGTCTATTGTTCTCCAGGCTCTGCCCACTCCAACCCATACTTCATTCAGTTGCCAAAGTGATTTTCCTGAAGTGTGTGACTCCAGTGGCTCCCTATTACCTCCAGGATCAAATACAAAATGCTCTTTTTTGACATTCAAAGCCCTTCCTAACCTGCTCCTCCCAGTCTTCTTCCACCTTACTCTCCAACACATCTCTTGGCTTTGAGCAAGACATTCCATTTCCCAGTTCTGGACATTCTCTTTCCTCCATGTCTGGACTGCCCTCCTTCCCTCTTCTCTGACCACTGACCTCCCTGGCTTACTTTAAATCCCAATTAAACCTTCTACAGGAAGTCTTCCTCACCCCCTCTTCATTCTAGCACCTTCCCTCAGTTCATCATTTCTCATTGATTTTACATATAGCTTGCTTTGTATATTTTTGTTTGCATGTTGGTTCCCATTATATTGTAAATCCCTTGAGGGCAGAGATTGTCTTTTGCCTTTTTTTGGTATCCCCAGTCCTTTGGCACTTATTACAAATAAATATAAAATTGACTAAAATAGCACTTAGCTTCGATGGTTGTTGGGAGAATAAACGAGATATTTGTAAGGTGCTTTGGAAATCCTAAAGCACCATAGAGATGCCAATCAGAACAAAGCTGATCCTTTCACTTGATGATAGTTATTGATTTCTTCCCTTCCCAAATCTTCTTCACATCCTTCAGTTGATTCAAATATGGCACCAAATTGAAACCTTGTACCATCCTCATTGCCCTCCTGTCTCACTTTATCAATGTTCTTCCAGTATCGTCTGAGCAGGGCAGAATATAGAGGGACAACCATTTCCCTATTTCTGGAAGCATCTCTCTCTCTTAAGGCAGGCCCCTTCCCTCTCCCCAGTACAGGACTTATATTCAGTGGATCTTTTCTTTGTGAACTATGGTTGATGTTTATCCTTAGTTTTCAAAGAGGAGGTGATGCTTTGACATGTGAGTTTTGTGGGGTGCAGTGCAAAGTCACTAGTCTCGCTTTTTCCTCCAGAGTCATCTGGGTCCAGGGGCCAAATATGGATGCAGTGGGAGACCTTGGCCTTTTAAAAGCTAGGTCTTTCCCAAGTCTCGGTCTCTGCAAACCAGGGGAATAAACAAAAGGTAGTGTGCACAGTGGTTATAGTACTGGCTTTGTCTTCAGGAAGGAGATTTGGGTTTAACTCCTGCACTTGACTCATCTAGTTTTATGACCATGGAGACAAAAATCAGTAAACAACTCTTCAATTTTCAACTCTTAAAATACTACATAATGGCAGAGTTCAGCTGGGCCTTGGAGAGGTCATCTGAAGGCAGCATCCTACAAGTTGAAGTTCAAGAGGAACTGTTGGTTTGTATAGGTGGAAGGAGTTTCCATACTGGGAATTCTCAACACTGATAATATTTTGGATTTTGGGGTGGGGGTGGGGGAGAAGAGCCATAATTGATCCTAATTTTGGAGAGAGCTCCCCCTTGAAACTAAAGTGATTCAGACAAATTTATCTGGAATCCCTGGGAGACTATGCTCAGAGCTGGGGCTCCCCACTCAAGGATTAATTTGTAAATGCTGGCATATGGCTCACCCACCCGCTGTCTGGCGAGGAAGGGCAAGCTGTCTGCAGAGACCCACCATTAGTCATTGTCATCAACACCATTCTTTGGTCTTCTCCCCGAAATGGCTCTGGTCTCCACTGGGGAAACTCCTGGTCTATAAAAAATGATGCAGAGCTTTGGGTCTCTTCCTTCTCTGGGGGTCAGGTGGAGCATATGGAGAGTGTGTGCTCCTTGTGGAGTTTCTATTGTCCATAAGGTGGTGATGATGGGAATGGGGACAAAAGGACTGAATTTTGGTGTCCATTCTTGATGTCCTCTGTCTGCCCAGTTCAATCACTCACTCAATAAAACTTATTAAATGCTTAATATATTTCAGGCACTGTTGATATGATGTTGTTCTGTCATGTTCTTCCAGTAAGTGACTGAGGTTGGATTTAAATTCAGGTCTTCCTGACTGCAGACCTGGCGCTTTATCCACCACATGAGTTCATTTGATGATCTACTACCCCAAGGCAGTAAGGTATAGTGGGAGTGGAGAGATCTGAGCTTGAATCCAGTCCCTGACACTTATTAGCTAGCTATATGACCCAAGACTAGTCACTTGATCTCCAAACCTCAGTTTCCACATTGGTAAAATAGGGACAGTACATGTCTGGGTATCTCTGCCTTGTTTTTGTTTGTCCTTCATTCTCAAAGAAGACCATGACATGAGGGAAGTGATGTCAGGACGTGCATGTGAATTGGATTTGAGTGTGTGGGGGGGGTGTTGTGCTGTCACCAGCCTCACTTTCTCCTCCAAAGCCATCTGGGTCCATTGACCAGATATAAATCAGGGTGATGGCAAATGGCTCTGGATGTGAGGCAATCAGTGTTAAGTGACAGCTAGAAAGTGTCGGAGGTGATTTGAACTCTGGGGAGGAAATGAGAAACAGTCTCTAGCCTCCAGGAACTTTCATTTAAATGAGGGAAAAACAATATGTATCTATCAAGAATCTACAACAAAAAAGTGAAATCAAGTGAAGGAGGGGTGTCCTATACTTTGAATCCTAATTGATGTAATAATAAGACAGTTCTGTGGCCTTTGATCAGGTGAGACATCCTTTTACTGAATTAATCAACTTAAGATTTCAAAGTAGGTGTGAGCAATTCTTAGACACCACTATTGAATCAATCAATCAAAGCACAAATTGTGTAATACTGAATGGCAGCAAGTGATCCCCCTTCTAGGGAATATCTTCAGGTTGGTTGGAGAGGATCAGTCAAGGCAGTTCCTAATTTGTCACTTCACTAACAGGTCAATCTAGTCATGAGCCCTTTGAGAAGGAACCACTTAGAGGGGGAAGGAGAGACCCCCCCCCCCTTCTTCCATCTCTTAGACTAGAGGATCAATCAATTAATCAATAAACATTCAACACCTACTATGAGCCTGCTACTATGCTAAACACTGGAATGAATGACCTTGAAAACTTCCAAAGGTCAGATGATTTGAACTCGTCCTGGAACAACAGTGGTTTATAGTAATGTCTTTATCAAGAGTTTACCCAGAGGAAAAGCAGCTTCAGAGTTCTGCAAGGGCACAGACCCTTGGAACCCAGAGAATGTCATATTTACAAAAGAGAGCTTCATGAGAGTTCCACAAAAGGGAGAAAAAGAATTCCAGTCATCAGCAGCTATAAAAGATCTATTTCCCAAATGTATTCTCATATATACTTTCTAAACATGAATCCATTTTCCATTGGATATCATATGTGCTTGTGGGACATTGTGTCCCAGACATTTTTTTGGGAGGGATGTTTTTTGGAAGGGATGTTTTTGTACCAGCTGTTTTTACTTTACCACATTAGTGAATTTACCTTTTAAAAATATATGTCTTTCTGGGATGGCTAGGTGGCACAGTGGATAGAGCACCAACCATGGAGTCAGGAGGACCTGAGTTCAAATCTGACCTCAGACACTTAATAATTACCTAGCTGTGTGGCCTTGGGCAAGCCACTTAACCCCATTGCCCTGCAAAAGCTAAATATATATTTATATATATATATATATAGTGTATGTCTTTCTAAAATATATATCTAATATATAAATTAGATATATTTTATATATATGTATTCTATAAGTGTTTACATAAATTAGGTATATAAAAGATATACTTAATTTATATCCCTAAATATAATAATATAAAATAATATAATAATAAATAAATAAAATAATATAAAATAATAAATCTTAAAAATACCTTTCTAAAAGCTAATTAATTCCAGATGACTGATAATCAATAGGGGACGAACCAGATAGGGGCTTATAAGTGACAGTACTAGAAAAAAACCCAACTTCTCAAGGTTACCCCAGAATCTGGAGTCAACAAGTAGTCAGTGACCTTTTGGAGACTTGGTCTACCAATGAGAGTAGAAGTTGGGGAATAGCCCCAGCAGTGATGCTACACAAAATAGATAGTCAAGGTGAGGGAGGGGATTCAGAGGAGCCTTCATGTAAAAGGTGCCAGTTAAGCTAACTTTTTGAAAAATAATTTTAAAGAAGAATTTTATAAGGTATAAGGTAGAAATAAGGATATGGAGCATAGTCAAGGAAAAGATACAGAGATGGGAGAGAGATGATTGTGTATAGGGAACAATAACAAAGTTGATTTGGCTTGCCTTGATAATGGGAAAAAGGAAATAAGGTGTAACAGAGTTTATAAAGGGGAGTAATGTTTAAAGTGATTAGAAAGGTAGTTGCTCCATATCAATCTACAAATTCCCTTGTCTTCTTGGAAAACTGGTAACCCCACAAGGGCATCCCTCCAGGCCCCAAACTCTTCTTCTGAGAGCACTGCCCCTCTGCCTCCAGCAGATGCTGTGATCTCAGAGGCCACCCTCTTGACAACAATGTAATTAGGCTAATGGCCTGGCTGTCAGAGACTGAGTAACTAGCACTGGGGGACAGGTCCCCCGGGATGCATCTAATCAAGGCAGCTATGAGATGAGGAAGATGCTGGTGTGAAAAGCTGTTTGGAGCTGTCACACCAAGATACTGGACTTTCCCAGAAGATTCTCTCTCTCTCTCTCTCTCTCTCTCTCTCTCTCTCTCTCTCTCTCTCTCTCTCTCTCTCTCTCTCTCTCTCTCCTCTTTCCTGCTCTGTCTCCTTCCTTTTGTCTCTGTTTTTATCTCTTTCTCTCATTTTTTCTCTCTTTTTCTTTCTCTCATTTCCTCTCTATTTCTCTTTCTCCTTTTGTGACTCTGCCTCTGTCTCTGTTTTCTCTTTCTCTGTCTATTCACTCTCTTCTCTCTTTGATGATGGGGGTGGGTGGGAATGGATGATGGAAAAAAGGCACCTGGAGAACAGACCTTCCACACACTTGTTAACACAGTAGCAAAGAGCAAACAGTGCCTGCTCAAAATGGCCCTTTGCAGATGTTCCTCCTCCTTCCCCACGCCCATCACCCTTTTGGGAATTCCTCGTTCCAACTGCCTCTCAGTCCCAGCCCATCCCAGCCCTTGGTTTGGTGTGTTTACTGCGCTAGGTAATGGGGAGAGTGGGAATCCAGCTGGCTGCTGTCCAAGGTCCCAAACTATAGGAACACGGCTATTGTTTGATTCCAACTAGGCAAGTATCCTCCGAGGCTTGACATCTCCTCCTTCCTCCCCACATCCCACCCCCACCCTGTCTCCCCTTCTCTCCTTTCCCCTGCAAGGGCATTTATTTGGCTTATAGTGGTGAGCCAGCAGATTCTGTAGGAAAATATCCAACTTGGGGCTTGCTCACTTAGTCATCTGCCTTCAGCAGGGCATCCAGCTGCCCAGGCAAACCCAAGGCCCTTCATGTGACTGCCTCATTAGGATTAAATATTTATAGAAAGTCATAAATGCATAGAGCCCCACGCAATAAATAAAAGCAGAGCCAAAAATGCCGCCGCCTCAGCTCCCCGAGGAGCCTCCAGTCAAAAGACAGGAAGCAGTTTCAGGACACACCATTCAGTAAGGCATCCGCTAGAATCTTAGGAACTCATTGGTCCATGGAATTGAGCTCTGATTCTTTTCTGGTTATTTCAAAAATGTTTGTCTTGTTACATTCCCCCCAAAAGTGAATTCCTTTAAAAGATGAAACTTCTATCTTTTTTTTTTTGTGTCTCTCACTCTCACCTCACCTTGCCTCCTCAAGGGTCTAACAAATATTAAGTAAGCAAGGGTCCTTTCCAGGATTCCCAAAGGTCTCATGATCTCATCAATGTTGATATTCCCACCAATGACAGAAATCACAACTCATTAGTGACTCTCTGTTTTGTCTTCCTTTGTCTATCCAATATATATAGAGGGTCTTCCTCATATTCTCTTTAAGTTGCACAGATACCATTGGCCAGCCCTTGTTTTTGCTATGTGATTGGTTCACCTTTCTTTCAGGCTTATATTTCTTTGATGACTTCCTTTATGACATTTCGATATTACAAAGTATGTGGCAAATTACTCCCACTCACCACATGCTTCCCCATTGCCCTTTTGGTGATCTTTAATTTCAGTTCTTCAGAGATTGATTTTTTCCCTTGTGATTTGTAATCATGGAGCATGTGGGAGAATATTGTTATTAGATGGGAAGAGTTGAACAACATGTGACTTTCATTGTGCTGTCAAAAAATGATATATACACCTGATGAATAAGAGAAGCATGGGAAGATTTATATGAACTGAGCAAATGAGAAGCAAGCAGAGCTAGGAAAACAATATACTCAATGATCACAACAATATAAATGTAAGGGACAACCACCACCAAACAAAGGGAAACTGAATGTTGTGAAAATATCAAAAATAAACTTGGCCCCAAAGCAGGGAGAAGACACTTCCCCTTACTATTTTGCAGAGCTGGGGGAACACAGATAGGGAACTTTACATATAACTTTTCATTTTTTTCCTTGTATTGATGGTACTTCTGAATTTCCCCCCATCTGCCTTTTTTAAAAAAAAAAAGTTTTGTTCTAAGGGATGCCTCTCTGGGAAGAGAGGGAAGGGGAGGAATATAGGGGAAAACCTAGATGAAATAAAAATAATGATATTAACAAAAACCCATTAAAATAGGGTTTTGTTTTGTGGAGAAGGTTGGAGATCTTAAAAGAATGTTTCAGTATTGCAAAGGCAAATAGACACCCAAGTGCTTCTAGCTGGTCTACTCTGGGATCCCAGAGGCATGAGAATCATTTGTGTCCTCCAAGATCTGTGGACTGATAGACCCTCAATAAATGTTTATTGATTAACTTATTCCCTGAAATGACTTGATGTTTTAGGAAATGGAAGGCTTTTATTTCTTGGGTTAGATGGTGCAGTGAATAGAGGACCAACCCTGGAATCAGGAGGACCTGAGTTCAAATCTGACCTCAGACACTTAATACTTACCTAGCTGTGTGACCTTGGGCAAGCCACTTTAACCCTATTGCCTTGCAAAAACAAAAACAAACCAAAAAAGATACTAAAAAAGAGAAAGAGAGAGAAGCAAAGCACTGATAATCAAGTTCCTTTAAGAACTAGCTGACTTATTTTCATCTCAGAACTTTATAGGTAAGTTCCATCCACCTATCAGCTGGCAGTAATCATAATAGCTAATATTTATATGGCACTTGTATTGTATCAGTCACTGTGTTAAGCACAATTGTTATCTCATTTGATCTTCACAACATCCCTGGAAAGTAGGTACTACCATTAACCCCATTTTACACATGGGGAAACTGAGGTATACAGAAGTTATTTGACTTGCCTAAGATTATAAACTAGTAGGCATCACCTAGCTGCCTCAACCACTCTTCTTAGACTTTTCAATATCTATGAAAATGGTATGAGGTCAAAATACTCCAGAATTCAGAGCACAGATCAATCTGGTGTCAGAATCTTGACATTTTTTGTCAATGATTTTTCTTCCTGAAGTAAGTCTGGGTCAAAAGAAGTTTGACTGAATCTACAAGAAGTAAGGCTGAAGAACCTTGCTAGATGGTACAGTGGATTGAATGCCAGTTATGGAGTCAAAAAGATCTGAGTTCAGATCTAGCCTTAGACTCCTATCAACGCTGTGAACCTAGGCTAGTTATTTAACCTCTGTCTGCTTCAGTTTCCTCACTGTAAAATGAAGCTCATAATAGTACCTGGGTAAATGTGAGGATCAAGTGAGATCATATTTGTAAAATACTTTGCAATGTGTTATTTAAATACTAGCTATTATTTTTTTTTACTTTGGGTTAAGTGACTTGGCCAAGGTCACACAGCCAGGTAATTATTAAGAGTCTGAGGCTGGATTTGAACTCAAGTTCTCCTGATTCCAGGGCTGGTGCTCTATCCACTGTGCCATCTAAGCTGCCCTATATACTAACTAGTATTACTACTAGCTATTATTAACCTTGAAGGGATATTATATGGAAGAGAGATTAGGTGTATTCTACTTGGCCCTGTAGGAGAGTTGTTGTAAATGAAAATTACACAACTGTTCTTTAGAACTGATATAAGGGAAAATTTCACATTTGTTCAAACATGGAATGGGTTGCTTTGGTAAAGAGTGAGCTCTCTCTCCCTGGAAGTCTCGAGGCCAAGGATGGATGATCCCTAGTTGGGGAGACTGAAAAGCATGTAGAGAACTTTCTTGTTCAGATATGAGTCAGACTAGCTTGTCTTTGAAATTCCTTTCAGTTCTCAAAATCTATGAGTCTTCATCACAGCATCATAGATACTGTCCAAAATACACTAAAAGTGTGGTCACTTGTCCTGCAGGAGACAATACATTTGAATGTACTGTCAATCTTTCTACCTGTCCCATATCCTGGGAATGCTCTCCACCTTAGGTTATTGTGAGAACTTGATTCCTGGGGAAAATTTCATTCTGTACTGTCTATGGAGAGAGTTTATTTCTTTATAATCTGCACCTGAGAAATTATCTAAATCCTTAAACTTTTTTTCCTTTGGCAAGGCAATTGAGTTTAAGAGACTTGCACAGGTCCACATAGCTAACTTTCTTAACCTTTAAAAATATATATTTTTATTTTTTCAATGAGCAAAAATTAACCTTTTCTCTTGACTTTCTCTCCCACTGAAACCACTTTTTCCCTAATTATGAATTAAAAAAACCACAGTCTTGGTTACAAACATGTATATTCAATTAGAACAAATTTCTTTATTGGCCATGTTGAAAAATATATATTTCATTCTATGTTCTGAAACCTTTCCCTCTCTATAAGGGAGTAGACAACATGTTTCATCATTAGTCCTCAGGAATCCTGCTTAGTCATTGTTCTGATTCTGATTTCTTTCAAAGTTGTTTGTCTTTATTATATTGTTATAAAATAAATTGTGCCCCTGTTCTGCTCACTTCACTTTGTATCAGTTCATGTAAGTCTTCATAGGTTTCTCTGAAACTCTTCATCTTTTCTTACAGCACAATAGAATGTCCCCTAAAACTTATATTTCCTTATTCAGTCATTCCTTTTCTTAAACTCTAATCTCCAGTCTGTTCATCTTTTGGGTATAGTAAGTTTGGTGAATTGTTTCTCCACTCATGGCTTTCTTTCCTCATCTATAAAAATGAGGGGACTGAACTATAATCTCTGGTATCTACCAGCTCTGCTGACCTCTTTTCTAAAGCCTCCCCCCCCATATCCCCTGTTCTTAGGTCCCTCCCCTCTCTGACATTCCTTTCTTAGGTCCCCCCATCTCTGACATTCCCTGTTCTAAGACCCTTCAACTCTAACATTGTCCTCAGGTTGCTCCTAGCTCTGACATTGCCTATTTTAAAGACCCTCCTTTCCCTGACATTTTATTTTCTGTGATTCAGAGTTTACCACTCACTGTCTAAACTTTTGTATGTCATTAACCTTCTCTCAAACTTAATCACAGATTCCACAGAGGTAGCTTAATGGAAGGTTTCACACTGGCCTTTTGGTCTGTTCATCCATTTAGAGAATCAGAGAATTACAGTCCTTCAGAGCTGACAGGGTTCCCATCTGGACCTGAACAAGAATCCTATCCATTATATCTTGTATGACAAGTGGCTGTTCAGACTCTGTGGAAAAATTTCTAAGCATGGGGCACCTATTCACTGACCAAACCATGGGACAATTCTATTTGAAATTTGTCCTTCCATCAAACCTACATTGGTATCATTGAAACTACCCTGGAGCCAAGGAGAACAACACTAATACTTCTTCCATGTGATAGCCCTTGAAACATCTGAAGTCAGCTATCATGATCGAACCCCAAAGGAGCCAGAGAAAGATGGTGGGGAGTGGTGTTTGAATGGAAAGCAGAAAGGGGAAAAAACCCACTTGGTATTAATGGTGTCCCATTGTTGTCAAATTCTCAAATACTTCCATGGTCTGTCCTCTGATTGCTGGGGGTCTTATGTCCAATGACACAGATCATTAGAGGTACAATGGGACAGGGGAAAGAACCTTGGATTTGGTGCCAGAAGTTTTGAGTTCAAATGTCGACTTTGTGATTCTGAGCCAAATCACTTCATCCCTTTGGACTTCATCTGTCCAACGAGGAGATTGGCCTGTCTATTTTGATTCCTTTCACCTCTGAATCTATGATTTTTAGAATCCCTATTCCCCCTCAAAAACTCTTGAACCAATGTTGTTTCCAACATAACAACTTTTCCAGTCCATCCTTGGACTCTCAAACGTTTTCTTGTAATTTTATGGAATGGATTTTATTTAATTTTTTTAAAAAAGATTTTATTTATTTTGAGTTTTACAATTTCCCCCTCATTCTTGCTTCCCTCCCCCCACCCCCACAGAAGGCATTCTGTTAGTCTTTACATTGGTTCCATGGTAAACACTGATCTCAGTTGAATGTGATGAGAGAGAAATAATATCCTTAAGGAAGAAAAATAAAGTATAAGAGATAGCAAAATTACATAAATTGAAGATAATAGTCTTTGGTCTTTGTTCAAACTCCACAATTCTTTCTCTGGATGCAGATGGTATTTTCCATTGCAGATACCCCCAAAATTATGCCTGATTGTTGCACTGATGGAACGAGCAAGTCCATCAAGGTTGGTCATCACTCCCATGTTGCTGTTAGGATGAACAATGTTCTTCTAGTTCTGCTCATCTCGCTCATCATCAGTTCATGCAAATTCTTCCATGCTGGGGCAGCTAGATGGTGCAGTGGATAAAGCACCGGCCCTGGAGTCAGGAGTACCTGGGTTCAAATCTGACCTCAGACACTTAATAATTACCTAGGTGTGTGGCCTTGGGCAAGCCACTTAACCCAATTGCCTTGCAAAAAAAATCCTAAAAAAAAATTCTTCCATGCTTCCCTGAATGGAATGTATTTTAAACAAACTGATGAGTGCATATACATGTTGTCTACCTGGAGAGAATAGAAACCACTTGAGGGCCGGGGACTTTTTCATTTTTGTTTTTGTGTCTTCAGTACTTTGCACAGTGTCTAACACATGGTAGGTCCTTGAAAAAGGTTTGTTGATTAATCCCATGAACCCATTCATGCCTGCCTATTCTGAACACCTCTGATTCTTGTCTGCCTGTAAAATAGATATATGTGTGTGTGTCTTCTCAATGTGTTGAAGACTTGCATTTCTTCTTGACATAGTGAGGGACCAAAATTGGAGAAAAACTTGCCTCCTTACTTTTCCTTCCCACAGTTTTGTCTTGTAGTACATTTATGCCTTTTCTTTCTTAAACACACCACACGCATCTTTGCACCCAGAAGGAGGGGTGATACCATGGCCAAACTTGACTGCTGTGTCCCATGATGATTTTTCTTTTTGGAACTGCCTTCTAGAAGAGTGGAGACATCTCCAATGGGTAAGCAAAAGAAACAAATAGCTTTGTGAGTGAGAATTGAGCATGTTCCAAGGGCAGTGTGAAAACAAGTGGCTTGCCAAAAAGATGTCAGGCTATAACAATAAGAAGATCCAGCCAGGACCAGTAGAAACCACTCTGGTACATGATCTTCAGCATTTCACCTTCTGTTAAGTTTTCTGTCAGTAGAGATCCCCAGTGAATCTCCATGTTGAATGAAAAGAAGGGGACCTGGACTTTACCCCTGAGACCTCGAATGACATCCCCTTAAAAGACACCCCACCCCCAGTTCAAGACCTCTCTCTCCTTTTCTCATGACTGAATTATTGCAATAGCCTTCTAATTAATTGTTCTTTTTTCTCTCTGCCTCTTCCAAACCATCCTCCATCCTGCTGCCAAATTGATATTTCTGCCTGCATCTAACCAAGCCCTCCCTGCTTGAGTATCTCTAATACTTGCCATTGCCTCTAGGATAAAACGTGAGTTTCTCCATTTAGCATCCTTTCACATTCTGTTTCTGATGTATCCTTTCAGTCTTATTGCACATCATTCCCCTCAATTTACTTAGGTTCCAGCCAGAGTGGCCTCTTTGCTGTTTGAGATATTCCACTCCTGTGCCCTTCTCCAGTCTTGGAATATTTAGATGGAATGCTTGCTCCATCCTCTTCTCTTTTAAGCCTCTATTCAGATTCTACATTCTCTGTTGTTATTGTTCAGTCGTGTCCAACTCTTGGTGACCCCATTGGGGGTTTCTTGGCAGAGATACTGGAGTGGTTTGCCTATTCCTTCTCCAATTCATTTTACAGATGAGGAAACTTAGACAAATAAGATGATGTGACTTGCCGAGGTTCATCCAGCTAGTAAATGTCTGAGACTGGATTTGAATTCAGGTCTTCTTGACTTTAGGTCCAGTGCTCTATCCTATGTGACTCTTGTCTGAAGGGTCCAAATGAAATCCCCACCATAGCATGCCTGACCAGTGGTTAGCCAGCTTTCACTGAAAGTTCTCCATGAAGGAATAATCTATCACCATCCTAGGAAGTCCAGCCCCCCAAAGTAAACTCGTCAGGACCAAATTGGTACCCAAGTAATACTTGAAATGAGTCTACAAGATTTTTTCCTTCCAAACATATAGGCCATCAGTAGATTCACAGGGTCTCTTGTAGCACCTGATCACTGGCATCCCATAGGCTGTGATTTTGTGGGGAGTATGGAATTCGATAAGTGTTCAATGAGTAATTATTGCTATGTATTCATAGATTCATGAAAGCATAGGATTTAGTCTGGAAGGACTTCGGATGCCATTTAATTAAACCCCCTCATTTTTGTATGGAACGTGGGACTAGCCAATAAGCTCAGTTCTTATGAGCATGGGCAGAGTACCAGTAAGAGAACCTACTTCTGGGAAAGTGAAGAGGCATTGAGGCATGCACAGATAGCCTGTACCACATGAGGGAAGAGCATCCTCTTTGATTGACTCTGCTTGTTGGAACTGGGGGTACATTCCAAAAGCATTACTCCATCTGGTCTAGTATCTTCCTAGCATACAATGAAAAGCAATTCAGTATCAGTAGGGGCCATGGACCCTTCTCCCTCCAAGAATGAGACATAGCTTGGCTATTTGTGTTGGCATTTGTTCATTCGTTTTAGGCGGAGATTAGTATGGAAGCGTGACCCTGTGGATTTTGAAAGGTCAGGAAAGCAATGCACCTAAGGCCCAGTAGGGCAGAAATCAAGTCCATGCTGGTTTGGCAGCTGGTCCAGCCTCTTTAGACCCCCTACCTAGCAGTAGATGAGATGAGGATTCATCTTTCATCAAAGTCCCAATTTGGATGTAACCTTGGAAGGGCCCCAATCATAGAGAGAAACTAATTTCAGTTTGATTCTGCTCTCCCCAGAGATTCTCCCCAGGAAGAGTGTATCCCTGAGGTGTTGAAGGAAAGTTCTTATAATTGAATTCTAGCTCTATTTTCAAAATAAATGACCCTTTATAAAAACTAATTGATATTAAATGGTTTAAATAGACTGGGGTGCTACTCACTGGTGGCTAACAGTAGGGAACACTGAGGGCTCAGTGGCTAACAGTGGGAATGTGGGTTCAAGCAGATAATAAGAGAGGAGAGACATTTTATCATTTCAGAGGCACCCATTGAACTTCGAGGGGGAGATGTGACTGACTTGGCTCTGAATAGGGAGCCCAGAGAGAATTCAGTACATAGAGATTAGGAAACAGACCCAGAGGGGGGAAGTGGCTTCCTGAGCCCACACAGTAACAGAATTGGGATGGGATGTCATGAAATTGGGTTAATTCTATTCTAGAGTTAACATATGCTCTCCCAAGAATGGAAAGTTGATCATTCCTCCTAGGAAGGCAGTAGAACCACATTCAATGAGGTCTTTCATCTTTGTTCTGTATGATAGTTTCCCCATTTAGGAATAACTTTTCCTATCCTTCCTATGTCACAGGAAAGTGATAAAGGCCAAAATGAACTAGCCTATTAGTCATACAATAAACATTTACTTACCATTCACTGTATATTAGGTACTAGGAATACAAAGAAACAATCCAAAGAGCTCATGTTCTATTGGGGAAGAAAAAGGTCTAAGTCACTGACACAAAGTAGATGACAGGTTATCTCAGAGCAAGGGCAGAAAAGACCTGCATTTTAATGAGGGAAATAAAATGGGAATATTTGATATAGTCAATATTTAACATATTAAGTGCCTTCTATGTGTCAGTTACTGTGTAAGTCCTGAGGTTGCAAAAAAGAGGCAAAACACAGGCCCTGCCCTCAAGGAACTTTCAATCGATTGAGGGAGACATCATATAAATATCTAGGAATATGTGATATATACTAAGTATATAAAGATAATCTGAAAGGGGAAGGTGGACTAGGAAGGACCTCCTGAAGAAAGTGGACTTTGAGCTTGGTCTCAGACTGAAGTGGAGATAAGAGGGCAGGGCAATCCAGGTGTGGGGGGACAGCTATTCCTAAAGCCCTAGGAGTTAGGAGGTGGGACATTGTGTGCCAGATGCTCATGGTGGTCCAGTGTTGCTGCCTGAGTGAGGGGAAGCTTCTAAAATGTTCTTGTTGCAATACAGGTGCAAGGTGGGTGTATTATTTTTATAACTGCAGATGAGTCGCAGTTCACCACTGCAAGGAACATATTCACTTCATCTTTATCAACTTGTGATCAACAAACACTTTTATTAAGTCAACTTGGCAAGTATTTATTAAGCACCTACTATTTGCCAGACCCAGGTGCTAAAAATCTACTGATACAATGAAAGGTAAAAAAAAAAATAGATCCTGCCCTCCTCAATGAACTGTTAAACTAGTGGGAAGAGATTAATTGAAAAACGATTTACTATGTTTCAGGTCATGAATTAGGGGCTGGGGATAAGTGGGTTTCTAGATCCTTATCTCTTTCTGGCTTCTTTCTCTACAGTTTCAGAGTAGATGTGAGGGGACTTGTGAAAGGGATCTTAAGGAGGAATGTGTGTATGTTGCAGGGGTGGCATAAGGGCACACTCCTTCCCCAAAACCCAACTCCTTGTTGTGGATCTCAGCTGACTTCTGGGAAGGAAGGAGTTGTTTCCCAATCTGCCCACAGGAAACCAGGTTTGGATCTGAAATCAAGGCTTTCAATGGGTCTGCTCCATTCTTTGGCTCAAAACCAATTTGCTGTAAGTCAAGACATAGCCCTCGTGATGTCATTGGTACTCTTTGAGCATCAAGGACGAAGCAACAACAACGTGAAGGGCTCAGCTCTCCCACAGTCTTGGAAGTAGATTAGGAAACTCTGTTATCTGAGATCTGATCCAGAATCCCTACCAAATAAGGAGGAAGGGTGGAAGTGGTGATGGGTTATTTATACCTTCTATTTGCTAACTGATTGGAAGAACTCTTCTCCCTTCTCTTAAGTGAACCTTGGTGGAGTACAAAGATTGTGCAACCTCTTCAGGGATACTATTCCTGGAGGGAAGGCTGAACTAGAAGTCTTTAAAGGTTCCATCCAACTAAGATTTGTCATTCTGTGCTGAAAACAGAACCATTATCAGGGCAGGATGACCACAGCTTTGAGCCAGGGCACCGAAATTTCAAGGACTCAGAAATTGAATATATACAATCCTTTGACAGCTAGAAACCCGAAGCTAATTGGCAACGTTGGTTAAAATAGGAAGCTACCAGATGTACCCATCTGTGAGTGAATAGAGCAACCATTTTCTTCTGGCTCTGCTGAATTTGTCTTAATTGCTTCTTGTATTTTTGGTTTTGTCAGTACTGGCCTTGCAGTTAGGAAGTCCCGGACTCAAGTTGCCCCTCTGACACATATTATCTGTGGGACCCAAGTTAGTCACTGAACCTGTCCACGGTCAAGAAACTATTTAAGATTTTAGGAACCCAGTAAAGTTAGTCTCACTGTCTAGTGATTTTAGATTTTAGATGACAAAACAGGTAACAGTTTCCCCCCATTGTTACCAGGAGTTTCTTATACCCGTGAAGTCACAGGTCTAGATAAGAAAATTATTTTTGTAATACATTTCACGGTTGAATTGACAAAATATATTTTTGCTGTTGGGAATGAGGGATTAGAGGATGGAGGGGGGAGGTGCCAAAATAACTTTTTAAAGATCTGAATGAAAAGGCTCTTTATTTTTACCATGAGTTAGGATGGAGGCCCTTGGAAGCCCCAGAGAGCAGTGAGAAATATATGGGAGACAGTGAGACTAACTTTACTGGTTCTTTGAAGGTAACAGTAAGGGGAATTTTCTCTGGGAAAATTGTAGGTAAACTGGTTGCTGGGCCCCATGGATGTGTGGGTAAAGGGGGTGGCACAGGCTTTATGTATTTCCCCTGAGGCCTGGCTTGTATTCAGTAGTCAACTAAGTTTACCTCTTATCATGAGGGGTCATTTTGACCAAATAGGGAGGTTAATGTGGTAATGTAGAAAAAAAAATTGTTTTGGAGTTAGAGGCTTTAATCCTGGTCTTGCCACTTCTTACCTATATGACAAGTAATTTCCCTTGCCCTCTTTAAAATCTTAGATTTTTTGTTGCTTGGTCATTTTTTCAGTTGTGTCTGATTCTTTGTGACCCCATTTTTAGGATTTTTGTAGCAAATATACTGGAGGGGATTGCTATTTCCTTCTCTGGCTCATTTTATAGGATGAGAAAACTGAGGCAGAGAGAGTTAATTGACTTGCCCAGGATCACACAGCTGGTAAGTGTCTGACGTCAAACTTGAATTTAGGTCTTCCTGATTCCAGGCCCAGTAATCTACCCACTGCACCATCTGAGATTGTATGTATGTCTATGTATATTTGTATATGAATAATCTATCTATATCTATCTATCTATCTATCTATCTATCTCACCCACACATGTGTATGTGCACAGACATGGATTATGTCACATATGCACATATGTTAATTATAGCAAATGGAGAAATTTTTGTTATTAATTTTTTTGTAATTTTCCCTAGTTCCATGTAAAAAGAAATTTTTACATTTGTTTTTGAAACTTTGAGTTCCAAATTCTCTCCCTTTTTCCCATCCCACCCCCTTCACTGAGAAAGCAAGCAATTTGATATAGATTAAAAATGTGTAGTCATGCAAAACATTTCCATAATAGCTATGTTGTGAAAGAAAGCATAGACCCTCCCCCCCATAAAAGAAAACCTCAAGAAAAATAAAGTAAAAAAAAAAGTATGCTTCAATCTGTATTCAGACACCATGAGTCCTTTCTTTGGGGAAGGATGGCACCCTTTATCAGAAGTAAATGGAGACATTTTTAATGCTATGGATAAGTTCCCGTATTTGGCAGTGCCCTTTCCAGGGAGGGAAACATTGATAATGAGGATGACACACACATTGCAAGAGCTAGCGCAGTGTTGGGGAGACTCCAAAGGAAAGTGTGGGAGAGAAGAGGTATTAGACTTGACTACCAAACTCAAGGTCTATAGAACTTTTATGCTGACCTCACAGCTATATGCTGTGAAACCTGGACAGTCTACCAGTGCCATGTCAGGAAACTGAATGGCTTCCATTTCAATAGTTTTAGGAAGGTTCTGAAGATACCAGAACCTGAGATCCTTTTTTTTTTTTTTTTTTTTTAGGTTTTTGCAAGACAAATGGGGTTAAGTAGCTTGCCCAAGGCCACACAGCTAGGTAATTATTAAGTGTCTGAGACCAGATTTGAACCCAGGTACTCCTGACTCCAGGGCCGGTGCTTTATCCACTACACCACCTAGCTGCCCCCTGAGATCCTTTCTCAAATTAAACTGCCAACTTGTCAACTCTACTGCAGAGAGGGCAGCTCTGAAATGGTGGTCAGTTTTGAATGTCAAACCTAAAAGATGTTTTATGAGGAAAACTCAGAAGGCAAGGGCTCACGGAGAGGTTAGAAGGAGATAAAAAGACACTCTCAATGTCTCTCTGAAGAACTCTGGAATCTGTTGTGAGACACCGAATAGGACATGGGCACAGGACTGCCCAGCATGACTTGCCCTCATTAGAGAAGGCACTGTGCTTTATAAGTTCAGTAGCATTTCATTTTTTTTTTTTTTTTGGTTTTTACGAGGCAATGGTCACACAACTAGGTAATTATTAAGTGTCTGGGTTCAAATTTGAACCCAGGTCTTCCCAACTCCAAGGTTCCACCTAGCTGCCCCAGTTAGTTTTTCAGAAAAAAATTTTGAGATGCTCAAATTGAAAGAATTCACCCCAAATGTTCACATGCACAATGACCTACTATGGTAGAGCTTTCTGAGCTCATATGGGTCTGGTCAACCACAGGAAAACACATTGTAACTTGTCTCTAACACAGCGAGGCCATTTTAGTCCTCTCTGAGAAAGATGAATCACCACCACATTATAGATGTGCACATTTGCGTATAAACATAAAATATGTCTATGTATTAACGCGCATAGATATTGCTTCCTTTAATAGAATGTAAGAGCTTACATTTCATTAGAGACAAAATAGAGATATGTGTGGATAGATAAATAAATGTATGTGTGTGTGTGTGTGTGTGTGTGTGTGTGTGTGTGTGTGTTCAGAGGTCTCTTTCACTAGAATGTAAGCTGAGGGCAGGGACGATTTCGTTTTTCCCTTTGTATCCCCAGTATAGAACAGAGCAATAGCTAGTATTTATATAATACTTAGGGTTTATAAAATACTTCACATATATGATCTCATTTGATCCTCCGAACAACCTATGAGGTAGATGATGTTTATTTTCCTCATTGTAGAGATGAGGACACCGAAGCTGAGACTAAGTGACTTGTCTGGGTTTATTCATCCGGTTCATCAAATCCCACCTTGGAGTTGGGAAGCTAGGTGGGCAGCTAGGTGGAACCTTGGAGTTGGGAAGACCTGGGTTCAAATCTGAACTCAGACACTTAATAATTACCTAGTTGTGTGACCATTGCCTCGTAAAAACCAAAAAAAAAACCAAAACATGAAATGCTACTGAACCTCGAAAGGTCATCTAAGTCAATCTTCTCATTTTGCAGACAGGGAAATGAGCCCATAGATGTGAAGTGATTAGCCCATGACTTACATGGCTGAGTCAGAATTTGAACCCACTGCCCCAAGCTCCCCAGACTCCTTTCTGTGACTTTCAGACATGGTCTGGATAAAAAGGAAGTGGAGTTGGGGGAGGCGGTCCCCCACATTTTCTGTATGCTCCAGTTCCTCCCTTAGAGGAAGGAACTGGCTGGGCCTCAGTCCACCAAATTGGGACAGCTGACTTGAAAAGCAGGGCAGTTTCGGAGAGGGAGAGGAGGAAGCTGTGGGAAGGCTGTGTTAAGGGAAAGTTGAACCCATGACTCAGTTCCTGTGCTGGAAGGAAGAACTTGGGCGTCAGCTCTGGACTTGGTAATTATAGCCTAGAGAAGGAACCCATTGAACTGGCCCTCCCCCAGTGACCTCCTCCCTAAGGTCCTCAAAGGTCTCCCTGTTCAGAGAGGAAATGGTTGACATCAGTTTTATATTGTAGGCCCGAGGCCACCAGAAGAGCCGGTCCAGTGGAAAGAAACGCCTGCACTGTGCCCTCGGCCTGCCAGCTTAGAAGACGGATCAATACGTCATTGATTTAAATTAAAACGCCCTTTGCACCAGATGCCTCTGAACACTACCATTTGCTTCTGTGTTTTGCTGGTGCATCGGAAGTGGGCTGCCAGGCGGAGATGCATTTGGGCTGAGGGATTTTTCAAGCTCAGCAGAAGGGCAGGAGGCCAGGACTCCAGGGAAGGGATGCTGAAGGAAGAAGTCTTTGGGAAAGTGCCCTACCTCAGACTCAGAGAGCCTTGATCTTGAGGCTTGGCAGGGACATCTTCGACCCAAGCAGGATTCTCTTCTACCTCCCCACCCTGGCCCCAAACCACTCAACCCGCTTCCTGCTCTTTTCTTCCATGTGATGTCTTCTCCCTTGAGACTGGGAATAGGGATAGGGGATCCAAAATGGAGAAAAAGCAGAGAGAGCCATTGAGACATTTTCTTTAAATATATGTATACAGGCAGAGGGGGGGGGAGAGAGAGAGAGAGAGAGAGAGAGAGAGAGAGAGAGAGAGAGAGAGAGAGAGAGAGAGAGAGAGAATTGAAGCTGAAAAAAAGAAAGCCAAAGATTGGAGTTATTTTGTCCTTAGAGATGTTCAATTACACATATAATTTTCTTTATTTGTTCTACCAAGTAGAGGCAAATGGGTATATTTTATTTGGTGTTTATATTAGATTGTAAGCTCCTTGAGGGTAAGGGGTCATTTTATTTCCTTTTTTTGTATCTCCAGATCTTAGCAGTTTATAGCACATAGTAAACACTTAATACATTTTTATTTAACAATTGATTAATGATCAGAATAAAAATAAAATTTTAAAAAATGAGTGAGTTCCTTGAGGGCAGCAAATGTCTTCTGTTTATGTTTCTAGTATTAGTTAAGGGCTTCATTAATATTCTATTAATCTTCCATGAGGCAGCAAAGAGGGTGCAGTGGATAGAGCACTGGCCCTGAAGTCAGGAGGACTGGAGTTCAAATCCAGCCTCAGACACTGTATGATCTTGGGAAAATCACTTAATCCTGATAGCCAGGGCCATCTTCAGTTGTCCTGATCACTTGGACTCAGTTGACTCTGGAGGAGAAAGTGAGGCTGGTGACTTAGCACAGCCCCTCCCCCACTCAAATCCAATTCATGTGCTTGAAATGGCATCACCTCCCTGATGTCATGGTCTTATTTGAGAATGAAGGACAAATGTCATCATTAATAATCTATCCATACATGCATGCTTTCATCCATCCATCCATCCATCCATCCATTCCTCTAACCCAATCTATCCATCTCCATCCATTCATCTATCTACTATCAATTCATCTATCTCTGTCTAACCATCTCCTTTGCATTTATCTCCCTTTTTGTCTCTTTCCCTTTCTCTTTCTCTCCCTCTTTTTTCTTTTGGCAAGGCAATGGGGTTAAGTGGCTTGCCCAAGGCCACACAGCTAGGTCATTATTAAGTGTCTGAGGCTGGATTTGAACTCAGGTACTCCTGACTCCAGGGCAGATGCTCTTCCACTGCGCCACTTAGCTGCCCCTCTCTCCCTCTTTCTATCTCTTCCCCTTCTGTTCCTCTTCCCTCCCCTCTCCTGCCCCCTCTCCTTTCTTTCTTCCCCAATTTTAAAAATTCTAACCTTAATAAAACCAAACATTTTATGTATAAAATCGAATTGAAAAAGAGGATTGTAATGGAACTTTATAACACATAACTTACCTTTACTTTTAATATTTTTTAATTTATTTAAGGCAATGGGGTTAAGAGTGACTTGTTCAAGGTCACACAGCTAGGCAATTATTAACTCTCTGAGATCAGATTTGAACTCAGGTCCTCCTGACTTGAGGGTCAGTGTGCCACCTAGCCCACCTTTACTTTTAAGTATATAATAAATTCAATTAAGTTTTAATAGCTTAAAATTGCACTAAGATATTTGGGACCCTTTGTAATTTCTTGTCTTATTCCTCTGTCCTTTTAATTTGCTTCCTTTTCAATACCCTTTAATAGCCTATTTATTATTTTAAAAAATATTTGAGTAACCCTCTTTTATTTTTCTTTCTCTTTTTGGCTGCCCCCACCCCTAGTCCTACTCTTCTTTACATTCCTTTCAATTAAAACAAAATAAGACAAAACTCTTGTGACAAACAAACATGCAAAGTCAAGGAAAAACAAATTCCCCCATTGGCTCTGAAAATGTATTTCTCTTGAGACCTTAATTTCCTTTTCGGGAGCTGATTGGCTAATGCATTGATTGGAATTCTTAAGTTTTTCTGAGTTGATCTTGACAGTGATAGTGTTACTATAGAAATTGTTGTCTTTCCTTCCATATGCATCAGTTCATACAAGTCTTCCCAGGTTTCTCTGAGGCTGACCCTTTCATCATTCCTTAGAGTTCAATAATATTCTAATACCTTCAAATGGCATAGCTTGCTTAATTAACAGTACCCCTATTGATGAGTGTACCCCATTCATTTCTAATTCTTTATCATTACAAAAAGAACTGCATGAGATAGTTTTGGACATAGGAATTCATTTTCTCTTTTGGGGATACCTTTGAGTCATTCTCCCTTCTTTCCTCTCTTTTACTACACCCCCCAAATAAAAAAAAAACTTGCCAAGTTTTATTAATTATCTTTTTGGTTTTTTTTTTTGCAAGGCAATGGGGTTAAGTGACTTGCCCAAAGTCACACAACTAGGCAATCATTAAGTATTGGAGGGCAGATACGAACTCAGGTCCTCCTGACTCCAGGGCTGGTGCTCTATCCACTGTGCCACCTAGCTGCCCCCAAGTTTGTTTTTAATTCTCAACTACAGTGGTGTCAAATTCAAATAGAAAGAGGTTGGGGGCTGTCACTAATCTATACAAAAAGATTTCTGAGAGTGACTTATTGACTTAGTTTTCAAATGCATTATATTTTACCATATTTTAATTTATTTTGTTGATGTCCCAATTGTCTTTTTTAAAAAAATTTATTTTTGAATTTTACAATTTTCCCCCTAATCTCGCTTCCCTCTCCCATCTCCCATAGAAGGCAATCTGATAGTCTTTACATTGTTCCAGTTGCCTTTTAATCTGGTTCAGGTATCATTTGGGAATATGTTGGCCCTTATTTGACCTGTAAGTCACGTATCTGACTTCTGTATAGCATCTCTGCCCTCTGTCCCCATTACTTAATTCATGACCACTAAGCTGGTTCAGACCCATCACTGCTTGCTGGAACTCTTGCAAAACCTTGTAATTAGACTCTTGACTTTTGGTCTCCTCTCTCTAACCCATTGTTTATTGAGCTTCCAAGATAATTTTCCCATTGCACAAATATGTGTCATTCTCTTTCCCCCTCTAGAATTTTCAGTGGTTCTCTATTGCCTCAAGGATACAAGATAAAATTTTCAGTTTATTATTTGAAATCTGGCTCTATCCTCTTTCCAAAATAACTGTACATGATTTCCCAACAAACACTCTATAGTCTAGTCAAACTTATTCTCCTTGAACTCCTATCTTTGTGCAAAGATTGGATAGAATTCATTTCCTCCTTATATTTGTTTCTTTAAGAGATGGATAAGACCACTGGCCCTGGAGTCAGGAAAACCTGATTCAAATTCAGCCTCAGACACTAGCTGTGTGATCTTAGGCAAGTCATTTCTCTTTGCCTCAGTTTCCTCAACTCTAAAATGAAGATAGTATGAAGGGTAAGAATTAACCAGCATCTCAGAATTGTGAGTGCAAATGAGATATTTATAAAACGATCAGCATAGTCCTTGGAACATGGTTGGTTTTTGTCCTTTGTTATCAATGACCAAAATGACATCATTTGTTAGAGTCAAGTTATAGTGTGTCCACTGTGGCTGATCAGACAGAATTGAGCTTGGAATGCTCTAACACTTGGGGTGGTTACTCTAAACTTCCATATCTCACATTTCCCTTGAGCTGCTTCCATTCTGCCTTGCTCATAGAGCCCAGCACCTTCGCTGATGAGGGTATGCCATATTGGGTGGTCCTGTGCCAGCGTCTTTCAGATCACAACATCAATTCCAAAGTTCTTAAGAGAGATCTTCATGTCCCTGAGTCACTTTTTCTGATCCTCCTGTGAACTCTTGCCTTGTGTGAGTTCTCCATAAAACAGTCTTTTTTTGGCAAGCGTACATTTGGCAATTGAACAACATGGTCAACCCAGTGCAGTCGTGCTCTCTGTAGCATTGTTGGAACATTGGCAGTTTAGCTCAAGAAAGACCTCAGTGTCTGGTATCTTTTCCTGCCAGGTGATCTTCAGAATCTTCCTAAGACAGTTCAAATGGAAGCGACTCGGTTTCCTGACAGGGAGCTGGAAGACTGTCTGGGTTTCATAGGCATACAACAGTGAGGTCAGCATAAGGATTCTGTAGACCAGTCAGTCTAATACCTCTCCTACATTTTCTCTGGAACCTCCCAAATACTGAGCTAGCGCTGGAAATGCCAACCTCATTATCAATGTATACCTTCCTGGAAAACACACTGCCATAGAGCATAAGAGGCTCTTAGTAAAGGTTTATTGATTTGATTGAAAATAAGATATTTATAAAATGCTTAGTACATATTAGGTTCTTAGTACTTGTGTCCACACCCCACCATATGTAGGCCGTTTGAGGGTAGTGCCTATTTTGTATTCGTCTTTTGATCTAAGTACCTACCACAGTGATTGGCACATAGTAGGTGGTTAATGAATTGCTGTTGCATGGGATCAGAAGCTCAGTTTTCTTTTGTCTTAGAGACAGATTTGGTTAGCCCTTCCCATCAGACATTTCCTCTGGCTCCCAGATTGTTAAGTGAATCCTCTAAGTAGATCATCATTCTCCCCCAACTGCCCTTGCTGGATTCTTCAATGATGAGGAAGGGAAGTGGCTTTTCCCCATTGAGTATGACAGGTTGCTTTGATCTCTTGTTTGAACTTCAGGTTTGTTTCCTAATCAAACCATATTTAGCTTTTTGATTTAACTCTTTCCTGGACTTCCTGACCTGGTCCATTGTGACTCAGAGTATCAGATCTATCTCCACCCAACTGCCTGGGGGCAGTGTGGCCTGCTAGCAGAAGACCATAAGATCTTTTTTCTTGACCTTTGTTTTCTCCTCCGAAAAATTCCTCCATTTCTGAGTTGGAAGAGTTTTTAAGAGACTATCTTTTCTAACCCAGATAAGAATTCTGTTTCATCCAACCTAATAGAAGTCATCTAGCTTCCACCTGAATACCTCAACTTATGAGGAACCCCTTTCCTTCCAAGGCAGGCCTTTTCACTTTTGGTTGACTCTCATTAGCAGAAAGTCTTTCCTTAGACCAAATTCTAATTTGTTTCCTGACTTTTACCCTCTCCTAATTTTGTCCTTTGGGATCAAGGAGACGAGTCTAATCCTTTCTGTCGGAAAGATTTTAAATATTATTATGCCTGCCCTCCCCCCATCTCCACCATCAGTTACAGAGGGAGTTAAGGGACATGGTGGAGAGAACCCTGGCCCCGAAGATCATTAAGATGAGTTCAGACCCTTATTAGCTGTGTGACCCTAGACAATTCACTTAACTTCTGTTTGCCTCATTTTCCTCAACTGTGAAATGGGAATAATAAAAGACCCTGTCTTTCAGGTTGTTGTAAAGACAAATGAGAATATTTGTAAAGCACTTAGCCTTTAGTGCTTGGTACATTTTGATATTACATAAAAATTTACTCCCTTCCTTCTCCCCCTCCTCTTAACCTTCTCTTCTACACTCCCACCCCCACCCCTGCTCCTATTTGACTTCAATTGATCCTGATATGACCTAATCCTCTTTGCCTTAGTGGCCCTCCTCTCTTATTTTCCATTTTTTTCAATGCTAGGTGGCTCAGTGGATAGAGCAAAGTGAAAAGAGCAAAGTCGAGAAGAGCTGAATTGGAATTCTATCACAGACACTTAACTTGGCTGTGTTACCTTCACTTACCCACTCTGTGCATTGGTAGAAGCATCTACCTAAGACTTGTGAGCATCAAATGAATTAAAAGCAATTTACAAACAAAGCACCATATAAATACTATTATTTTTGGCCTTAAGGCAAGATTATAATGTTCATAACTAAAATCATCATTGCAAAAGGGTCTCATCAGAGAAGAAGACTAAGATGATCAATATCCTCTTATGTGCATTTTTCTTGTTTTTGGTCAATCGTGTTGAACTTTGTGTAACTCCCTTTGGTATTTTCTTGGCAAAGATCCTGGAGAGGCTTTCCATTTTCTTCTCCAGTTCATTTTACAGATGAGGAAATGGGGTGAAATGACTTACCTAGGGTCAAACATTGATGGTATTTATCCTTGAAGAAGACCATGACATCAGGGTTGGTGATGCCATGACATGCATAAGAATTAGATATGAGTGAGAGGTGCTGTGCTATGTCACCAGCCTCACTTTCTACCCCCAGAGCCATCTGGGTCCAGTGACCAGATATGAATCAGGACGACTGGAGATGGCCCTGGATGTGAGGCAATCAGGGTTAAGTGACTTGCCCAGAGTCACATAGCTGGTAAGTATCTAGCCCTCCTGACTCCAAGGGCAATTCTCTATCCAAGTGACAGGTCAATTTGAACTCAAGTCTTCCTGACTCCAGGTCTAGCACTTTATCTCACTGCCCTTATTTATTTTAGCTATTTCAGTGAATGTTTTAATAACCCATCATTCAGAACCATTCTGAGCTGTCTTCCACTGAAAAATTCTAGTACTTTTTTATCTTTTTTATTTTAATTCCTTTTTTTTTTTTTAGTTTTTGCAAGGCATTGGGGTTAAGTGGCTTGCCCAAGGCCACACAGCTAGGTAATTATTAAGTGTCTGAGGCCAGATTTGAACTCAGGTACTCCTGACCCCGGGGCCGGTGCTCTACCCACTGTGCCACCTAGCTGTCCCTTTATTTTAATTCTTAAGGTAGATTATCAATATCTTTTATCAGTTGGACTGACTGACACTGAATATTGTCTCTGCTAAAAATTTACCCAGTGTCATATCTTCTTTGTTCAGGAGGTATTGTGGGTTTATAATCTGATTTTTTCTACCTGTTAGAAGGCTGAAAATCGTTCCCATAAATAGGGTCACTAATGTCCCCAAAGTGCTTGGGTAGAAGTAAGAAAGAGAATATATATATTATTCATTAGAAAAGTCCTTTTGGTAGCAGTTTTCCATGGTAGTAAGACTGAGAAGTCTGCTAAGTCTGTGAATTTCAGAGAAAAACTACTTTCAGTATAATTTGCAACAGAAAGGGGTAATGGTAATTTCTCAAAGCAGGTGGAGGGTAAAAGTAAGCCCCAACCCATGTTGAAAAATAGAATCTAAATATAAGACCCAGAAATTAACCAATTGAGTTGGCATAAGGATTTAAAATTACCAAAGTAAACAAGCCCAAGAGAGGTCTCCAATCATGCCAAATATACTAAGTGTGGCCTGTAACAGACCTCCCATTAATGATGCCAGGGCCATGATCCCGATGCAAAGTATGCCAAACATCACACTTGTTCCTTGAGAAAACCTAAAATGAGTCGTTGATGAAGGTGAAATTAATTGTAGTTTGATGAGATCTTCTATGGTGATGGCAGCTAAGGTGATGATGCTGGTGGACTCCGTGCTCAACATTCTGCTCTAAGTGCAAGAGACAAAAAAGCCATTAAATTTAAGATTTAAAATATGCATGGAGAGGTAGGGCATGACTTGATCTGGGGCTCTGATTTTGCCTGATGTCCAAGAATCACAGTTATGATACACCGAGTACAATGACAAGCCACTAAGAACCGCACAGATAAGAATTATCCAGAGTCCCACGAGACTTAAATAAAGGGCTAGTTTTGCATGGAACTTGTTTTTACAAGGCAGGTATCTCTGCACTTGGGATTGCTTGACTCCAAAGATGCCAATCCAGGTGATGGTGCCACCTATTGTAATGGTCCAGAAGGTGTGTCTCTGAAAAGGACTAAAATTAAAGTCCAATATTCTTAATCTTACTCCTTCCTTAGCATGTTGCAAGATTGTGACTATTCCATCTTGAATTCTTGAAGCTTGCACAATTATGGAAGCAAATCCGGTCACCATAATGACAGATTGAAAAACATCTGCCCAGATAACAGCTTTGAGGCCTCCCAATGCATAGTAGAAAGTACAGACAAGCCCCGTTGTGACCACTGCACTCCAGAGTTCATATCCTGTGACTTGATTCAAAGCAAGGGTGGGAGGATAAATAACAATTCCAGTGCAGAGTATTGTTTGAGTAATGAAGAAAACCGTTCCAAGGATACAAATCTGCTTTTTAAATCAAAGTTCTAAGTATTCAAAGGTACTGCTGATCCCAAGCTGGTAGAGAATGGGCATGTAGATCTCTGTGGTGATGATGATCACCAGGGTGTAAGCTATGCTGAAGTGGGTGAACTTGGCACCCAAGCAGTACACCTCGATTGGCATGCCTAGCACAGTTGATGGCTGACATAAAGCTGGTCGTAAGTGAGCATCATGGGCAAATATGACATCTGGCTCCCACACATGAGGAACTTACTGCCTGAACGCTTGCCTCTTTTTACCCAATGCCAACAGTGGATGAGATGACTAACGTACCTAGGAGTACCATATAGTCCCATACTGAGAACTCATGTGACATGGCAGCAGACTCACTATGGCCATATGTAAGGAAGAATCAAATTCTGAGCAACTTTTGCTATATTTTACTGTGGATTTCCACAGAGTGAGAGAGAGTGATGTTTTGACACAATGATGTGACTCCGGAAATATATGTAGGGGACACAAATACCTAGAGCAGATGAGTAGAACAATTCAGCCTTCTATTGCTTCCATGTAAATATAATATTGACCCTGCCTTGTTGACTCCTCACTGATCTAGAATGATGTGTGGTTTCTGCTGGGATGGATATTCTTATTTATTTGTCTCCTGGTTATCGCTAAGCATTGTTCCAATGAGCACAACTGCTATGATGTCATAGACTTTCTCTCTGTGGCTGGTTTCTGGATTCAGCAGGAAAACTCAGCTGAGAGCACTTTTCAACAAAGAACTCTATTAGCTCTCTCTCTCTTATCTTTGTTGAGTTGAAACCTCAGCTCTTTTTGAGAGGGAGACTCTTCATGTGTGAAGGAACAGACTAAGGAAAAACCTAAGTGACTTTTCTCTTCATAATGAAAAGGAGATCTGTCAGTTCCCAGAACCCATGACTGGACTTGATCTTTTCTCCATAGAAAGAAGACTTTTGTTCCCAGGGCCAAGGTCTTTTGGAATACAGAACAGTCAAGTTTTTTTTAATATGTCTTTGAATTGCAAATTCCTTCTCACCAGTGCCAAGGTCTCAGCCCTAAACCTAATTCTAACTTAGGGTAAGAAAGCCTTTATAAATCTTGCTTCATTTCCCCATGGGGATCCATAAAAGGGATCTAACCCCTTTTATATTCTACCCTCAAGCAATACACAATCTAGTAAGGAATAGAAGTTGCCTTCAAAACTATTATTAGTTTTTTAACTAAAATGTTGTTAGTCTGTAGGGGAGGTATGAGCAAAGTTGAAAGGGAGAGGATACTTTTAAGTGGGTGATTTTACATGGAGGACAAGGGCTTTGATCTGGGTCTTAAAGGATGATAGAATGTCAACAAATAGAAAGTGAGACTTGGCCAGCATAAAAAAAAAAAGCATGGAGGTAGTAACTAATTTTATTTAGGCGAAATACGGCATAGGAAAGAACGCTAGAAAGAGCCATAGGAGTTTGTGAAGAGTTTTGGCCTTATTCAGTGGACATTTGAAGATTTTCAAAAAGTGGAAGGATGAGATCAGAGCTGGGTTCTCCTGGGTGATCAGGTGTCTCAGAGTCGGAAGTGAGTAGCTGTTGATCTCATTGGTTAGTTGTTTCCCATCATTTCCAACTGTTCATTATCCTATTTGGGGTTTTCTTAGTAAACACACTGGAGTGGTTTGCCACTTCCTTCTCCCATTCATTTTATAGTTGAGGAAACTGAGGCAAACAGGGTTTAAGTGATTTGTCCAGAGTTAACTCAGGAACTGTCTCAGGCTGGATTTGAACTCCTGACTCCAGACCTTGGGCAAGTCACTTAACCTTGTCTTGGTGCTTGTTAGTTGATTGGTTGGTTGTCATCACTTGCTTGCACTGCTCTAACTCACCAATGGATTTGAAACTCCTCAATTACCCTCAACTGGGTTTAGCACATCTGCCAAAACAGTTTACTGGGATTGTGGTCACTGTGCTACAGCTTCTGGGAGCCTGAGGTGAGAGCTGAATGGAAGGAGAATGAGCCCTCCTGAAAATGTCTCAGCAACCCCCACACCAGAGGTCTTCCCTGAATACCTGTACCTTAATCCACTGGAAGGAAATGGTAAATTACACCAGTATCTTTGCCAAGAAATTCCCATGAACAGTAGGATCTAAGGCCTCACAAAAACTTGGACTTGAATAAATAACTGAGCAACAACAACTATTGGATTAGTTCACAACTCCACCAACAATGCCTTAATGTCCCAATTTTCCCACAACCTCTCCAACATTGATCATTTCCCCCTTTTAGTCATATTAGCCAATCTGATAGATGTAAGGTGGTATCTCATAGCTGTTTTAATTTGCTTTTCTCTAATCAATAAGGATTTTTCATATGATTATATTTAACTTTAATTTCTTCATTTGAAAACTTCCTGTAGGGGCCCGCTAGTTGATACAGTGGAGAGAGCACCAGCCCTGGAGTCAGGAGGACCTGAGTTCAAATCTGCCTCAGATATTTAATGCTTGTCTAGCTGTGTGACTTTGGGCAAGTCACTTAACTCCATTAAATGAAATAAATCAATTCATTTATTTAAATAAATAAAATTAATAAAAAAGGAAAAAAAGAAAACATCCTGTTCATATCTTTTGACCATTTATCAATAGAGGAATGACTTGTAACCTTATACATTTGATTCAATTATCTCTATATTTTAGAAATGAGACCTTTATCAGAACCATAAGCTATGAAATTACAACCACAATGATGGTTTGGAAAGAAAGAGACTGAAGGCAAGGAATCTAGGGAAGTGGCTATTACTCAAGTCTAAAGATCCTAGATTTAGGAATTGAAAGAGCTTTAGAGATCAGTGAATCTAACTCAACCCTCTTGTTTTATAGAGAAACAAGCAGTGACTTACCTAGGGTCAAACAGCTAGTAAGTATCTGAGATAGGATTTGACCTCAGACCAGGCTGAATGAAAGTCCCATGCTCTATCCATTGTACCACACTCTCAAGGAAGAGGTGATGTACATTTGAATGAAGGTGATAGGGATGGGAATGAGGAGGAAGGTGCAGATGGGAGAGATATCCAGCAGAACTTAGCAATCGATATAATTGAGGGGAGATAAAAAAGAAGGCTTCACAAAGTAGTAGTAGTAGTAGAAAGAGGAAAATCAAGAGAAGGAATAGATCTGAGGGGAGATGGTGATATTAGTGTTGGACAGATTGGACTAGTGTTGGACTAGTCAAGATAGACTAGTTCAAGGATAAGGAACCTTTTTTTTTTCTGCCAAGGACCATTTGGATCTTTTTAACATAAGTTGGTCAAACATTTAATCAATTCACCTCTAGAAAGCTCCTAGATTTATTGAATTTTGAATCCCATCTGCAGTGGCCATGGCAGTGCCAGTCCAAATGATTTTGTGGGGCTTATATAGTCAGTTGAGCAGATGTTCCCTCCCCCTGAATTAGTTGGAGATATGGAACTCAGCTGATTTGATTTTTAAATTTCTTCCCACTCATGATTCTCTGGACCTTTTCCATCATATCATTACATCATTCTCACCCTAGAAGGCTGCGCTGCCCCTGTGGCCCCTTTCTCTGATTGGCTACTTCCTTCACTTCCATTTTAAGGGATTTCATTTCTCTCTGGACTCTACTCCTAATTTTTGTAGACTTTCGCTATCCTGTTTGGTGGGCACCATCTCCCCACTCCAATTATCAGCTTCCTTTCAGCTTCCCCTCTTAGAATGTAAGCTCCTTGAGGGCAGGGATTGTCTCTTTTTCTGCTTGTCTTTGTATCCCCAGCCCTTATTATGGCATCTAGCATACATTAAACATTTAATAAATACTTGTAGACTTGGCTTGACTTGACGATATAACTTAAGAAAAACATTATTTACATGCTATCATTTTCTTTAGAATGTAAACTCTCTGAGAAAAGGAGACATATAAAGTCACAGACCACCTCTAGTGACAAGGTTTAGATTCAAATCTAGGTCTCCTGATGCAAAACCCAGTGCTTTATCCATTTTATTAAACCATTGATTCAGGAGGTGCTGAGAAGCAAACTTATTGCCATGGAAATGGATTGACTGGACTTCAGAGTTTGAATCCTGCCAGTTGTCACTTTATAGCTACATGATTTTCTCCAAGTTATTTAACCTCTCTCAGTTACAGTCCCTTCAGCTGTAAAATGAGGAAATGCAGGCTGACCTCACACTGTTGCTCTGAGACTCACTTGCTTTCATACAGGGTGTCCTAAAAGTCTTAGTGCAATTTTTAGCCATTCAAATTCTTTTACCTTTATGACACTGTATATATGTCTGCTCCAAAACTTTAAAAGTACTTTATGTGTGTTATTAACATTTCTTTTAAAAATAAGTCTTTATTTTATAATTGTTTTCAAAGAAAACCCTCTGCATTTATAAGCTGGACTAGGGTTCAAAGGAGGCCCTGCCCCATTTGACCTATATGACTTTGAGCAAGTTTCATAACATCTCAGTGTCCTCATCCAACAAAAAAAAAAGGGGATTGGATTTTATGACTTCTAAGATCCCTTCCAGCAGGCTATCTGGGAGTCCAGGATCCTATGAATAGAAAGCTTTATTTAGATGGCAAGGTAAATGACCATCTCAGTTGTGTGCATTGTCAGGAAAAGACATTTTAACTTCTGGTTTATACTCTCTGTTGCTAGGATTTGCTTGTCTATTTGGGGTCTCTAGTGAGTGGGGTGAGACCTTAGATTTTTTTTCCCCTGGTGATTTGAGAAGAGACATTTTCATCCAAGGGTAATTACTTTCAGAGGGAAATTTTCCAGGTTAGATGGTTCTACCACACTCTGCTTGCCTAATATTGACTTATAATAAACACGAACTAGTTCTTTCACGTTCCAATTCATTATGGAGAGATAATTAAAAAATGCTTCTACTGTCTAACATCTGCTGTGATTAGTGAATAGTTAACCCATTCCCAAGATTGATGATGGTGATAGTTGAAGGTAAATTATAGTTGGCAGTATCTCTCGAGGCTTGAGAGAATTATTATTATTATTATTATTACTTTTACTGTTGTTACTGTTATTGCTATTATTATTTCAGGTCTGCTCATTTCCCCTCAACAGACTTCAAATAGAAAGGGTCCTAGAACAAGATGTTATTCACTTACCATTATTTTTTGATTACATGTTCTTTAGGGGAGGCTAGGTGGCGCAGTGGATAGAGCACCAGCCCTGGAGGCAGGAGGAGCTGAGTTCAGATCCAACCTCAGACACTTAATAAGTACCCAGATGTGTGGCCTTGGGCAAGCCACTTAACCCCATTGCCTTGAAAAAAAAATGTTTTTCAGTCTGTTGCACAGGTGAATACAATAACTTCTCTTTTCATCTTTCTCCTCTCCCTTTCTCTTACTTTCTCCTTCCCCTTCATTTCCCCTCTTCCCCTCATCCTTCCTCTTCTTCTCTTCCTCCTAGAGAGGGAGAGTTGGGTTCAAGTCCCACCTCAGACACATACTCTAGATATCTAAAAAGGCAAGTGACTTAATCTCTTTATGCCTCCATTTACCTCTCTGTAAAAATGAGGGATTTAGGTTTGGAGGTCCTTCCAGATTTCAATGAATGATTGCATGACTATGATTGCAGTTATGTGACTGGGTAAATCCTTCAATCTCCCTGAGTCTCAGTTTCCTCCTTGTTAAAATGAAGGTGTTGAATACAACACCCCCCCAGGGACCCTTTCAGCTTTAGATCTAGGAGCCTATGATCCCCTAACAATCTTTCCTCTGTGCCACTTTGCCTCTAATTACAACAAATTCCTGTCTGGAAGACTTGCTTCTTCTCCTGCCCAAGGCTGGGACTTGAAGCTGAGACAGCTGGGTAAGCAGAATTTGCCAGAGTTTAGTGTTCATGGTTGGCTCAGTCTCTCAGGCCCCAGGGTCACCTCCAGATCTACACCCATGAGGCTTTAGAGGAAGGGCTTCAGCTTCAGTAGAGACACTTCTCATTAGTCAGGGCTAAATGACTTCAGTGAGCTCACACGCCTGGGCTGCCTGCCCTACATCCTTTTGCAAAGGAAAGGACTTATTAGCTCATAAAATGACTGGGAGTGGGGTGGGGGTAGGAGAAGGCTAATTTGCAACCCAACTCCTAGGGAATATAAATGACCAAATTTTTCCTTGCCCAAAAGACAACAGCAGAAGGTTATCTTTTGCTGCATGCTAGCTGTTAATTAGAGGGACTGTTCAGATCATTAGTTCTTGCTCAGTCCCCCTCCCGAACCCCAATTCCTTATTAACAGCATAACTTGTCTTACTGTCCTAGCTTTATGCAATCATTTTGCCCAGACCTCACCGCTCCCACCCCTAGCAGGTAAAAAAAATCAATTCCTGATACCCTGAGCTTTGAAATCAAACCGGTGGACTGGCAGTGCACAGAGAAATGATAATTCCCTGCCCATAGGCCGAGCTCTGTCTAGGGCTTCTTGGAATTCTGGTGATGGATTATCATTCCTTCATTATAGAAAGGCAAACTGATTCTCAGAGAGGTGTAATGGTTTGTCCAAAGCTAAAATATCAGGGGAAAGCTGTAATTAGAAACTAGTTCAGGGGTGCACGGGCCCTGAAGTCAGAAGGACCTGGCCTCAGACACCTAATAATTGCCTAGCTGTGTGACCTTGGGTGAGTCATTTAAACCTGTTGCCTTAAAAAAAATAAAATTTTAAAAAAAGAAACTAGTGTAACCGATCTCTAGTTTGAAGTCCCTACCCTTCATCATGCCCATCCCCCCTCCCTTTCTAACCTTCCACATCCATTTTTGCTTTTAAAATCTGGCTTTGGACACATCTTCCTAGAGGTATCCTGAAAAGTGGCAGCTTATTTATTAAAGGATGAGACTTTTTGCAAGGAATATTGGACACTCTGTAATGAAATTCTTTCCAGATCTAACATCCTTGTGAGGTTGGTACTATTATTATTCTTATTTTATAGTGGAGGAAACCGAGGAACAAATAAGGAACCCTCCATTAGACACAGCATCCACAAAACAAGAAGTCCTATCCCAGTATGTAGTTAGTGAGGATCTAAGGGCATTTAGATGAACTGGTAGCCAGTGGGGCTGGATTCTAGATGGGGTTCTGCCATGAATATTTTTGGACATTCTTTGATTAAATCATTTTCTACTTCTTTTTCTTTCTATGGAGAATGGAGATAATCATATCTACTTTGAAAAGTGATTGAGGGCAGCTAGGTGACACAGTGAATAGAATACTGGCCCTGGAGACAGAAGGACCTGAGTTCAAATTTGACCTCAGATACTTAATAATTACCTAGCTGTGTGACCTTGGGCAAGTCACTTAACTGCCTATATCTTTCAAAAGCCAAAAAAAAGAAAAAAAAGAAAAGAAGAAAAGTGATTGAGTCACTTGTCAGAAGAAGGATTTATGACCAAACAAGAAATGGAGAACATTATACAACGCAAAATGAATAATTTTGTTTACATTAAATTGACAAGTTTTGCATAAACAAAACCAATGCAACCAATATTAGAAGGAAAGCAGAAAGCTGGGTAGCAATTTTTGTAGCCAGTGCTTCTGATACAGGATTAATTTCTAAAATATATAGAGAACTGAGTCAAATTTATAAGAATACAAGCCATACCCAATTCACAAATGGTCAAAGGATATGAAAAGCAGTTTTAGATGAAGAAATTGAAAACTATAGTCATATGAAAAATTAAATTATTATTAATTAGAGAAATGCAAATTGGTAAACCAACTCTGAGGTACTACCTCACACTTATCAGATTGATTAATATGACAGAAAAGGAAAATGATCAATTTTGGAGGGAATGTGGGAAAACTGGAACACTAGTGCACTGATCCAACCATTCTGGAGAGCAATTTGGAATGATGCTCAAAGGGCAATAAAACTGTGCCTATCCTTTGATCCAGCAATGCCACAACTAGGTCTATATCCCAAAGAGATTATAAAAAAGGGAAAGGATCCATATGTATGAATATATTCATAGCAGCTCTTTTTGTAGTGGCAAAGATTGGGAACTTGGGGGAATGCCCATCCATTGGAATGGCTGAAAGAGTTATAATATATGAATGTAATGGAATATTATGATTCTAAGAAATGATGAGCAGGTGGATTTCAGGAAAACCTAGAAAGACTTCTATGAACTAATGCTGAGCAAAATGAGCAGAATTAGGAAAGAATTGTATGCAGTCATAGCAACAGTATGATGATTACCTGTGATAGACAGCTCTTCTCAGCAATACAACAATCAAACACAATTCTTAAAAGACTTGTGATAGAAAATGCCATCCACACCCAGAGGAAGAACCATGGAGTCTAAATGCAAATCCAAGCATAAGATGTTCACTTTTTTAAATTTATTTTTTCTTTCTTGAAGTTTTTCCCTTTTGTTCTGATTCTTCTTTCACAGCATGACTAAATGGAAGAATGTATGACATGATAGTGCAAGTGTAACTGATATCAGATTGCTTGCTATATTAGGGAGGGGAAAGGAAAAGGAGGGAGAAAACTTAACCAAAATGAATGTTGAAAACCATCTTTATATATATGTATATATATGTATATATATATATATATATAATATATATTTGGAAAAATAAAGAAAGAGAGAAGAAAAGTGATTGGGAAGCTCAAATGAGAGAATATTTGCATCTCCCACAGACCGTACATAGCATGGGACTGGGCACGCCTCAAAAAAAATTCCCCTGAGATTCTGTATTTGTTAGTGACTTTGGGGTTTGGTACTTTTTATACCAACTGTTCTTACTATTAGCCAATAACATTCTCTAAAAGATCATTGATGTCTGGCTGTTTAATTGGTATCACCTGATCATCCTGTGTCCAGGTTCACTGGTGGGAACTCTTGAACCATAAAGAATGAAAAAAAAAGAATGATTGAATAGAACATTGAATTAGTTTGAAGTTCTAGAGTTCTTATAAGTCACACTTTAATCCTGGAGGAGGGGGGAGCAATTGAACTTTGGCCACCCAGCCGGCCTGTGAAGTTTGGGAGACATATGTCCTAAAGAAGAAGAATTAGCTTTCTTCTTTTTTGGCCCTAGAGGATAGTGCTTGTAGCAGAGGCAGCAGGAGGAGTCCTGAATGGGGACTTAGAAGAATCTGAATAATGAGAGTTTTTCCAAAGTGGATTGGGCTTCTTCAAGTGAAGTCCTTGATCATTGGAGCTCTTCAGTCAGAGACTGAATCACTGACTGAGAGTACTGTACAAGAGGTTATTTTTTTACAGGTTGGACTGAATTGCTCCTAGATCCCTTCTTACTGCGAGAATCTATTTCTGGCATTTAAAAATAAACAACTTGGGTTCAGATTTGGGCTCTGCATGGTCTTCTATAAGTTCAGCAACTGGAGACCCACTCAGTGTCCTGGGGTAGGAAAGACAAGGGATTCCAGTAGCTGTGCCACCTTGGGCAAATTACCTCCCAGATACTCAAGTTTTGTCACCTATAACATGTGGCTAATCAGTACCTGGCCAGCCCATGTAGTGTGAGCCAAGATTCTAGTGGGGATGGGGAGGCAAGAATTAACTCTCCTCACTCTAGCAACACCAGCCAGGACTGGGAAGAAGGGAAGAGGAAGAGAAGAAAAGGGAAGGAAAAAGGAGGACAAAGAGAAAAGAGAGAGAAGAAAGGAGAGGAGAGAAAAGAACAAGAAGAGGGAGAGAAGAGGAGGAAGAGAGAAAAAAGGCAGAAAGACAGAAAAGGGGAGAGAAGAGGAAAGAAAATAAGAGGGTAGAGAGGAGAAGAGAAGAAGGGAAGAGGAGGGAAGAGGAGAGGAGAAGAGAGAAAAAAGAAGAGAAGAGAAAGGAAAGGTAGAGGAAAGGAGAGAGGAGAAGAGGAGAGGAAGAGAAAAAAGAGAAGAGAGAGGAGAAGAGGAGAGAAGGGAAGGGAGAGAAGAGAAGGGAAGAGAGAAAAGAGGAGAGAAAAAGAAGAGAAGGAAAGTGAAGAGAAAGGAGAGAAAAGGAGGGAAAAAGAAAGGAAGAGAGTGGAGAGGAAAGAAAGAGAAGAAAAGGAAGAGAAAAGGAGAGGGGGAAGAAGAGAGAAGAGAGAAAAAGAATGGATGGGAAAGGAAAGGAGAAAGAAGAGGGAAGAGAGGAGGAGAGGAAAAAGGAGAGAAGAGAAGGGAAAGGAAAGGAGAGAAGAGAAGAGAAGGAGAGGGAGAGAAAAAAGAGAGGGAGAAGAGGAGAGAAGCGAAAGGAGAGAAGAGGAGAGAAAGGGAGAGAGATAAGAGGAGAGGAGAGAGAAAAAAGGAGAAGGGAAGGGAAGAGGAAAGGAGGGAAGAGGAGGGAAGAGGAGAGAAGGGAAGAGAGGAGAGGAGAGGAGAGGAAAAAATAAGAGAGAAGAGAGAAAAGAGGGAAAGAAAAGAGAATGAATGGGAAAAGGAAAGGACAGAAGAAGAGGAAGGGGAGAGAAGGGAAGAGAGAAGAGAGGAAAGAAGAGAGATGAAAAAGGAAGGGAAGAGGAAAGGAAACAAGAGGAGGAAGAGGAGAGAAAGAGGAGAGGAGAGGATGATGTACATGGAGAAAAAAGCCTCCAAAGGTAAGCACATCTGTGTGATTTGGTTCTGTATCCAGGTTTGCCTCTTTAAACTTGATCATTTTTCAAAAAGAAGTCTCTCTGTGTCCTCTGGGAAGCCTTCAGCTCTTCCTTCTCCTGCCCACTCTGGCTTGTCTCCTGAGATAAAACCACCCCAGTTCAATGCCTGAGAACAGAGTGTGGAGGGTGTTGAGGTTTTGGAATCACTCCTAAGTCTTCCCTAGCCTCCCCTGCAGTACAGTTGAGGTCACTGTGATTTCCTGTTACCTTGTAATAATTTATGGCAAGTCTAATGTAGGGGCTGCATGAGCTCATCTGTATTACAAGCTATTGTTTTGCTGGAGGAACAGGAAATGTTCCTTGGCATCACTGTGGGCTGATTTATGGCTTCCAGCATCCCTGAAATTGGGATTGGCCCCAAGTCTCCCTGGGGGCAATGCCAGACAGAAGGCGGGGGTTCTTTGCAGGAGAGAGAGTTGAGAATTTTTTTTTTAACAAAGATAAAGGGAAATTTTAGAGATCAAGCCACACACCTTTCTTCTTTCCTCTCTGTTCCTTTTTCATTATAGTGTAGTGAGAAAAATGTTGGGTTTGGGTATAACAACTGACTGTCCTGTCCTGCCCAATTCCTCTGAGTTGGGAAACAGAGAGGCCTAATAGACTGAGTTCTGTCCTTGAGAATGACCTGCATTCCAATCCTGTCTCAAACAATTCTTAGCTTTGGGATTTGGGGAAAATCCTCTCTGAGACTCAGTTTACTCATCTGTAAAATGAAGGTAAATAGACTAGCTGGTCTCTCCAATCGCTTAGGTCTAAATCTATGATCTGACAAAACTTCCTTCTCTCACCACCTTTCCTCTATTAGAATGTCAGACCCTTGAGGGCAGGAACTGTCTCACTAAGGTCTTGGCTGTAGTCTAGGTGATGTAATGACTAGAGGGCTAGGCATGATATTTGGAAAACTCGTTTTGCTGAGTTCAAGTCCAGTGTCAAAATCAGACACTTTGTAGCTATGTGACTCTGGGCAAAGCACTTTTCTCTGTTTGCCTCAGTTTCCTGATCCGTGAAATGAGCCTTCATTTCACTGGAGAAGGAAATGGAAAAAGGATCCAACAAGACTAAAAATGAATAATATAACGTGCCGTAGCACATAAATGTTCTTTTATTCACTTGTTTGTTCCTTCATAGTCAGAATACTTGTGACCCTGGCAAGTCATTTAACATCTCTGGTCCTATGGGATTTGGACAACAGCCCACTTTTGGCCTTCCTGGGGCAATAGCTCCCTAACCAGAGTTTCTCTGGGGTCAAAAAGCAATGAATGACAGGAATCAGGGTCAGCTCTAGCTAGGGGTGGAGACTAGTTGACTAGAGAGAGGGGGAGAGATCATGAGGTTGTTGCTATTCAATTGCTTTTCAGTCATGTCTGACTCTTCATGACCCTATTTGAGTTTCAGGGGTTTGTTTGGTTGGGTTTCTTTTGCCTTTTCCTTCTCCAGTTCATTTTACAGATGAGAAAAGTGAGGCAAACACAGAAGTGACTTGCCCAAGATCCCAGAGTTTGAACTTGTCCTCTGATCTTTCTGACTCCAATTCCAGTACATTGTGTGACCTAGATGCCTGGGGAAGGATGGAGAGTGGGGGAATGTCCCGAGAGTCAAGAGCAAAGTTGGAAGAGAAGGGAAAATGTGTCACCTGGGCACTTTCTGGGAGAGGACTCACCAACCCAGGAGTGCAAACATTTCCCGGGATAGAAGGCTGCTGGGGTTGAGGTGGAAGTTCTGAGTCAGGAGCCAAGATGAGTGAGTTGGGGGTAGGTGGGGAGAGATGCTCATATCTAGTATATAACAAAGACATCACTAAGGTGGGGCAATCAGGACTTTTCCCTAAGGTGGTAAATTTTGAAGGTGGTTCTGGGTGAGAAGTTAAAAAAACAAAGCTTAGCACCTAAATTAGTAAAACAGTTAGTTGCAAAAGATTAATCCTAGGCTGAGTTGAGCTTCCCCTCACCAGCCACAATTGCCCATTTCTCCCATCCCATGACAACCTCAGGAGCAACTTCCTGCCCTTGTACCCATGTCTCAGAGTTGCTGACTTTTCCCCGTGGGGTGGTGTACTAGTTACCTCTTCCCCCTCAGATGACAGTGTGGATTTCTGACTGTTTGCCCCAAATCTCCTAATCTAACCCCAAAAAAGAGAAGCATCCCAATCCTTCCTACTTTGACTTAAATCTCCAGGAAAACCAAACCTTAGTGAGGAGTCCTCTGCTTACTTAAAAGAAAAGAAGAGTCCTTTATTGAAATCTGGGCTATTTCAGGAGAGTCTGGAGGAAAGAGGGTAGAGGATGCTTCTTTGACTCCTGTAGGCACTCACATCCTTAATGTGTTCACAGTTAGATGTGAGGGAAGAGAGAAATGGAAGCAGGCCCCATGTGCAGGGGGATCTGATGTTTTTCTACAGACCCCAAAGCGTTAATTATCCTGTCAGCATACTGCTGCTGCTGTAATCAGGGGGAGCTGGGCTGGTCCCCTGGGCATTCTTAGGCACGCTATTTAAAATGTGTTCCAGCTTCTGAACTACCCACTAATTTAATAGTAGGAGTTGGGTGCCTTGCCCCTCCCCAGGCAGGCTGTGTTTTATCTCTCTTTATGTATAAGGATGAAAAATGACCCTGGGATGTTGAGCAAGGGGGAGACAAATTAGCCCACTTTGTACTTCTCTCTGCCTGTCAAGGATCCAGCCCAAAGTATTGAGAGACTGCTGGTACTCCTCTCCCTAGAGCCAGAGAGATGGATTCATAGGAACGTGGTATCGGAAGGACATCGGCATCCAACTTGACCCAGAATCCTCTCTGGGTCATTCCTGATAAGTGGTCATCTGATTGCTACTAGAAGGCCTTCAGTGAGTATGAGTCCATCCCATATTCCAATTGCAGGGGAAACTTTTTCCTTGGAGTATACCTAAATTTGCCTCTTTACCACTTCCACATACATGTAGCTTCTAGTCCTGACCTCTAGGGCCTAGATGAGTAAGTCTAATCCCTATTCTACAGTGGCTGCTGTTCAGTCGTTTCCAGTTGTGTCCAACTCTTTATGACCTCATTTGGAGTTTCCTTGGCAAAGAGTACTAGAGTGGTTTACCATTTCCTTCTTCATCTCACTTTACATATAAAGAAATGGAGACAAGCAGGGTGAAGTGAGTTGTCCAGGGTCATCCAGTTAGTAAATGTCTGAGACTGGATTTGAACTCAAGTCTTCCTGATTCTAGGTGTGCTGCTCTATCCACTGTGCCATCTAACCTCCAAATACTGGAACACAGTCATGTTTCCCTTGCGTCCTCATTTCCCCCTGACTAAACGAGCCTAGTTCCTTCAACAGAAATTAATTTGATTAGTAATAAGTTCGTTGATCAATGGGCAAGAAGACTTTTTCAGCTTTGAAACTCACAGCCTGATTGATGCCTCCCTCACACCTAGCTGCACACTTATATAGTTTAATGGGGAGAGCTCATGGACTTAGAGATGGGCCACTAGCCCCAGCACTAACCCTAACATGATCTGGTTGCTCTTCTCTGGAGTCCAGTTTGATATCTCTTAAGTTTGAGGTTGTCTAATAAACATTAAGTGTCTA